>NC_046223.1:6404034-6722640 GCF_009819885.2 Catharus ustulatus
AGAGAAGCCAAAGTGCTGCTTAAGGCCCATTTGAGACACTTCTGCACCTAATGAGGCCAGCATATTTTTTGCAAGATAGTGTTATTTTCTTTTTTTCCAAGCATCCCTACATGGAAACTGATAACAGTTTCTGAAATACCACAGCCTGTGTATTATCACCCAAATAAATCATTGTACTTCTGGGGGGAAAAAACTGCTTCTGGAATAGGAATAATGGAAAAATGAATCCAAAAGCCAAAAACATACAGGAACTAAGTGAAAAGTTGTTATTCCCATCAGTGTCAGGTCTTGTTGCCAGAAAGCATTAATCCTGATACTAATTTGAAGACCTAATCCTGATACTAATTTAAAGATTTCTAAGAATTAATACTAAACATACCTATTATAGTATTTTTTAAATTCATTTTTAATGAAACCTGACCACTAACTCCATCAAGCTGCTCTTAGAAATCAAGCTTACTAATTTTCACATCACCTGAAACATAGTCCTCTGCCCCTAACAGGCTCTTTCTGAAAAAACAGTACGTTAACATTCATTACTACAACCCATTGATGTATAGTTTATTTGTGGTTTTAAAGTTTTCAACCACTTTTCTCTGATGCAATGCATAATCAGTAGTAATTAAAAGACTACCTTAAAAATGGAAGCCTCTGAACAAATTTTGTGATAAACCATCAAAGGACTGGAGTTTGAAGTAAAAGCCTGAAGGGTAAAAAACAAACTAAACTTGAAATAATGTAAATCTCTAATAAACATGGCAGGAGTGGAGGAGATCTCTACCATTAACAGGCCTGGAAAGCTTAATAAAAAAAAAAAAAATCAGACACAGCTTGTTTACCAGGATGTAGAATTAAATCAATGGATACTGTCTTTATTGCACCAGAATAAATCTGAACTTTTATATTTCTATACTGAAAATGGTTCAACTGCACAATCACACTTCACAGCTCAAGGCAAAATGATCCCACAGGATCCTTAAAGAAAAAGCAGTGTATTTTGGTTCACTGCCACTGACTTGTAGTCCATGGTCAGCTTAAAATCCTTCTTTGAATGAATCCTTAAAAAGTATCTAAGAGATGCTGGCAGCAGGCTTGAACTCATGGTACATACAGGCCATATTTCTATTAAAAAATGTATACTTGTTCACAAGAGGTTGCAAAATGCTTATGCAGACGATTTTTTCTTTAGTAGCTGGAATGTTGCATGGGTATCTTATTCTCTAGAATGCATCAATCATTTATCTAATTTTTCTATTACACTTAATGCCAAATTTATCTAATTATGGATTACTGATTAACGACTAGAAGCTAGAAAATACAAGCTTTGCTTACTTTTACTTAGTAGGTTAAAACAATTGCCAAACTGCAAGTGGAAACATTTACAGCATTTCCTGTTCACTTTATTTAAAAATTAACATTATAATTTCAAAACCTTTTGAGAGTCAATTCTCTCCAAGCACACACTTACATCATTTCAAAGCTCAGATCCTTGAGCTTTAAAGATAATACTTGAGTTTATTCTTGCAGGCAAAGAATTCTGCTGAAAACTCTTTCAAAATGTTTGAACAAGCATTAATGAAATGGTATCAAAAAGTTCACAGAGCCAGGCTTGCAGTCAGAAGCAGTTTTACCAGTGTTCCATGAAATTCAGCTCCAGACAACAGACCCCTGCATAGTTCAGACTTTTTCAAACAGACAGGAGCAGATCTGCTGGGGAGTGTGGTAAGTTTGTCAATCCTCAAAATCAACAGGATAGCTGGGAAAGGGAGTCTGAACTATTGCAACACCTGAAACCAAAAATGAAGAGCTCATAAATGGCTCTGAACACATCCAAATTAACAGTAATATAAGTGTTCAGAACTCATTAGTGTTTCCTATGTATATCAATCAGAAATGCTACTACAACTCCTTGGAGCAATCAAATAGTGTAAGCACTTTTTTCACTGGAAGCTGAAGATACAGAAAAAAATTCTTGCATAGTACAAAGATAAAAGACTGCCTTCTGAATTCAGCTACTATTAACACTTGCACCTGGTGGTTACATAATTAAATACAGAAAACAACAATTGTACCCTAAGAGAAACTTAATTAGATTAGGCATGTAGTAACAAATGCAAAATTACCATCATTAGTATGTCAGTGTACTACAAATGGAAATGCCTAAATGCCAAGCCCACAGCTCCCATTTCTGATTTATTCCCACAGATGAGGAGGAGACAGCGATTTGTTCCCTTTTGTAATTTCAGGACAATTGCATCTAGGTGAGATTTACCCAAACAGGAGCAGGCTGGACTACTGCTGGCATCTCTCTCCCAGAAATTCAGGTGCGCTGCTGTTGACAGATGTTTTGTGCTACAAAAGCAAAACCAGATTGGGCAGTGTGGAGCAAACTAATGAGTCTACAAAACTCCTGCACGTCCTGATCCTTTCACAGGCTCCTGCTTGGCTCACAGAGGAGGCACTGAATGACATGACAGCTTCTCCCCCAGCTGAAAGCAACAGGAATCATTTAATTTCAGGCCTAAAGCTGTACCAACAACCAAAAAAGTATAAATTAAGATTTCAGGGAAAATGTTGCAATGGGATGATGGTATAGATAGTGATGAACTTGAAAAGACTGCCTATGGAAGCTGCAAAGTAACAACCAAGAAGACAAAGGAGGAATTTAAGAATGCTCCACCAAGAGTGACCTAAGCAAAAGGGATATTCTCTGAACAAGTCTTGCTTTCCCTGATTATATATACAATTTTTTTAAATAGCTGGAATACCTTTTCCCAGACCTGCTAAAGATCAGCAGCTGTGAACCTGTGGGTCAGAGTCACACAAGGGAAAAAAATGATCTCCACAGTTATAATCAAATACTTTTCCAATTGTCTTCCACCATCTTAGGGGAAACTACATGCACAAACCTTCAGATCCCAGCACCATGATAGGTCAGACTCAGTATGACCAAAGACAATTGTGGATGTCACAGACTTGTGATCCCAAAGGTTCTATTCCACATCAAATGGACACATCACTGCAAGCTTGTAGTTCTCTAAATGCCAAGATACTCCAATCTGTCAGGAATTACTGTGAGCTTAATATGGGTATTTAAATGTGTTGTACATTTAATCAGCTTTCCTCAGTTACTACATTACAAATACTCCCCAAGTTTTAGGGCATTAATTTGCCCAAAAAAGCTCTTAAGGACCACAGCAGCCTTCCTGGAGAATTCATGCCTGTGAAATAATTTAAACATTACCAAATTGTAAAGTCAAACAAGTCTTGCTTACAATCGTTCACAGTTGTCTCCCCAGGCAGGACAGATATTTAACTAAATCTAGCACCTAAAGCTACATATTATTTAACAGCTTTTTGGTAAGAGCTCCAGAGGAGACCTGATCCAACTAGTTCAATAAGAACTATTAGGATTTAAATAACATAAATGAGGAAAACACCTGACTAAGAACTCAGGCTTTTTTTAGAAAAAGCCATATCCTTATCCTTGATGGCAAACCTATTATCAAGTTAGTGTGAACTCTGCCATACTTTTGCTGTATTACTAAAATTTTCAATTTCTCCTGGTAAAAAAAAAACCCTTTCCTTTATTAAGAAAACACAGAGAAGCACTGGGCAATAAAACCGAAGAACAAAAAAAATTTTAAAATAAACTTAAGAAATAAAAACTTTAAAATAAAGAAGCCTGGTTCATGACCTTTTTAAGGAAAAATCAAGGTATTATGGTGTATAGATAACATTGTTTCTGGAGAAATCTGCAGATACATGAGATAACCCAGCTGTGCAGCCATGAAACATTTTTCCTGAATAAATAAGGAACTATAGCAACCAAGGGTAACATGGCCTCACATATGCTGTAATAATAAGACATAATGAAGGGTCTTCTGGGAGCTCTCCCACTACTGCTAAAATTTTATAGCATGCAATTTGGGAAGTGATTTTGAAAAAGAGAGAATCCTGTTTAATATTTGATGCCCATTGGTACTTCTTTCCTTTATAATCAAACAATTTCCTCTAAACATCCACATTCTTTATGTTGAAAAAAAAAAAATCAACTGCTCCTGCTGAATCAAGTCTCAAAGGGAAAGATGATAATGTTATATGAACTTTACAGTATTTGCTTGGTATGTCTTATTTGCAGATACCATCTTATTTAAACAATCATATGTTTGCAATTTTCCAGCTCCTGATGAAAAACTGACCTGTCATCAGAGCAAATTTCCTTCAAAACTTACACACTGCTGTTATCTGTACCTGGTGTTATAAAGAACATCCCTTTTTTGAGACTCATTCCACTAGTTGTTTATGTATAAACTTGTAAGAGCTCTTGTCCTATTCCATGGTGAGGACATGTGACTTTTCCTTGCTGAAAAAAGTGACTTGAAGTAATTTTCTCATTAATCTTCCAATTTGTTGTTCAGCTGCCATTTCAGGGCAGAAGTTTTCTACTGCCTCTTTTGTTCCCTGCAAGGGCAGTCCTGCCTGCAGCACTAATTGCTTGTAAACCCAGAGAAGGGGTGAAATTCCACCACAGCTGGGTTATATCTGCATTGAACAGAGGCCGCACCCTTGGGCAAATAATCCCCATGGAGAAATTACTGCCCAGTCATCAAGGGTAAAGAAATACAAAGAAGGTAGTAGCACCAGGGTTTTTATCCTTTTACAGCAACAATACCACCTTCATTCCTAAAAAGCCATGGAACAGCAGACAGTGACCACTGTGGTACAGCTGCACTGGGTTAAACATTTTATATCAAAATGGTAATGGGAAGATGAAGAAATATGACAACCACAACAGTAGGCATTCATAAACTTTTCCTTCACTTGCAGCAGCTCTGAAATTGGCAGTTCTCTTTCATTTGCCTGAGGAATTAATTCATTTAGAATAGGAAATTACTGCCTGCTCAGAACACTTTTCCCTTCATCCCAGCACAAACTGGTGAAAGGAAGAAGTGCCACTACCTGCATTTAGAGGCTGATGATATGACTGAAGATGAGAGGGATTGGTGACTAAAGCTGTGATTAAGATAGCATAAGAATAAAGATGGCAATGAAAGGGCACAGTCATGCAAATTCAAAGAGAGAAAATCTGGGACTAAAACTAAACCATTTCCCAGTAAAGAAACTGGATGGTGAGCCAGGAGCAGAGAGGATCTGTGACTGGCTAGATATGGAGACTTGTTTTAAGAAGTGAACATTAAGGTAAAAAGTTAGAAAGTGGACACTCACTTCCTGAACCCCAAATGTTTGAGAACACAGTCTCATATTACCAGCAGTAGAGGAAGCTATCACTCATCTCTTCCTCCCTACACTTGTTTCCACACCCATCACTCCTCTCCTCAATCAGCTCTCTGCTCCTTAATCACATCAAAGCACCTTTTTAAGACCACCGTTTGAAATTGTCTAAGTAAAAATGCTCCCTAATGCAAATTCCTCTATAAAATGTACACTTAGGCCTGCAGTCTTCGGAATGGATGAGAATGAGGGAGTAGTGAACTGTAAAATGTAGGTAGTGGGACTGGGAACAAGAAGTAGAGAAGAAGGTAGGAATCTCAAGGTACATTTCAACTTCCATGAAAGGATTATTTATAATCTGGTGTTACATTCTCAACTTCTATACAAGTTCCAGTTTGAAGAATTGCTTGGAATTTATCAGACCTACTTTTTGAAACAAAAGGACTTCCATTCTTCAGATAAATGCTGTATACCCTGGGCCTTCAAATAAGAATTCTAATGATAATCTCTGGGTTTGTTGGTTTTTTGGGGTTTTTTTTTTTCTTCCTTCTTTTGGTGAAGGCAACACCATTGTTTTGGGGAAGACAAATAAACTACCTATGAAATCTTTAATTTACTAATCAAATCATATACCAAACTGGTAAGTACCATAAATACTGGTGGGCAGATCAGACTTGAAGTATTCAACAAGTAAACCTTAGGTTTGCTTTGAGCGAAGAGGATGCCTGAGATGATGTTCCAGCTGGAAGAACAGTGAAGTTGTAGAGTTAGAGGCAATATCACATACATACACACATGCACAGAGATTGTGAGCCTCCAGGCAACTTCAATTTTGGCACTTCCTAACTTTAAGTACTTGGATTTGCACCTTAATAACATTCTTTTAATATTGTGTGTGTATAATACGCTCATAGATTACTCAGCCAAGACGTAATTGATTTAATCAACTACATTTATGAATTATTTGGGAAGCTTACCCCGGTTTGCTAAGTTGCAGCCCTGCCCAACAAAAATTAAAGCAGATGCCTCTGTGAAGCCCAGAGAAACAAGCTGATAATGTAAAAGAAACAGACTGAACTGTAACAGAAGTGTGACAAAAAATATTTTGTTCTTTGCTACTGTATATGTAGCCAAAACTACAACACGACAGATCTGCCAGTCCAAATGGCAAAAACATAATTTTAAAAAGAAAATCAGCTTGAAAAGAAACTTGAATTATACACCAAACACATTACGAGGCACTTTCATAAAGAACAAAAACACGTAGATTAGGTGACTTTGTAAAGAAAAAACTCCAACTATTCTACACATAAACATGTGATATATGTTATAAAGTAATTCGTGTTTTGTGAAAGATAAATCATGTTTGTAGAAATAAAGAATTTAATAAAGTAACTTTAGATATACTGAGCCACAGAGAGGAGAAATACTGCATCACAGAATTCCAGCGATGCAGATGCTAACAAAGACGCAATTAGCAAGTTAATAGAATCAGCCCCAATGGAGGTTACTCATTATGGGACAGTCCACAAAAGTCCCTGGCCGTGAGGACTTGATAATCGCCACCGAACAAGATAACCAGGGTCCTCAGGAAAACCTACATTTCAATACCCAGTTCCAGTAAACCAAAATCTGCACACATCAAAATTCATTGCTGCACTAAAACTGTTTTTTTCCAGTCCACAGTGGAGAAAGGAAACTACATGAACATTAGCGTCCACCGCAGAAACAAAGGGACTTTTGCTCCAGGCCAGAAAAACTGTATAAAAACGGACTGCCCAGGACAGGCAGTTGTGAACACAGGGGGATCCGATGCGATAGAAGCCAGACCAGTGTGTGTGTTCACCCAGCGCTAACCCCAGGTTCGGTGTTGTCTTTTTTGATTGTCGCTAATGAGGACTCTATTTTTGGTCACGAAAATAAAAATTGTTTATTAAATCTTTTAATTTGGCCTGATTCGTTTATTATCTATAATAATCTTAGTGACCGCAACGTGATCCTGTTTTGGGGGTCCGGGAAGCCCCCCCTTCCACTCAGGATGCACCCTGCTGATTTTAGGAGCCTGGTAGAATCAGGGAACTCCTCAGAACCAACCGGATCCTGAACTGAAAGCCAGAGACGCAATCAAAAAGGCGATCAGACAGCCCAGAACTCTCGGATAACTGCAGCAACTTTTTTCACTTGTAAAACTTGACATGCATGAAGAATCCACACAGGAAAAGGAACCCAACGTAAGCATTGCATAGTTGAGTGAGGTGTGACTGAGTGCGTGTGCGAGATGTAATTTTATCACGGAGCGAGTCCAGACCCTGAAATCGCAGTTCCACTATCCCGCAAGGGACGTGGTCGGTCACAGAGGAAGAGAACATAACGTGGTAGAACCCCTTCTCATGTGTCAAGCCTGAAACTAAGGGTGTTTTGGGGATCAGTCACGGGAGGACCAAAAGGGAGGGTACGTTCCCTGGGGAGTGGGAGCTGGTAAAGCTTTTGGATCCAGGACTAGGTAAAGTCCAGAAAAGGAAAAGAGAGCTCAAGACCTTTCAAAAACCTACAAAATGGTTCTCTGTGCAAGGGGAGTAGTTTGGTAAAATTCAAATAAAAAAATTAAAAACTCGAGTACAGCACCGCTCAGACTCAGAGGATCCCGGCATATAAACACAGTAAGGAAATATACAAGGATAGTGTGCAGTAGCCTTTTAAGAAAATGGGACAGAGGAAAAGTAAAATTCAGGGAAAAGCCCCAGAAAAGCTGGTAAAGGCACAGGGGCGCAAGTTATCTGAGATCCCATGAGAAAGCCCATTCAGATGAATGTTAGAACATTGGGAGGAAAGTCCTGACAGGAAGAAGAAATCCAAGGAGAAACTAATTCATTACTGCATAGAAGTTTGGGAAGATAAGGAAATACGGAAACATGTAGTTTGGCCCATTTTTAGAACATTCGAAAGATGGGTTTGTCTAGCCCTGCTTAGCCACGCAACTGGTAAGTATCCACAAATAAAAGAGGAATGGCCTGCCGAGAGGATAATAGAATATTATAGCCCTGCAACATGGGCAGAGGATGGGAGTTGGGGATACAAAACTCCAGTTTACCTGTTAAACAGATTGATAAGGCTGGAGGTAGTAGTAGAAAGTGTGTCAAACCATACTTCAGATGCCCTCGACTTACTGGACAAACAGCATTCCCAGATGCAGGCCTTTGTGTATCAGAACAGAATAGCATTGGATTGTCTGTTAGCTGAAAAAGGGGGAGTCTGTGGAAAGTTCAATGAATCAGAATGCTATATAGAAATTGACAATTATAGAGAAACTATCAGGAGACCAGCAGCAGAAATAAAAAAGGTAACACACGTGCCTGTACAGAAATGGAACTCCATTCTTCAGGTCTCTTGGTGGGACCAGTTATTCGAGGAAGCATAGTGAAAAAAGGTAGCATTTTTTGTACTCTACTCAGTAACTGGAATCATCTTTTTACCTTGTCTAATACCATGCTTTATTAGATTAATACACTCAGTAGTGCAAGGCATGCAAACAGCAGCCATGCCCATAGATCCAGAACTCGCTACAGGACTAGGGGGTAAAAGAATGTCCAAAATATTGAAAGTGGGAAAAAAAGAAGTAAAATCCAATACAGTAGAAGCACTAGTAAATTTTGAGAGAAAAAAAAAAAGGGATAAGTTCACTTATCAAGATGGTCAAGAACAATCACTAGAAGAATGGGATAGTAGTGAAGAATCAGAAAAGGATAAATGGAAAAAATATAAAGGGAACACAAATTAATATGTTTATGTAAAAGGGGAGGGATTGTGATATGTGTTATAGAGCAATTCGTGTTTTGTGAAAGATAATCATGTTTGTATAAATAAAGAATTTAATAAAGTAACTCTAGGTACACTGAGCCAAAGAGAGGAGAAAGATTGCTTCACAGAATTCCAGTGCTGCCACGATTAGCAAGTTAATAGAACCAGCCCCAATGGAGGTAACTCGTTATGGGACAGTCCAGGAAACTCCCTGGCCATGAGGACTTGATAATCGCTGCCGAACAAGATAACCAGGGTCCTCAGGAAAACCTACATTTCAATACCCAGTTCCCTTAAACCAAAATCTGCACACATCTCTGCACTGAAACTGTTTTTGTCCAGTCCACAGTGGAGAAAGGAAACTACATGAATATTAGAGTCCACAGCAGAAACAAAGGGACTTTTGCTCCAGGCCAGAAAAACTGTATAAAACCGGACTGCCCAGGACAGGCATTTGTGAACACAAGGGGATCCCATGCGATAGAAGTCGGATCAGTGTGTGTGTGTTCACCCAGTGCTGACCCCAGGTTCGGTGTTGTCTTTTTTTGATTGTGGCTATTGGGGACCATATTTTCGGTCGCGAAAATAAAAATTGTTTATTAAATCTTTTAATTTGGCCTGATTCATTTATTACCTATAACAATCATAACATAACTTACTGTATGAGAATCACCAAAATTCTGCAGCTGAAAGAGGCTAGATTTGATAATAAAATCCAGTATTTTCTTAATCCAAAAGACTTCTTTATCATCAAATATTTTAAAACACTTTTTGATTGATACAATACAAATTAAAATTAGAAATGAACAGTGTTTCTCTAACGTAATGATAAAAAAGGCCCAGTAAGAACAGAGAATTCTGTGTATTTAAAATTATTAATGGTAGTAGCCTCAAATAAATCACATTTGTTCTATATACAGATTTTCTCCCCTTACTGTAGAACTGTTTATCTAGCAGTACTTATTTGCAGTTGGTAGTCCTGCCATTCCCTTAGAGAATTTGCTGTATCACCAATTAAGGTCTAATTTTCAGAAAGTTGCTCTCAGCAGAGCATGTTTTCCCTTCCTCCAAACATCATCCTGTTTTTACCAATAGCACTCATACAAAAATTAAAATTCCTCTTCCTTCCAAATAGGAATCACAATTTCTACTTGCAAAACTGATCTAAGTTTTTACGTTTTTACTTTGCCTTCAGGGACCTGATTTTTGCTCTTTTCTACATGGACCTTTTGCAAAACATACAGTTCCCTAGTCACATTTTCCAGCTGGAAACTGGAGAAAACATTACTTCTCTGTTCACAAAGTAATTAGGTCTGTGGAGTATTTAGACTGTGTGACAATAATGCTCACAGAAACGAGGTTTACCATGTGTTTTCTTTCATGTCCACGCCCTCTCCAGCAGTTACCAGCCCTGACCGCTTCACATCTCAGGTTACTTGTTTCCCCACTACATTCGGTTTTAAAAACAAAGTCTAAACTGTTGCTACAAAGTCATTCAGGCTAAACTTGAAGCTCCAGAAAGGGCAGAGAGGTTTTTATTTGTTTCTTAAATCACAGGAGCTGTCTACTTTGTAGTCTTCAGAATGTCATTAGAATGAAAATTAGCAACTCTAAGCTGCATTGCCACCCAATATTATCAATTCAAAAAGATGAGCAACTGCAAAGATAGACTCGTACACGCAGGCCTTCCACTAAAGAGTTTCTCAAAAAGCAATTCCACAGATGTAAGCGTTTTAACCCTTCATTACCAATTATGACATTTCATTTTCTGTAAAATGCCACAAGTTCATCCCACTTCACATGTCTGATACAGCGTTCTTAAAGCTGGAAGGAAGAAAAGCACACTGAAAACAAAGGAGGACAGATTTTTCCCATACTCAACTATCTTGCCATCTGCTCTGCTGGAAATTTTCTTGGCTTTTGAAAAGCTACATCTTATAAAATCTGTAAGCACTTTGCTTAGAAGAAAGAACTTTGGAAAAATGTGATCAGGAAAAAGCAATTCATTTATGAGAAGTGAAGCTCTGCAGAAAGAGCAGAAAATTTGAAATAGAAGGTGAGAGGTGAATGCAGACCTGATTTCATATTCCTTCATTCTGCACAGCAAGAGGAGAGTTGTAAACTCTTTCTGTAATATCTGTAATTTCAATACTTTGGTTTTCTCCTAGGCTCTGTACTTTATTCCTGGGTTTTATTCCAAATTGTCTTTGAAAATATAGTGACTAAGAAGTAATTGCTTTCATTAGGAGAAAGAAGAAACTATTGTAAATTCTTTTCATTACAGGAGGTGGGGAATTAAGGGTGATAGCAATCTCCAATCTCTGTACATCAGTAGACAGCAGTGTAGTGATCTTCTCCCTCCTTCTGGGAGGTATGAGAGTTATGTAATGTCCATCTTCTCCTTTTACTGGATGTGAGCTTTTTAAAAGAATAACCAACAAGAATCAGCAAACAGATGGTGCCATTTTTCTGTGCCTTCGTGCTCACACCTGTATCCACATTTGATGTAGAAATTAATGAGCTTGGGGCTTAGAGATACTTTTAAGAAACATTCTACTGATTAAGGACTTTGTTTTGTATTTAGGCATACCAGCATGAAAGCTTCAGTAAATGGGTTGATATTCAAAAGTGCCTCTATATCTACAAGTCAAGTACCTCCATCACTCCTTATGTCACTTCTATTTCTTTTAATACCCCCCTGTAAAACCAATTAAAACAATTTTAAATGTTTTAAATTGCATTTTGCATTTTCCTCCTATTGTAGCCTGGTCGTCCTACAGGACCTCCTTTCCTGGTTCTTCTCAGGACCAGGAAAATAGCTGTAGATCTTACCTCTGAATAATAGATTTAAAAACATCACCACCCACTGTCTGAGCCTAACAAAACACATCTTTCCTGCCGTGTCTGCTTCATTCTTACTTCAGCGAAAGGGACACTGTTGAGATTGTTCAGCATGAAACAGAACACCTTTGACAGATATCCCAATTTACTGATTTTTCTTTGAGGAAACCAACCCAATGCTTCATTTTAAAAACCACCCTCTGTAGAGTGGTGTACATATATCCTCAAAAGCTCAACTTGATTCTCACTGCAACACACAGAGATGTGCATCACTTCTGGCACTCCCAGCCTGTTCCCCCTTGGCAGCTGTGCCCCTCATCTTCAGCTATCAGAACACAGCCTCAGCAGAAGACTCCTGAGCAGCATCTTGTGAAATGAAAAAATTGTGTTTTCTGCATACAGGACACGTGAGACATATATGGATTTGTCTGAACGGGGAAAATGTGTTTACATTTTTAGACCACACTGCATTGACATAACAAACAGGCTGTGAATTGCCTCATACATCAGGTGGTACCTGTCATTTAGAGAAGATCACTTGTCATTTGTGATCGCTCTCCCAGATTTGCAGCTCTGTCCCCCAAGATGAAACAAAGAGAAAAAAAGGAAAGAAATACATTCCTTATATAACCACCTGCCTTTTCACCTTTGATTTGTATCAAGAGTGCCTCAGATCTTCCATGACCACGAACTAAAGGTCCCAGTCTAAGAAAATTAATGTCCTGTTTTTATGTATTTATGTACACACATGCTAAATCTGGCTTTATGAAGCAATTGCAAGATCAAGTCAAAAACATATATAGTGACATGCATATATATATGAAAGTCATGTATAGACAGAGAGCAGAGAGCATGTATGTTCATGCTTTACTTGTGAGTACATAACACTGTAATCACCTCATAATGAAATTAAACAAGAGGCCTCACAATTAAGAGTGAATTCAGAGTGTTGTGGACTCAGCACCCAGCAAATGATGAGTGAAAAATAAAACACCATCACTTCCTAATGCCCAATTGAGGCAACAGCAATATTAGTTAATATTATTTATTATTGATATTGCAGCAGTAATATTAAAAGCCTGAGGACAGCAGTGAGTATGAACGGATGGACTAAATCTTAGATTATTTTCATGGATTAAACAGACACTCATGTTTCTGTATCACTGGCTGGAACAGGAGCATCCCTTTAAAGAATCACAGGCTGAACATGTATTTAAAAGAAAAAAAAACAAACCAGAAAAACCCGAACGGATCACATAGCTGTATCAATTCCTGTAAACAGAAAAACATAATTTATTTATTTTTAACTAACTGCTCGGAAAGAGTAATTAGCAGGATACAATTAGGCAACAACTGAGAAATACTTAAAATCAATCCAGAGGCTTCCTGTTTACAATTATTACCCATAAGACTGTATAAAAAGACTGGAGAAAGGAAGCTGCTACCCTCTTTAGCCAAGGAGCAAAATATATACCATATTTTAACAAAAACAAAAAAGAAACTAGAGTGGAGTACACATTTTAAATACAACCGCAGCAGTTTATGTTAAGGGTCCTTTGAAATAAACTGTGCTTATAATGATCAAAGGTCTATAAATATCTATAGATGCACTACGAAATGAGAAAATCCATTAATTTTCATTTAAAACTGAATTAAAACTCTGCTGCAATGAGAAAGAGGGAGAGAAAGAAAGAGCACGCTTTTGAGAATAACTGCCCTGTAAAGAGTTTGCTTGCATAGGAAATTTGAATAAATTCTATAAAAGGTGTTAAATTATTGAGAAATCTATTTGCTTTGATCTGATACAACAAAAAAACTCATGAATAACAAGATTTTAGGCTGAACAAAACACCTTGAAAGGGTTACAGTCTACCCTGAGCTACTGGCCTACCAATGGAACTATTACAGCAGTGCAGAAAAAAATACATAAATATTAACATTTTAATTGGCTGATGCACCATCACAGTGGGGGAACTCGTGGATACAGCCCTCTCAAACCTACTCTATTTACAGAGATGAAAAAGAACAGCAAGGAGATAAAACACTTTAACAGCCCTACAGAATTGCAGCAGCAATCTTCTAGCAAAAAGGGATTAATTAGCAACAAAGGCAAATGGCCATTTGCCTTAAATTATCAGTTCTTCTCATGGTCATTATTCAGCAGAAAAATCTTTGTACCTTCATAGCCATTATCTACATACCTAGGCTATGACGATGCAGTGTACAAAGCAGCTGAAAGCTTTTGAGGATAGCTGAAATCCCAGATGAAGTACATTTGTTCCATGAAACCATTTTTTGTGAGCACACCCCAATCTGACAAATGCATTTGACATGATACAAGAACATGCCAGCAGACTGACATGAAAAAAATACAAAATAATAACGCTTATTTTCTTGATGAAAGAATCCTGTCAGTGCTTCTTTCCCAAACTCTTTCTTCTCTCTCTCATGGGATGCACTTCATGTTAGGCACATGTCATGCCCAAATTTGAACTTTGGATTTAAACCCCTGCTTCACTTGTATTTAAATTATGTAAATATCAAACCCAAGCCTGTGAAATCCAAAACAGAGAGCATCTAGTCCTGGTTTAGGACAAAACAGGCTCATCTTCTTCCTGCTACATATTCTGAATGGGTGAGTGCAGGGCAAGTCTGGTATTTGAAGTCTTCTGCTGTTCTATATATTGTTACAGGGTGCTCCGTAACTTGTCTGGTTCCTGCCTCCAATTTCCTCTTGTACAACTTTCACTTCTCAGTGTCATTAATATTCATTTGGTAATGGTAAACTGATGTCAAGTTACTACTAAGAAAGTGCAAAACTTTGTTTTTTTGGTTTTTTTTTTACTAGAGATTTAACTATCAGAAGATGGCTGGACATGGCAAGTAATGTACCTAAACCACAGCCGCGAGAATAAAAATTTATCCCTGCCTGAGGAGAGGGATGTCAAGATATTTGTCAGCTGCTCCTTCCTGACACTCCTGACTGGATAATCACTGGATTTTTTAGCTCATTAGCTGACAATTTAATTGACAAACAGACAGAGTGGCTGGCAAACAGCAGTTGACACATTTGAAGGGACACAACTCCAGGATAAAAGTCAGTCTTCGGTAATTTCTTTCAGGAGACCACACTTTTTTTTGTCACTATTACAACATAACAGATATAAAAGCAGCAAATCCCAAGTTCAAAATGGAGGTTATGCAACAAAGTACAGAGAAACTCAGCTCCCTGCTGCGACCATGAACACAAGTTCCCCATTCCATAAGAACCTCTTAAAACTCTGCCTACAAACTGTATCTTGACAGAGCAGACAGGTAGGTCTGCTAAAATACTTATGACTATATGGGAATTAGTTTTTTTCCATGCTTGCAGAAGCCCCGGGAAAAAAAAAAAAAAAAGAGAGATGGAGAAGAACAGAAAAGCAGACAGATCTGGGGCAGCCAACTTAGACTGGATCTAAATGATGCTTCCAAGAGACTGCAAATATAACCTGCTCTCTGTCTGAGTCTGTAATGACAAAATTACCAGTTTTAAGTACAGCGCTGAAAGAAACCATGTTCATAATAGGACACACTAAAAGGTGATGTCTCCTTCCCAAATTCTAGCTTAAGCAACAAAATCTTATGGGGATAAAAAAATCCCAAATTAAATACACCTTCAATTTAAGATCAAAGAAATCAAGTCAATGCAAAAATCAGCATGCAACAAAAATATTATTAGTCAGCAAATCAAAGAAAAAATGAGTCATGAGGAAAACAACTGAATACTAGGTGGGAACAGCAGCGCACAATATCCAAAAAAGCCCCCCAAAGACTACCCAAAGCCATAAGGGAGGACAAACCTCAGGTCTTGCTCACTTTGCTTGAAGAAAGTACATAAAATCATATGCATTAATTTCTTGACACAAACGTAAAAGAATGTAAAGAAAAAAAGATTGCCATGCAAAATAGGGCACTTCAATTTCTGAAGTAAAAATTCATGATACATATTTAAGAGATCTTACTTTTTCTCAAAATACCATGTGTTTCTCTTCACTCCCTCCAGATGCAGGTAATTTTCTTTATAACTTTCACTTTTGCAGTGTTGAACATAACAGGACAAATAATACATGATGCACAAAAAAGTTATAATGCTCCATGTAAGTTATTAGCAGTGAGATGCTAAATGTCTGATAAATCTAGATCTGAAAGTGAAATATGCCTCCTAATTAAAAATCAATTATTAAAAACAGTAAAGAATGAAAAAGAAGACTCACTCATCAAACTCATAATGAAATCCTGGAAACTTCTGAGTTATTTGAAAAGCAGAAAGAAACCTTCAACATCTATATTTAACTAAAGACTCCATTGTGGGTTTCTTGATTTTATGATTAAACAGTTCTGTGAAAAATTGTTTCTGGTATCTTTTGTGCTTTTATCTCTTCATTCCAAACAGTCATGAAAATGAACTGATGGCATTTCAATGAGGAATGCAAGAACAAACCATTGCTCAGGCTCTGGGAAATCAAAGACCAGGGAGGGATGCCCTGATGTGACTCTGAGGTGATGCAGGGATGACAAACTGCCACCCAAAATCACCAGCTCCTGAACTTGCAAGCAGGTGCACAATGTTCACCCACAACATTGCCCATTGGGTTTCTTAGCAGAAAATGGTTTGAATACTCAGAGAAAGTAATCTGCAAACGTTACATCAGGATGTGCAAATAACTATTTACAATTAATTTGCATTTAGTTCTTAAAATATTCCAAATACAGAACAGTTTAAAAGCAGTTCAAAATCACAACACCTGTTGCATAAGCTTGGACAAGCGGAAATTTCCAGTTTTCATTTTCTGTAAAACTAAGACATGTATTCATACCTCCAGCAGTGACAGATTAAATTAACGAGCACTACCGAGGAAATCTGAATCCCATTATTGGAAAAACTACACTAATATTATGCATTATCATAAATATTCAGCATCTGCAACCAAAAGAAGGCTTTGGTGTTTATGTATATAATAAAGTTTTAATAATTCACTATGAATATTTCACACAGAGTGCTACCATCACTTTCCTCTGGATATGAGAAAAAAATACACCTAGAATGTGAAAACCATGACCATTCCACTGGTAATGAAAACATTCTTTCTACAAAGAAATACCTACAGAGAGTACCAAGCTATTTTTCCAAAAGCCAGGGGCTCCAGGCTCCATCTGCCCGTGGCAGGCGGGTGGCTGGCCAAGGTTGCTCCATCTTGTCTACCTCTGAGCAGGATCCAGCCTGCAGACCCCACACACTTTCCCCTTCTCCAAAACATGCACTGTCCAAAACCTAGAGTGCTTCAGCAATGAAATTCTCAGGATTTTTATTCAGAAAACATGGAAACCCCAAGTGAGTGTGCTCTGAGGACATCGCTGCCCTACCCAGGGGCACAAACGCAGCCTCTCAGCCACAAGCAGTCACCCTCTAAGCCATAAAACTGCCAGATTTGGTATTCCACTGATACCACAAGCAAGACGTAACCTTAGTATACTTCCACCAGAGATCAAAGGATGTGGGATTGGGGTTCTGGCCATGGAGGTTGCAGCAGCCCATGCCTGGAGGAACCCATTCTGTGCCAAAATCCAGCCTCCCACAGCAGCTTCCCCACAGCCCTGAAGACACTGATTTTTAAAATGACAGAAAGAGCCCCGAAGGATGTCAGGGCAGGAGGAAGGAGGGAGGGAGGACAAAAAGAGAAGGAGCAGCAGCACCTTGGGCTGCCATCACCTCAGCAGGACATGAGGGGAGAGAACATATTTTAATTACCACTTTTAACACATAAAATACAGGGGGAAATCCCAATTTGACCCATAGCACAGGTTCATCCCATCTGCTGCAGAGGGAGAGTCACATTATCAAGTGCCACACTGAACAGAGATCAACTTCTGAAGTACAGTCCAGCTGAATAAATGGAAAGTTAATAGCCAAATCCTTTCAGCAGCAGCAGTGCTCTGGGAACCTGATTGGAATTTGAACATTTGCATTGATTTATATTTTTTTCTTGATGTTACCAGCTGGGAGCAAGTGCTGGAGAGGAGGTGCAGGAACAGCTCTACAGAAACAGGAACAGCTAGCAAAGGATTACCTCCTAAAGGATTATCTTTTAAACAAAGAAAAATTTGGTATACTGCAAACAACTAACTCAAATCAAAAGAAAGATTAATCCAACAGGATTAACAGGTAAGGCTGTCCCTGTACTTTAACATCCAGACACACAGCTAAGAAACGTGAATGGTTTTATTTGGACTATTTTATTTAGTCGTCAAGCACCTTTTCATAATCCAAAATAAGAGCTGCCTGTTCAGTTAAAACAAAAGCTTTGACAACTTATCCTGCAGCCTCACAAGCAACAGATATCTCGTGTATTTTTACAGAGCCCTTTCCTTTATCCTTACATATGTAAGCTCTGATCACAGTTCTTTTAACTCCCACCAGGAAGGAAAATTAGTTGTTGCCTGCACCACTCCTGCGCTGTGAAATTTCCAGAACTGAGCTCCCTTACTTCCCTCTGGGTGGCAGGGAAAGTCACTGAAAACTGAAATCAAACTCTTCATGGGTTCATCTTTCCTGAATTGTTATCACTCATGTAGATTTTACGGCCACAGTACTACAGTAACACCAAAAGTAAAATAGCAACAATCTACTAAAATAAAACAGCATCCATGTATTTGGAAGCAATACAGGGATATGCACTTGAGCATCCCTGCATTACCAGTAGACATGTTAACAGCATCTCTGACCTGCACCAAAGATTTGTACTGAAATCTCCTCTATTATTCTGGCAAAAAGAGCAAACAATGAAGTGTGAACCATAAAAAATATTTTTAAAAGTACAAAGATAAAGCCCCACTCCTTTACTAAAATTACATTTCACTGTACTTTAATATTTCAACATTTCTGTTAAAATTGTTTAATAATCATACATTTGAGATTTCCCTCGGGTAAATTAAAATGCCTAAGTACTTAAAAACACAACACAGTTTAAGTCAGTTTAGCAGTTCCTTTATGTATTAGTCAGCCTCATACATGTGTCAGCCCCTACTCTGACCCAGAGGTGAAACCAAATTCAGCAGTAGTTGCACACCTTACCTCTTGGTAAGAAAGATTATCAACTTCGGTAAATGTTTACATCTAATAAATTTCTATTTCCAACTTTTGAACTTATATTCTCTTATAACCAATATTGGTTCAGCATATATTTCATGTTTGCTTAAGAATTAATTAAGCATTAAACAGACTCACCTCCTCCACCTCCAAGAAGGCTGGAATTAGCTGTAAGAAAAACAAAAAGGGAATTGTTAGCATTGAGCCTCGTAAATATACACAAAATCAAAACAGAAGATGTTTCACAAGAGATTTCCATTATTTCAGTAACTTTGCTACTCTTCCCTCACCCAAAAACATTCAATGCAAAAACAATCACTTAGTGTAAATTGCAATCACAATCTTTACCTTTGCAATATCTTTGAAAATACAAGCTAATAAATAAAACAATAATACAATTAGTAAAGCTAATGGATTGAATAGGTTATGAAATTACAATCCTGCATTTATAATTCTATAAGCCGTATTCCTTTGTGATTACCAAATTAATTTAAAATTTTCATCGTAGAGAAACTTAAATAGACTTTGATGCAACTTCTGATTATCTCTCCTTGTTTTCTATGCCATGGGACCTTTGGGGATGACAATGAGAAATCCTGGCTCCATTGATGTAAAAGGTTTTGTGCAACTGAACTGGGATTTCCCTCAGCAGGTTTAATTGACTCTGCACTGTAACCATCAAGCTACCCAGGCCAGAACTTGATAAATCACTTATGGAAAGCAATTTTCAGAGCATGGTGATACAAGATGGTCCTTCAAATTAAGCTAGCACAATTGGAGTCATGCCAAATATTTTCCTTTCACTGCCCAGGCAGAAACAGAAGGAATATCTAAGCTTCTAAATCTGCCCTTTAGATGTGAGGGAAACAAATCCTTGTTGTATCAGAATGTATTTAAAATAAAGTAAGAGCACAAAGGATAGACACGGGTATTTCTTATTGTTCCCTGATAAGTAAAGAACAGATACCTCAAACCATGCCCTGCTCCAGGACAAGGGTATATAGCAAGATACACAGAATAAATTAGATATTTTCTGTAAGTTATTGCTTATATCATTTTCCTCTGCTTCTTCAACAAAAGTCTAAACAGAAAATTTCCTCCCATTGTTTTTTCTTCACTTTATTGAGACTTTTAAATAAAATTGACAATTATCTTTGTTTTCTTCTTTATCAGATATTCTACAAACATCTTTGACTTAATATGCAACTTTCCCTGACACTGCCTTCATCAGAAAGCCAGACTTTCCATCACAGCCAAGATCCTTGTTTGAAAGTACCTCTACACTACTCAAGAATTACTTCTATATTAGTCAAAATGCAGTGTTCTCTAAAGAAAAAAAAAAAAAGTGGATTTATATCCTGTATAGCTGAACATCTCAAATCAAAACAAAATAATTAAGTTACTCATCCTAGGATTAGTTGTCCTACAGTCATTCAAGACCTAGGGAGATGTTCTCATGCATTTTTCTCATTCAAGTCTGGTTCTAGCACCCTGGAACATTAGATGAAGAAAAATGGGACCCAAAAAAGCCTTTTTTTCTGAAACAAAGTACAGTAATTTCACTATTATAAGCCGCACCATTTTGACTAAAATTTTGGTCCAAACACAGAAGTGCGGCTTATAATCAGGTGCGGTCAATATATGGATGAAGTTCAGAAATCTGCCAACCCGGAAGTGCGAGCCCACAGCAGCCCCGAGCTGGAGTCCACCCAGCCCCGGGGCAGCACCAAACCGAGCCTGCATGGCCCCAAGCCGAGCCAGTAAGCCCTGCGATCCCGCGATTCTGTTACTAATTGGCAACTTTGTGAAAGTTGCACGCGGATCCTCACTGCGAACAAAAGTGTGGTTTATAATCCGGTGCGGCTTATAATCATGAAATTACTGTAATTTGGAGCCATTTTAAAAGAAGTCCTTATTTGGAGACACAGAAAGGTTGGAGCAACAGGCACAAAATGGAAAACTTTAAAAAACAACATCATAATTATCTGTAAGTGATGACCATTTCTTGGCTATTCTCTGTAAAGTGCTAGCAGGGAACAAATACTGCCATGTATATATTGCCTTTGACAAATAAATAATGAGGGTAATAATAAATATGTGCGACATGTTGTAAAGAACATCAATCTTGCTATATTTACCTATTCTTGCCCTGACTGAAATTCACTATTAAAGAAACAAATAAAACCAGCATCACATATTTTACAGGTAACATCACTTTCATGGAAGTAAAAAGTACCTATCTTGTATAGAAATCAGCAAAGTTTTTATCGGAAGAAACTAAAAGGAACCAAGTGTCATCTACTGCCTGCTATTCCAGCTTATTTTTTAGCACTGTAGAATACACCTACAATTAAACTATTCTAATCCTTATATGAGTCACGTTCTAGGATTTCAGTTATTATGTTCAAGAGACTTGAGACACACAGCTAAAACCTGCAACCAATGTTTCCACTGCTAAAAAAAGGGTTTTTTTTGGAAACCCAGCCAACATCCCCATTGTAAACTTTCATTCAATGGCTTCTCAGAGAATTATGTTTCTCTCATTAAGTTCTCCTGACAATTTTCATCTTACCCAGACTTTCCAAGAACTTCTTAATAACATATAAGTCAGTACCACACACTTTTCTATAGAAACAGTAAAAACAGTTCAAATGGATTTTTGGCTGTGATGCATCTACTACAGCTATTGAAAATGAAATAATAAGTCATAGGCTCTCTTTTTAAATTCCACTTGCATAATAGAAGGAAAATCAAACCATTTTCCTGTGTTTCCAGGAAAGAACAAGACTGATATTTACAGTTTCTTTTCTAGAAAGATAATGTTTCAAAAAGCAAGAATTTTTATTTTCAGATTTTTCAGACTCTCCCTGAAAGGTTCAATAAAACACACATCTTCTTTCATATTTGGGAAAGCCTTACCACTACAGGAGTAACTTGTCACTTAGCACCTAATGCATCTTCTCCCATCCAGAGGTCAGCACAGCCCCATGGCTGCAATCACATTGTGTTGGAGCAAGCATGGCCTCTCCTCTCTGTCCCTCTGTGTTTATCTGCAGCTGAATTTTGTACATCAGTGCTCCCAAACCACCAAGTCTTGGAAAACACTTTAGAACCTGCCCCTGCTGTAGAGGTTCAACTATAGGAAGCTGTATGAGCAACCAGCAGACGGTCCCAGGAAGCTTTCAACCTCCAAACTTGACAGAGTCTGAACTGCCCTGCAGGTTACACTGCTACTCCTCTCACTCAGGATATGCCCAGCCTTAGGTATGTCCTGGGTTTAGCACTGGCTAAATCACCAGTGCACTCAACTAGAATTATTTACTCATTTCCTGCTGTGAAATCGGATTAGGAGGAAGACACAACAAGCTCAGACTTTAAAGGGTACAAATAAACCTTTATTACTAGAAACTATAAGAAAAAGTACCAAGAATCAGAATAAAACTTTCAGAACACTCCTCCCCCCATAGCTTTTCTTTCACACTGACAATGTACGGAAACAAATCAGTCAGTTTATCATCTCTAAAAACAGTCTTTCACCAATTTGCATAGGGAGAGGAGACTTCTCTCTCTCTTCAGTCTACAGACATTTCTCCACAAGAAACCATTTTCTCATAGCCTCAATGTCACAGTGATTCAGCCGCCGGGAGAAGGGAAATCTGACCACTCTAAAAATCCCTTTCTTGACTGACAGTCTTCCCACAACTGGTATCAAGGACCACGCCAACTTACGGGGCACAACTTAAGGATTGTAACAGTTCAAACAAAAGCTCTCTTCATCTTTGAAAAGAGATCTTCTTCTTCCATGGGGCGCAGAAGGGGTTTTCTTTCCTCTCTGTTCAAACTTATGGGATCACAGCTACTTCAGCACAAATGCCTCTGCTCATGTCTGCACTCAGGACATTTCATCTACCCCATCATGTACACCTCTGAGTTATACAGTTCATGTCTTGCCCAGAGCAGTTGGGGTGGAGTATTTCAGGCCACACTGGGGGCTCGACCAAGATATCAGGGGCCCAGCAAGGAACAGTGGTGTGTTGGTTTGGCTGCCTTCCATTGCAGAGAGGGGGAAGGAAAAGCCCAGCTCCCCACCAAGCCATGGGGACCATGGTGGGCAAGCCCAGCCCAGAGCTGTTCCCAGGGCCCTGTGAACCCCCTGGCTCAGCCCAGGTTGGTGGCAGGGCAGGGTTTAATGCTGGCTATGTGTTCAATGGGACAGAGGCATGTCCATCTCTCTGAGTTTAACCAGTTGTCAGTTCTCAAAACCAGTCACTGATTGGCTTTTCAGACATAGAGGAAGCTCTAGTTGCTCCTCTCAGAAAAAAAATCACCTCAGTGATTGTCTTTAGTGCTAAGCAAGCACAGGTAGAACACCTTGCTGAGAAGCTGCCCATGTCCCATCCCTAGCGGTGTTCCCAGCTGGACTGGATGGGGCTCTGAGCAGCCTGATCTAGTGGAAGGTGTCCCTGCCCATGGCAGGACAGTTGGAATAAGATGATCTTTAAGGCTCCTTCCAAGCCAAATCACTCTATGATTCTTGTGATTTTATGACAGCAGATTGCAAATCCATCTTGATTAAACCATTGTCCTTATTTCTTTTTACCAGAGCTGCACAACATTCTGGAGTCATGGGAGACTTGGGGTGGGAGGAAACAGGAAGACTGGATTGCTACCAAGTTACCAAGGCAAAGAACAATAAAAGACAGCAAACGAGTAACAAGGGCTCCAAAGATGCGAGTCAAGGTTTCTTGCACCTGGTTTCATTCCCCTATCAGCCTTTCAAAGTGACCTGCCCAACCTTTCTGAAATTGCCTCCTTAAAAACTAGAGTCCACAATAGATTCCTGGGTATTAACACTGAAAATCTACTCAAATACAAACTTGAAATATTATTTTAATATATATTGAGTGGTCAGGTAGCCAACAGACTACAAACTGAAATAGAGCACATCTCGATAGAGTCCCATCCAAAACATCATTGGTGATGAGGCAGCATCAAGAGGCAGCAGAGGTGAGAACTCCTCTAACTTTAAATATTTTTGCCTATAGTAACATAGACTTCAATTATAAAAAATTTAAAAACAAAGCACCATATCTGGGGATCAGTTCCTGTGGTGTCCTTTAAATAGTGGCTTCACAATGACAAAAATTACAGCTCTAGAGATGCTGTGCATGACCATTACTTTAAAAGGAGACTTGAATGCTGCATTCTGAGACATGTCATCTTCACAGCCCATCTCAGGACAGTGAACAGAAAAATATCTACAAGTGTTAAGATGGCTTTCAGCCCTTTAGCTCTGGGTTTCTCTTTAATAGGGATGTTAGAACCACTAGTAGAAAAAGTGTTTCTACAAAGCTCAGCCTCATCTCTAAGAAAAAATTCACTCTAAAAAAATCACTCCAACAAAAAACCAGTATACCTAATCACCAAGGATAACGATTTAGCCCTTAATGAGATGTTTATAGCCCCAGATTCAACCAGTATTTCAAACTACTTAAAAGCTCAGTGGACCAGATATATATGCTTTTTAACAGCACCAGGACAGCCCTACTAAAGAAACCCAGTGAACACTTGTCTGCTGTACCCTGAGAAATCAACTCCTGCTTCAAGAGACTAAATTCTTTCCACAAAACTAGTGTGGGGAGAGAAGGGGGGAAAAGCAAAGAAAATAAATTCTCTCCTTCCAGGTATTTTAAAGTAAGCTTAGCTCCTCATTATGGAATATCCACAATGAAAGCTCAGGTTACTAAAATGTACAAATTTTAATGAATATACCAGCACATTTAAAAAATAAGAACTGGACATAAAGGTTTTAAATCTCAGCCTTCTTAATTAGTTATGTTGCACTGCTTTCCAACACTTTTTTGACTTGAATAGGTAGACCAGAAGCTCTGGTGTGGTAGCAATATTTTCCTCACCATTCTCTTTACAACAATATTCTTGCCAAACAGTAAGGTTATCTGAAATTTTGAGGAAAGGAAACGAATGCTGAAGAAGTTCACCTCAAACAAAACTGAAAATCTTCCTGTGCTCTAGCCAGAATATACACAAAATGAGGAAGGATGTGTGTATGGGTTACTAAAACAGCCACAATTATTTTTCTGCTGTCAGTTCTGAAAAATTTAGAGAATAGGAAAGATGCGAATAGCAATTTTTGTGATGTCTCGGGAGATAACACTTTTAGTTTTGTTAACAACATAGCTGAAGAACTGATTACTTTTTGTTGGCATATACTCATCTGACAACAGTTTAAGAACATAAATTCTTCTGGGAGCATGCATTTGTCAAATACTAATGTCACTAGTAACTTAAATTGACATCTATGTCATGCAGCCATGCATCTGTCAGTATAATAAAAATATACTTTTAAAAGATTAGTTGATATTGTCTGACTTTGGCAGCAGATGTTTGAGCTTATTTTGATGTAAAAAAAGATTGAATATTTTTGTCAATACTTTCTAATTGTGAAATTTATTCAAGGAGACATCTTTATAACTGGCAGTACTGTAAGATGCAAGACATTCTATTGCCTCAGATACCATTTTTATTCATCAATAAAACATCATAACAGGCAGCTGGTGAGCAGAGTAACAGTCATTTATGGAATGGGAAGCTACATTTCTTCTATGTGTTTTGTGAGATATCCTTACCTGTCATTGCATTTCTTTTCATCTTCTCTCAAGAAACCAGAGAGAACAAAGAGGAGTGAGATAACAGCTGCACCTTGTACAGCCAAACAGTTTTAGCCCGAGATGTGTTTGGGTGCCTCACAGTAAAAAGCTTTAGGCTTAAAGATCATTAAGTCATTTTGCAGCAGGTATAATAAATAAAACAGCCACCACTATTTTAAATGTTTTCCTGCATACAAAGCCACAGCAATCAGGAGAGGTAAAATAACATAACAGACTGGGCCAGATTGGCAAAGTTATGTCAGTGGCTAATGATGCAAAGACTACTGGAAATTAGAAAACCACTAGGCCTACAAAATAAGATTGATTTAAAACACTTACATAACCATACCCCTGATACAGCTCCAGAATATGGGTGGAACAATTTACAGACTTCTACAAACAAGTTGCTCTTCTCCAAGTCTCCTCACTTTCATCACAACCTGTGATATTCTCTTCCCCACAAATTCTGTACAGAGAACAGTTTTGTTGGTTTTTTTTAAATAAGCTTTGCTATCTTTGCAAATAAAGTAGTCATTGTCTCTAATTTCAAGTTTGTAAAGGGTATGCCAGAGGTAGATTAAGGGGGAAAGAAAATAATCAGCATACTAGTAAGTGCTCTGGAGTTGATCCTGTCAAGGAAATTGCCTTCACAGCATTCTGAATTCAATAAGAAAACAATAACTGTCATAAGGTCTCAGTTATTTTTCTTCTTCTAATACATTACCAATTCAATACATGATGTGCATTTATGCAAGAAGGTTATTTTTAAAAGCTATATATTACATCCATTAAGCTTAATCAGTCATATGCAAAGCATCTCTGAAATCTGATATGAAGAGTTAAAAAACCCCACCAAATGCACCAAAAACCCAACACAGGCAAGGCAGCAGTCAGCAGCATGGGACAGAAATAAGCACACAGCTATCAGGATAACATTTTCAACTTGGCCTAATCAGAGGTGTAACTGCAAAACAGAGGGAGCAAAATGACAGGGTTTTTACCATGCAGTGAAATACAGTAATTGCTTTAAGGTAGGGTGAAAGAAAATTAAAAGAAATTGAAGTTGACTAACACA
The DNA here is from genome assembly GCF_009819885.2 of Catharus ustulatus. Lineage (NCBI taxonomy): Eukaryota > Metazoa > Chordata > Aves > Passeriformes > Turdidae > Catharus > Catharus ustulatus. Next base: position 6,430,781 of record NC_046223.1, read on the forward strand.
TCCTGAGAAAAATCCACAAGAGAAGGTGTTTGGCACAGCATACTTCCTAAATACTGCTGCATAAACTTCCATATACTGCTGTATAAACTGAAGATTAGGCTGCAGCTTTAAAAGAATAAAATTTGGAATAGCCTGAAGACTGCACCAAAATTGCTTCTTGCTGGGGAAATCAGATAACCACAACAAAAGAATGCAACTTAAAAGAACATCCCAAAATCCAAATGAACTTGTGTTTTAAGAATGGTCCCAAACGCAACTACACAAAACATTTTCAGGTGAGATTTTTACAAAAACAGCTGTTCAGGCTTTCCTGGTGAAAATGCAATTCTTACTTTTCATACCCACCCAGTGGTATTAATTTCAGCTAGACAGGACCGTTTATTCCAAATCAAAACAAAAAAAGTGATGTAGAAGGAGAAGTCTTCCTGCCAGTGCCCCAAGAAGGACAGTTAGAAGAACCTGTTTGATGAGGTTGATGATATCTTTGGGATGGAGAAGACAAGAGACTTGTTGAATCAGAACCTGCAGTTTGAAGGGAAGGAGTCAGACGAGGCTGAATGTGGCTGGTCAGCACAGAAAGATCCATGGTCATGTTTTATGTGTGCCCCTTGGCAGAAATCACACTCATTTCCTCCCATTTGAGGAGAAAAGCACAAAAGAGGAAGAATTTAATTCTCAAACAAGGTGATAAATTGTCACACGCACTACCATATGATAAAGAGAAAGATGAATTAAGATTTCGTCCATTTTGTGCATCAGTTTGTGGTTTGCTCAGCTACTTAAAAGTTGCCTTCTAGATCATGAAGGTATTTAACAATCTAGCTGAGCTGAAATGTAAAGCAACAGGAACTTTTTGGTGCAGAATAATGAGGACAAAAATATTCAGGTCTACTAGAGCCCATTCTTCATCACACAGTTTAGGCTATTTGTGTGGTTTGTAAATGTAACATTAAAGGAAATCAAAGTGCTGCAGTATATAATTAATCCATTTAAGTAGAATCATCATCAATATTTAAAAGCCTATGCAAAATAAAGTAAGACATGGTCCAAGGCTCTACTAGCACAATTAGAAAAACAGTTCTGGTAGCGATTATCCCAAAATAATTAGTGAAATTTGTATAACTCATGCATCTTTCCAGTATCCCAAAGGAACTAGAATATGTTATCTGGAAAACAGGGGCAAAAAAAAACTAACCAACAAAACCAGAGTGAAGTTCTTTAAGCTTTTGTTGCTTCCGTCTTCTCAAAATTACAGCCAGCTCTGAACCTAACAAAGCCTGACTGTCTCTTAGGACCGTTTTCTTCTATTTTTAATTTTTAAAACATAGTTTTGGTACTTATGGTGTAGCTTATCACTAGGTTTCATTTCAATATTTTGCTACAATAAAACTGCCTAATATTTGACTTCTCTAAGGAAAATGTCAGATTGTAAAAAGCTGTAATAAAGCAAGTTGTAGTCTGAAAATGAAAACAAAAGGCGAGAAAAACTAACAAATTTCAGTCCAGTTAACATTCAACATTCAGGCTTGAAATCAATTTTAAAAACCTGAATTTGTTATGAAATCAAAGACCACTGCTGAAAAGAAGCTACCTGGGGTCTTGTGCTGCCCATTTTTCATGGAGCAAGCAGCAGGAAGAGTTTCCCTGTGGTGCAGGCACACCCCACACCGCTTTACTCCTGCTTTACTCACAGGCAAACCAAGCAAGGGTAGCCATGGCTCCAGCTGCAGGGTGACCACAGTGGGTGCATTTTCAAGTCAAAGCAGTACATGCCCACATCATTGTTTTTTTCTTAGGATAGTAACACTCATGGACAATTCAGTTTAAAAAAAAATAAAGAAAATGCACACCTGATGTCCTACAAAACAAACAGCCCTGGTGTCTTGGTTTGGTGTTTTTCAGCTACACAGACAAGACTTCACTTGCAACTTTTGCCTCCAAGTTAGAGGAAGGCAAGCTGTTATTGCAGTGTTTTTGCAAGAGCAGCCTGGAAGGAAGATTTTGACAATGAACTACAAGCTCCTGCAAGCAACTAGTGCAGACTTGTAGGAGCTGAAGAGCCTGCAAAGCACCGAAGTCGACTTTAAAATGTGTCCAACTGGGTGAGTGTTAACATGCTCTGCACATGATCAGGTTGCATCACCTCTCTAATGATCCTTTCTTTATATAGCCTGAAATTAGAAGCAGCTCCCACTGTGGTCAGTGGGAGCCACATTACAGAAGAAACAGAATCTGGTTATGTATTTTAATGTCATGGGGGTGTTGTTTTTAAACACTGGCCCAAACTGTTCCTATAGGGCTAAATATTTGTGTAACAACAGTCATGTATTCCTTTGAGAGGGGAAGTGGAACTTAACCTCAGTATTTCAGTCAAACCAGGAATAAGGCATTACAGTAAAATATGGACTGGACATCATACAGTGCCTCTAAGGATATTGTCCAAAATATCCTGATATCAAATATACTATCCATACTTTATCTTAACTCTGTTTCAAAAAGTTACAGCCTAAAAAAAGTTGGAGAAGACCATAAAAGCCAGTAAGAATAAAGTGTAGCCATCAACTTACTCTATCAGAGACATCAGAAATTGCCCCTTTTATGATAAATGTAAGTCAGCTTAGTCAGATCGATCATCCTTTGCATTTTACTGCTCTTAGAACGTACAGTCCATGACACATCTTAAAATGGAGAAATAAACTAAAGTTTGAAAAAATACGGTAAAAAAAAAAAACCTGTTAGCTTACCATTTTCACATCCCCTGAAAACTTTAAAAACTCTATTCAGGAACTTTAAAGAAAAGGAAGATCACAAATAATCAAGATGATGGCACAGCCTGAAGATATTTTCAAAGGCATGACAGAACCAAGAGCCCAGATGAAATCCCTGGCAATGACAGATTTTAGATTGTGTGGGACAATTCTTTGTTCCTGTCAGCTTGTGGAGGGTTTCTAATCTTTCCTAGCTGCAGATGCTCACAGTTTGTGATTTATCCCAAAAACCACCAGATCGAGCTGTGCTCTGTGGTTACTTCCGAGGCAAACAGTGCCCTACATCCCTTTTCCCTGCCCATCACCTGTGTACCTGCTCTTTGTGGATGCAAAAAAAAAAGGCAGGGAGTCAGTATGTTATACTCTTAAGATCCCTCTTTAATACTAAGATTGTAGGCACTTCTTAAAGATAAGAGATCAAAGCTATTATCAAAAAATTTGCAGAAAACAGGCAGTGTTGTTATAAGGTTGTGCATTCCAGCAGCTAATATCTGGCAGAAGCTGCACTGAGGCTTTGGTGAAAAATTCACTGAAGTTATGCTGGACAAGGAGGCTTCATTTTCTGTGAAGCACAAGAGCAGGACAGGATGTCACACAGGATGTCAATGCTGATAATGCTGTGCAGACAGAAAAATAATCATCAAGTAGCAGCTCCTAATCAATAACTTCATCACAGGCACCAGTGGGTCATCCTTACAATTTCATGTCCTTGCTTCCTGCTAATTCTACTGGTCAGTTTAGACATGGAAATGTTGCCTGTCAAGCAGGACTCATTCCACCTTGTCTTGTAGGGCTAGTCCCAGTTAGGCAACATATTTCCATAATCTGGGTGAGCCAAGGCTTTTGGATGCAGAGCACACGTGGAAGACTGATTTCCCTACACAGCCAATGATGATAGGTAGGCAGTGTCCAGTGGCAACATGGGACATCTGTGTTTTCTGAACCCAAGACAGATGACGTGAATTCATCCTCTGGTGGCAAAGATGCTTGTGGTTAATTTACCACCATCACCACAAGCACTTCCACCACAAATCCTTTCAGACACAACCGCTGCCCAAAACCGCAAGAACTGCTCATACTTGCTATTTTTGCTACGGTTTTTTTTTCATTACTTCTAGTCACAGTTTACCCACTAATTCAAGAGCAGTATCAGCATGTAAAACAAGTAATAGACTGTATTTGCCCCTTCGCATGCACCACAACTCAATCACAAGCTATTTTGTGTCAAAGTATTCTCACTGAGAGTCTCAGTAAAAAGGATTGTGGCTCCTGAATTGGAGCTTAGGACTGAGAACAGGAAAGAAAAATCCTACAAACAATTTCTACAGATAAATAAACCAAAGACAAATTGGGGAAAGCTGATTAATCATTTCAAAGCATGCTGCTCCTTTTTTGTGCTGTTACTGAACATTTTTAAAGTGCTGCTTAAATAAGGACTTCTACGCTTTTGGTTTACCCATCTTCCTGTAAGGCAAAAAGGGAAACAGACACATGCAGCTCAAAAATCCCGTTGGGATGAATGTTGGTTCAAAAACCATACTGGTCCAAGTTGAACCATTTTTCTCCAAAATGCTGCAATATATTCAGTCCATCTAGAGCAACTTTCTAATGCTTTGCTGCCAATAAGACGATATTTTAATGAGTTATTTTTCCTTCTATACTTTACCTCAAAAAAAAAAAGATCTTAAGAAGCTCCAAGTTTTCACATAGGCCATTTGAAACCAGGATTGGTATGTAACTCCCAGTGGTCTATTCCACATCTAGGAAATACAAACAAGGATGCCATCATCTGATCTGTGCACAGCAAACACTTAATTTCACTATTCTAATAGTGCTAGAGCAATTTATGAGGCAGTTGAGTAATTCTGAAAAATGCACTAAGAAAACAAAGACAAAATTAGGCAGCATAAAAACATTGTTTATATGAATACAAGGACCAGTAATGTCAAATGATATCAGAGGCATCTTATGCCATACACATGCACATCTGTGAGGCAGGTAAAGCATGTTTTTACAGTTGTTCAGAAAAGAAAAGATAAATCATCTTTTATAGCTCTATATAAAATTATTTTTCTTGTGGCAATTAATAGACAGAGGCCCCAGAATACCAGTCACATGCTCTAGCCATCAGGGAGAAATAAATTATATGACAACAGAACCCCCCAAACTTTATTGAATATGAAAAACTGTTTTCTTGAAAAGCAGCCACATCAATCACACATTCTATATCCACATTAGCTCGGTGGAGTTGGAGGATCTGCTGTCCCCAAAGCAGCAGGTAGGGAGACCGCAGTCAAAATCCCAAATGATTAAATACCCTGCATAAGTGTATGGTCATTATTTGCAGGAAAAGGTGTCCTGTTAATTTATGCTGATATCATTCCTACCAATATGTATAGAACCCACCAACAGTCCCAAAATGTTACCAGAGTATGTTAAAGGCAGCAAAATCCATAGAGATCTGGTTGGAATAAGGGACTGCACTGGAGCACAGCTCTTTTCTTCCCCCGAAGTCTCAGGCAGTCTTTTCTTTATACTTCAAACAAATTAAATCTACTGCAATTAATGATTATAGCTTTTCCTTCAATCAGCCCATACTCCTCTAGGAAATTAACTTAGCTATTAAAAGCCTAAAGGCTGGAAAGGAACCTAGTTAGATGTTTTACCTCCTCTATATTGCCTGTGTAATCAAATGCAGTTTCCCCACCAGTTTAATTCTAATCAGTTTAATTACTGAAAATTACAATGAAAAAAGCCCTTAATTCTTACACTAGAACAAAGGAGGAAAGCTATACATGGTAGCAGAAGAGAACTGGGTGACAATACTTTGATACTACACATGAGGGAGAGGAAATTACCAAAAATAAATTCCAATATTCCTTAGACAACAGCTATCAGACTGAGGAGGTGGAAATAGCAAGCTACAAACCAAGAATAAAATCAGCACAGACTACTACTTCCAAGGTGGGAAGTTGTGGGGAGAGATTATTACTTCAATATTGCAACACCTTGATTACACAGGACTTGTGAAGATCTACTGAGTCTTAATCTGTATTTCCTACTCAGTCTTTTGGACCTATATAAAAGTCTTTTTGTTGAAATATAAAAACAGTGAGATGAAAAGTGTCTTAAGCAAGTCTTTCGGACCCACGTGGAATGATACAGATACAGCTGGAGAGAAAGTCTGTTCCCTTCACTTGATTAACACAGCAAAAATATTTATTGCTGTTATGAAATGTCACGTTTACAAAGAAATTATTTCATGGTATTATTTCATGCTGATCAGAGCAATGAAAGGCAATATCATGCCTTTATTTCTTCTGAAATACCCAAAATATAAGACAAATCCATTCACACATTGTATCTATTTCCCATTTCTCCTCTTTGTCCACAATGGCTTCGCTCTCTACTTCACAATTCCAAGGACCTCAATCAAGGCCACTTTAAATCTTCTCCATCCAGATGACTAATCCCAGTAATCCCATTTAAACTGCTAGTCTACATTCTACTAATACTGCACAGCCATCTGATCAGTGCAAGGAAGGGGTAGGAACAGGTTGGTGACTCTTATTAGAGAACATTGCAATCCCTGCACAAGCAGAACTGCCATAAATCAAGGATTGGTGCTAGTAAAACAGACAGTGGCATTTTAAAGTCTAAAAATATTAGAACAAGTTATTTTATTTTTCCTGAATTCACCAATCATGTGCACTGCAGAAAAGAGAAATTGTCTCACCACAAAAAATTGAATCCTTCTCCAAATAGGAAACTTGTTAAATCCAAGTTTTTAACTAATTATGTGCGTAGTCCTTTAATAATGGAGACTGAGGGGGAGTCAGAGGGTAGCGAGAATATCACAGAAGTATTCATAAGCATCCTGGAAAATTCTCAGAAACACAGAAAGGTGAACTATATAGATCTTCCCAACAGGCAAACTATGCATGTTCCTAGAGAAATATAGAAATATGTTGAGTCTGTAATACAAAGGCCACTTGCTGCAAGACAACACACGTACTTTTCACAAAGATCCCTTCTGTGTCAAGATGTCTGCAGCCATGAAGTCTTTAAAAATCCCCTAGTTTGTAAAGAGCTGCAGAAAGCAGCAGTATCTCTGAGCAAATACACACCAAGCATTTGTCTGAGTCCACAGGACTCTCCTGGAGGGACTATTTAATCAAGGTCGAGATAGGAACTCCTAGGGTAGAGAATCCTCATACTTCTGTTAAATGCAAGTCACTTATTCACCACTTTTGTTCCAAAATGCCTGGCCCTAACATTTTAAAGGCTGTAATGGGATCAAGCATATCTAAAAGAACAATAAATCTCACTCAAAGTTCAAAACAAGTTCTAGACTTAGATAAGATGTCTGCATGTATCCTTACACACACAGTTGTTTTACCCCAATCAGTTAAGAGGGTATTTCACAAAACCCTTTCCCAAGTTTTTCCTAGACTTTCTTCTTAGAAGATGGGGAAAGCTGCAGAGAGATACCTTGAAATTCCTGAAGGTTCTGACTTTTGAAGCACTCATTAAACCTACAGTGAATAAAATGGGGAAAGAACTTCAATATTGCAGAAGCACGAATCTACTAGCAGTAACTCCTTACTAGTTGATGGCTATTTTGTGCTCCATTCACAATAAAATTTGGCTTTCCTCTGCAAGAGTAGCAGTTAGAAAAAAGAAGACAGGAACAGAGGAAAAATAAAAAGCAAAGAAAAATACAAAAACAAACAAGAAAAACCCTGAAACCATACACCCCAAAAAAAGAAAAAATTAAAAAGACAGCTAAGAAACAAAAAGAAAGCACACAAAGGCAAGATCATAAAGTAAGATTTGCAGGAAGTCTCTCCTTTTTTCCCCTCAGAAGATACACCAATGTACCTATACTTTATGCATTTTAAGTGTACCTTTATGGATTTCTTTTGAAGAACTGTGGTTATAAAAGCTGCAAGAGGTCCTACAAGAAACAGCACAAAAATCAGTTGTACCTGTTAGTGGGGGATACCCCCACCTTCAGCATGAGCATGAGCCCCCTTCCTGTAACAAACTGACCAAGACTCCACACAAACTGCTTCTCATATGGCAGGACCACACAACTGCTAAAAAGGTAACTGCATGACGTGTTCCACAATTGCTCCTTAAAAATTCATATTTAAAGGAATAAAATTGTATTTGCTTGAGGCATCTAAGTTCTTTAAAATGAAGCAAAAGAAGCTGAACTGGAATTGAAACCATCAAGAAAAATTCACCTACTGGTGGACCCAAAGTATCCTTGAGAAGAATGAATGCACTTAACCTGCATTTCTTAGAGGAAATGCATTCTAGAAAATGTCCTTTTGGAGGTCTGAGTACCTTTCATATAACCTACAAAGGTCCCGTGGGATCCAGTCAAAGCTCAGAGCTGCATGGAAAGCTCTCATGCCACAACTGCCCTATAGGTCAGCACTGACTAAACAGCCAGGCTTAAAAAGATTAAATTCCCTAATCTGAGAAATACTGTTGAAGCAGAAGACTGGATAAGTCCTAAGCATAGTTTCAGAAAACAAATCTTGCAGCTCAGCAATTCCACTTTTTACGGTAAGGGATGTTACGACAGTTCCACAGTGAATTCATATTTAAATAGAAATAAGTCCCCTCTTGCATCCTCCAAAACATCCATCACTGTAACTTCAGCCTTTTCATAATTCAAATGAATAATCTTCAGTGCCTAAGCACATCTTTAGTCTGTTTTGACAGGCAAAATTAATACCTCTTGCAGTTACTGCTGGAAAGTACCAGAAGCCCCAGTCATCAGACGCTTTGACCTCCCTCCTCCAGCCAGTTATTCATGCTGTCAGCCAACTTTCACAGGTTGGCATCCCCAGTAGCCTCACTGGGAGCAGCCCAGCCCAGCCCAGCCAAACCCAGCAGACCAACAGGAGCTGGGCCAGGACAAGTGATGTGGGCACAGTCATTTTGCTTATTTATTTAAGGGGAGTTTGTGTGATTCCTGGGGCTGTCCTGTGCAGGGCCAACAGCTGGACTTTGGTGATCCTCAGGGGTCCCTTCCAGCCCAGAATACTCCATTATTCCATGCATTCTTGTTGTACCAGTTAATTTTAATCTACGCATAATTTGTCTTGGAACTTTCAACCGATACTGAGCCTTGAGATCCAGTGAAGGGTGCGGGGGGGAGGTGCGGGAAGAAACTACCCTGGATAGGCTCAATTTTCTTTGCTTTCCCAAGTCTGACTCCCCAGTCACAATCCACTTTTCTAACCAGTAAAAGAAAATGAGTGTAGGAACAGCAGTAATGTCTTGATACCGTTGCCATGGTGTAGAAGTATTATTCCATTCAGGAACTTTTACCACATTTGTCATCAAAATCATATTCAACAGGTAAAGGCAAAGTACAGGCATGACAGGCATCAGACCTTGACAGCCTTGAGGTTGATAAAGACCCAGCCAGCTGGAACTGAATTGTGCATTACTTCTCAAGGTAATTGATAAAACGGTAAAATTTGTAATACTGGAAATTGGTACTATTAATATAAACAGGTTTCACCAATATTAATGAAGATGCTTGGTAAATGCATTGAGAATGCTTTATTAGCATCATCTATTTAATAATGAATTACAGCCATTTACGAACAGTATCAAATTAGCATTCAGAAAGAACTTGGTTTAAAAATACAGTGAAAAAGGATGGTATGTTCACTTCAACACACTTTAAAAAACTCAACACAAGGAACAAAATCCATGAGAAAAGACGCAAGACCTTGTTTATTCATAGACTATCTTAAAGTCTGAAAACTGTAAGGAAACTTTAAAAAAATATTTCCTTGGGATGCAGCAAAACTATCATCTTTCATTTTCTTACACAAGAAATACTTTGAGAATTTACTCGGCTGCAGTTAAAAAAGCTTTAACTATAAATTCTGTACAGTATCAGCTACTTACTAAATTCATCAAACTGAAAAGAGTATTAATTTCTTTTGGTGAAAAAGAAAACATTAAAGCATACAGTACCTTTAAAAACTTGCAGGAACATATTTTTTCTCTGATATTCCTTTCTTCTTTCTTTCATTTTATTCTTTTTATAAATGGCTGTATAGGTAGTTCTAGAACATCGTGTTGAGATACTTTTAATACTATTCAACTGCCTAATGATTTTACTTTCCATGATTTACACTTGGAAGAATGTAATAGCAAAATACACGAAATGACAAAAAACGTTTGCTAAACCAGCCAACTGTAACTATTGCTGCTGAAACCACATGGGCAGAAAGCAAACTGGGAATTGGTAAATGACAGTGTTTGGAAGATTAGATTTCACAGGATGTTCACAAATAATAATTTGCCATAATGTGCTGCTCTCCTTGGTTCCCCAGGTAGCCATGAGCCTTTCTAAAACGCAAGTGGGATGTAACCACTGAACTCCCCATCCTGTGGGGCAAACTCTCTCTTTGCACTGACTGTATGAGGGATTCAGTCAGCTTTAGACCTAAAGGCTTTACATGAATACTCAGAGCTGGAAATCTGCACTCTGGAGAAGATTAAGAGAGCAACTTAGGAGAAACTTCCAAAATCTTGAAGCATAAGAGGCCCCAGTGGTTTGGGAGCAGATCAACACATTCACTTCAGTACAACACAAAGGGAAACCCAGGCTTTGACCCACAGTAGAACACACAAATCCAGTGTTAGAACTGCAGTGAGTCCTTGGCAGAAGCACACGGCAGGTACAGTAGGAGGATTCCAGCACCCCCAGATACTGTCACAAAATGGAAATGCATCAGACACCGACTCTGACCAGGTCTGCCCCCACTAACACAAGTTAAATTCAGCTTGTATGAACACAAAGTTAGCAGCTGTACTTTCACATTGCTCATGACATCTCTGTCCTGAGATTCCTGCAAGGGATTGTCTTCTACAACCATTTCACCCTTCCATGACTGCAGTTACATTTAAATAAAGACAGTTGCCAAAAAAACCACAACCTGCAGTATTTTATTGAAAGCAAACCTTTGGGAACTGCTACTTGTGAGCAAAGAAATAATCTTGAGCCCAAGTGAGGCATTGTTATCAGGGGCAATAAGGACTATTTGTCCAAGACAACCATATTGTCTACAAGTACTTCTCCTTTCTTTGCTTCCTCTCTCAGCTGCTTTCTACCTCCCCAGGTGTGTGTTGCTCAACCAGTTTATTTTCCTACACCCCTCTGCCCCGCCTCAATGCTCTCCTAAGCTGCCCTCTGCCCATTTGCTATCCAGCTCTCCACTGCAAAATGACATTTTGCCTTTCGGTTTCAGCACACGCAGTTTCCAGTAACTGGATTAAAGGGACTTAAATCAGAAGGCAAATATGTAAACAAGCAGCTATAAGTGCCTAATGCAGGTTTCATTCAAGCAGCATGCATGTTTGAGAAAGTAACCATTTTCTTTAATTGCCCCAATAAATATTGCCTGAAACTTCCCTTATTTTTTGTCTTTCAGGGTCATCCTCCAATAAAGACACCTCAACACACTCCTGGGTAAGACAAGAAAAAAATTCAGATTCAAATTTATCGAGGCTGTCTCTTGAGAGGGAATGCAGCTGCTAACTGGAAAAGCTTATCTGACAGCCTGGGAGTTAAAAGATCACAGGAGACTAGGAAGTAGTTGATTGAAGAATAGCCATTATCTTTTCCTATGCATTACAGTAATTTCTTTCTATCAAAATCAAAGCCCTTAAGAATATTTTACAGGACACCATACCAATGATTTAAAATTTATCTCATGGACAATGTTGGCAATATAATTATGAAACTGCAAACAGAAGTGTTGTGGAATCATACTATATTAAAAACAAGTATGTAAGAAATGTACATTTCTACTCTTAAGATGAGATACTAAGGCATTTTTCAACAACTCAGATGTATAAGAAAAAGTGTCACTTACCAAGACTCATCACAAATATTGAATTATTAAACAAACCTAATTGGATATTGAATACCAAGAATTACCACAACCTAAAAAAACCCCTCACTTCCCTTGAGACTGGACAATTTAATCAGCCTAGAGGAAAGAAATACAGTAATTTCATTATTAAAAGCCACACCATCTTGACTAAAATTGTGGTCCGAACCCGAAGTGCGGCTTATATATGGAGAAAGAATGAAAAGTTGCTGCTTTAGTTTGGAGGACAGGTGTCTGCTAAGAAAGGCAGGAGCCTCTCTTTGAAATGGAGAATGTAAACCCCCTCCCTCCAAATTATTATAATTTTGAAATCAAGGGGCTCTCAGGCAAAGATATGGAAATTAGGAATAACAGTTCTTTTCTAGGGAAATTAAAATAGAAATACAGTACTACAAAGAAACAAACTCCAAACCCTGACAAAGTCAGAGCACAACCTGACACCCCGTCAGGCAGGGTGTTGGTAGCAGTCCCATTAAATGGTGGTTGCATCCTCCTGCAGTGACAGATGTGGCTCAGTTGAAGCAGTGCTCCTGTACAAGGTGCAGTTTCCCTCTAAAGGTCCAGTGGTGGTGTGAAGGAATCCGGTTTTCCTCTGGAGTCCAGTGGAAAAAGAGGCTACCTTAGTGTCCCAAAACCTCTGTTTTTATCTTGGTAAGAAATGTTGGGCTCTTCCCCCTGGCTGGAGCAACTTCCAATGGGATGAAGTAATTTTATCAGTCCCACAGTGGGACTCAATGGGCCATTAGCAGAAAATGACTGGCTGGAGGAAGGACGGGTTGTGAAAAGATAAAGAACAATGCCCCACCTGGTTTCAGTGGATGGCCCATTAGCAGAATATCTCCTGCAGAGATAAGGATCACTGCCCCCACCCTCAACAGATGGTGATAGAACAGATACCTTTTAGCACACTCTGTATTGTAACGTGTGGCTTATAATCAGGCGCAGCTTATAATTGTGAAATTACTTTACTGGAAAAGTGAAATTTAGTGCTCAGTGAGTACTATTTTAACCTTCCTGTTTCAGCAAGATTTAAGATTTGTCTCAGAAGAGTTATCACTTCTCAAATTTACTCTTTATTCTCCCCATCCTTCCTTCTACTTGTTCATGCAATTCACAACAAATAAAGCTGCAAAATCCTGTATTGAGATTAAGTTTCCACTGTAGTAGGTCAAACAAGAACCCTTCTCCTGCCGTTAACTGAAAACAAACTTCTAGATTAACACCCCAAGTTTTTTTAACTATGACCATTTGTCTTGTTTTTTATCCCCCATTTTCATGGTGGCATGCTTATGGCAACTTCCAGGTTCTAGCCACAGAAGTAGACAGTTGAAACCAGAATTAATGACAGAATTGGAGGTTTTACTACATAAATTAACCTGCCAGTGTCCTGCCACCTGCTCTACAGGAACTCCTCAGTGTGAAGCCAGGCTCTGTAATTCTGTGCAGTTAAGATTTTAAGTGATGTTTAAACCAGAAGTTTAACTCTGTAATGCACCATCTGGAAAGCAGAGACTGAGCGGGTATATTTTAAAAATACTTTCATCCAATAGTCCTTAAATAGGAAGGTAAAGCAAATACCAGCACTTACTGTAGATCAAACCCTGCAGAAAACAGCATGTGCACAGTTTAGCTCCAGGAAGGAATATGGTCTCTTTAACCACTCTAAACTATCTCCAAATGCCACAGCACACCTGGTGTGTGGATGTCAGTAGAGCCTAGATACTCTGGGCCCAGAAGCTATTCTGAAGTAAAACATGAGCAGGTCTTACTAAGATGAGCTTAAAAATTGTGATTATGGGAGAAGCACTCTGTCTCAAAAAGGAAGTGCTCAGTTCAAATGCACCAAAGTAGTTTTACTTCTATGCATGGACATAAAACAGGTACTTTCTCCACAACAGGGAGAATAAAGATATCTTCCCCTTATTTGTTTCCCTTATTGTTCAGAAATAAAATTGTTGGGATACTCTCCACAAAATGCTACTTTGTGAGAAAAGCAATACAGATTGTAAACAGCTTACATAGTGGAAAACCTGGAATTTTGATGTGTGGCACAACTTTCCAGCCACTGACAGGCAAGTCATGGAGTAACCCTTGCTTTCCACAAGAGTGCCAACCCTCACCAACTAACCACAGCACAGGGGACAGTACAGAAATCATGTTTACACAGCCTTTGGCCTGTTTTCTCCCTGCACGATTTTGCAGGCCTGAGTCATTCCTTTGTAAAGTTTAGTCCTTCCTCAGCCCTACCCTCTAATGGCAATGGTCCCTCAGTATGGTTTGTGTGCTGCCCATCAGGATGGGGAAATGGTGATCAGAGCATCTCAAAACTAAAAAGACAAAATATTGGCCAACTCACTTATCTTGTTAGCTTCTTAATTTTATTAATTTTACACAGCAAAACATGGTAATCCCAAGTACCCTGGCCTCTGAAGCATCAACAATGCTCAGAACCACAAAGAGCCATAATAAGGAACAAGCCATGCATACAAACACTATCAGTGAAAGGTTCACCCAACTTTCAGCTCCACCAGCACCAAGTTTAGTCAAATCTACAGAGCAATTGCTTTCATCCGAGTTCCAGGACTGCTGGGAAAACATAAAAGGTTTTAAAAGTTCAACTGTAGTAATTTTTGTTGTTGTTCCTGTTTCACAGTATTAAAAGGGGGAACCCTTAGAAGTACTTTAAGCGCACTTGCCCATTTAACAAACACAAAAGTTGCCACTTGCATCTGGCAACAGCAATGAAACAACCTCAGTCGTTTTAAAAAAAGGGTTAAATAACTGGGAAGAAATAGCAAAGCATTCACTAAACACAACACTTTACACATAAAGCAGCAGACAATACAAAGCATTAGCTGGGTGAATTCCTGGCTCATATATTGACTCTCAAAAAGCATGACTTTAAAGGCTATGAATTTCTAAACCACTGCTTCGGAGGCTTAGAAGGTCAAGGACCATTTCCCTTAATACCATCACAACAGCCTCATCCTTGTCAATGGATAACCTGCTGGTTCACTGGTCAGCCCAAGGAAGAAATGCTCAGGTTAGGCTCAGTTTTCCAGAAAAAAAAATATTGTGGGCCAAAATACGGGTTTTGCTGGTTTTGTTGGGTTTCTTTATTTAGATGGAGATACAGTGAAGGCACATTTCCTTGTGTTGCTTAACCAAAAAACAAACATATGCCAATATCCTCCCAGGCAATTCCAAAAGGAGTATCATTTCTAAGAATTTGCAAGCATCTTTATCTTAGCAGCCACGCCAGCCTTCCTAGAAAATGTCACTCGCATATGTTGGTTGGTTTGTTATTTTTCATTTGTATCTTTGCCTTCTCCTTTGACAAGGAGAGAAAAAACTTCTTGCTCCAAGGCAAGTACTCCTCCCTTCTACACCTGGGGTATTGAACTGTACTCAAGAATATTCCAGAAGCTATGCCTGTAACAGTGGTCAAAAGCTTGCTGTTCAAGAGTATTTAGAGTATTATTTAAGAAAGATTCTTTTGTTATCAATATAATAACATGGAATCCAGTTAAGGTACTTAAAGAATCAATTAACTTCAGTAACTCATTAAGCGTTGTTATGAGTTACCAGCTAAATCTCATTACAATCAGTGGAATGTTTTTGAGGATACCTCAGGATTATTCAAACTGAAGTTCAGAAATTTGACAGAAACTAGGACTGCAACACACATAAGTAATTAAGAGTTTTCTACACTCCAACATAAGATATTGAAAACACATCAGTCTTAAATTCTAATTAAAGGAGTAAAATACTGATTGTAAGAGAACGTGCAACTTGTATAAACAGATATTCCCCCATATTTTCACAGCCACTGAGGATGATTATTCACACAGACAATTCTAGGAAATTTATCTCAGCATTTTTTATTATGGACTAAAACTGAACCCACACTCCGCAACAATGGAAAAATTGTTAACAACATGGCCTCTAGAGAGGGCTGGGTTTAGGCTTAAGACCCTAATTAGCTGGTTTTCCATCACACTATTTTTTGCTGCTGGCTTCAGTGCTATCAGCTATAATTAAAAACAAAGTATTATAACCTGCCTCTACAAATCAATTCCTAAATCATTGCAATGCAAGCCATCGTCCAAGTATATATATCTTAAATATTACAAGTGTTACCTAGGCTTCATGGGCAATCATAATTCTCCTCTGATTTTTCTTTCCAAAGCAGCTTTGCCTTTCCAATCCTGAAAATATAATACTTAATTGCCTGTGTCAGACTGAGTGTCGCTGCTGCTTCTGCCACTAACTAGAAATCTAAACAACTCCAGTCCTAACAGACTGGAAAAAAACCACTCAAAAAACTATTGCTTACAATTAAAAGAATCACTGCCTTTTAAATGCAACCATATTGCCTACCCCTCCACAGGAAGGGAGACCCCTGTGACAACATCTAGGGACAAAGCAGATGACATTTTCATCCTTGCCAAGTGCTGCTGGACCACTGCATGCTGCCTCCAGGTCACAATGTCCCAGAACAGGGGGTTTGGCCCCTTAATTCAGTGTGATGAGGACCCAAAAACCTTTGCAGCCTCCTCTCTGCTGCCCTCTCTCTATATTCCTTGTTCAGACACACATTTCTGCAATATAAGGGCCAGGTTGTAGTAGTTATGTTGAGACAGACACGACTAGAACCATCATCAGCCCTTTATTAACAACTTTTCATGCCTTCTGTAAGTGGAGTTCTCTCCAGCAGCTCCTCACAGCACTGACTCTCTCTGCAAGTTTCCTTCTTCCTGCTACATGACCCAAGCCTATCCCTTACCCAGCCACCTTACCCTGACCGTCCCTCACACAGCATCTTCTTACCTCATCTGTCCCTTGCACAACCACATGGCCCTTCCTCACCAGAAACAACAGACTCCATCCTGAACTATACCAGATCCCAAGTCTCAACCAGCTAGCCCACTCTTTTATAACTCCCATCCTCATTGGACAAGCACCGCTGTTTCCACTCCTCAGTAATTAGTACAGCTGAAAATCATTGAGGAAAATTGCCTTCTGCCCTATCCTTACAAGCCATTCCACACCAGGTCATGCTCCACTGTGCCTGTACAAGCAATTGTGGGCTCTACACAGCTTCTTTAAAAATTCTAACTTCCTATGACCCAAAATATTTGCAAAACTTTACAAATTTTGATGGAGTTTGAGAGGCTTTTTCATTATCATACTGTTCCAGTACTCCAACGGCTGAACAAATAGAAGTTAAAGACCTCCATGCTCCCAGTTCCATACAACACTTCTTTGATTTACAGCCTCAGAAACTGAAAAATAAAAAGATCCAAAAGCCTATTCTTTCAAAAAGAGAGGAAAAGAAATCAATACTTATTCTGCCTCTACAAATTCAGGTCCTCCAAAGACAGAAGGTCCCTATAATGAAGCAACTGAGTGAAGTAAAAATGAGGCTCATTGTGCCATTTATTCCCAAAAGGCTGATCCAGTATGCATACTTGGTGCTTTTCAGCAAGGCTTGTTTGCCAGTAATATGGAGGCCCATGGAGACTTTAAAGTCCACGTTGCTCTTTACATATAGCTTCTTACTGGATTGTGTTTTAACCTGCCCTCTGCAACTGCCTTTTCCACATCCTGCTTCCAGGAAATGAGTGCTCCTGCTGACAAGCTCGTGCCCGCTAATCTCAGCTAAAAAGGACAGCCTGCCACTTCGTACAGAAGCAGCAAAACAAGATGTGAAAGGTCCTGCCCTCAGGAGAAGCACTTGTTCCTCCCCCTTCCCTACACCAGCCTGGGAACAGAGCAGAGTGACCCCAACCCTGGGGAAAGTGCTGATGCTGGCACAGGACACCCAGAGCAGTGATGCAGGAACTCAGGGGCACGAAATGGGAGCAGGGAATGCAGGTCCCTAAGTAAAACCAAACACTGTTCTGAGATCTTCCCTCCAGATGTTCCCATCTGTACCTTTCACACTGGGCACAGCATGGGATAAGAAACAGACTCTGTAATTCCTTTCAGCCCTCCATAAGAGAGCGAACTCTGAGGCCCTGCCCTAATCTTCCTTCCAGCATTTCTTTGTCTTCTTGTTGAAACTCAGCCTTGTTCTGCAGAGAGGAAGAGACAACAGCCAGGCATGATGGATACATGACTGGTCCACTGACTTCTTCCCACATATCACCACAGGATTTTTCTAATAGACCATGTTTTCTGCCATTTGCTGGTTTGTTTTTGTATCTGACCTTTCATACATGGCAGATGGTGTTCTGGAAGGAAAGACCACAAGAACTGCAGTATTCTTTCAAAGCAAAGACCCACCAGGCCTGAGATCCTACTTGTAACAGAGGCTTGAAAAGGTGACCAAGACCAGGATAATCAAGCACAATATTCCCAAATACAGGTACTCCTGTTAATACTCCACCTGCTTTCAGCTACTTTTAGTTTCTAAATAATCCCCAGTGACTTTCTCATCCATTAACTCATCCAGTCTCTTTAAACCATAAGCAACTGCAATACCATTTGGCAACACGTTTCATGTGCCTTGTACTCATTGCACAGCAAGTCTGGCTCCTGCACACTCTGAACCTGGCACTGGCTCTGTTTATGCAGGTGTTAGAAGTTTCATTTTTTTATTACATTTCTTAATAACTTATTCTGAACACATAATGCTTACAGGCCTCAGCTTTCCAAAGGTGTTAAACATAATGACATTACATCTGCCACTTTACACACCAAAACCATTTCAGCCAACCATTTACACCATTAGTAATTCACCTTTTTCATTCTTCACAAAGTTTGGGAAATATTTGTTTTATCTTAAGACAAAATCTTTAAGTCTCCAACAAGAAAGTGTGATGTAGCATCAACGTCCCCAGTTGAGAGGTGGGAAGCATTCACATCATTTTGTATATCCCTACCCAAAATTCCACAGAAATGAGCTCATCACTGACTTTCCCTCAGTAGACTTTTTTGCTATGTGCCTTACTTATAGCAATTACATAAAAGATATTTTCACATCTTTTCCATCTTCAGTTTTGACATAAGACTTTGCTTTTTCTTTTCTAATTTGCAGAGTGTCAATGGCATAGGCCTTATCCTGGAAGGCATCACATGCAAACTGTGCAAATGGAAAAACCTCCAAAAATGCTCCACTTAAAGAAAGACAAGTGAGCCTGAGATACCTTCAGAAATAAAAAGGCACTAAATGTAATCAGCTTAAATTCTTTCAGTACTTTTAAATTCATTAGTATTTCAAGGTAGTGCTACAAGTAATGCTGAAGGGCTCTTGGGGAACAGAGGATACTGGGTAAAGCAAGTATTTGCTATAATTTGATTCTGATGAGAAGAAAATAGATGGAATTATCTGGAATATAGTTATAACAAAAAACTTTATTAATCACAGCTTTTTGACCAGATCATCCTAGCATACAGGTATGCAACTTATCTCTACAACCGTCTTTTTTAACTGGTGACAAAATGAGAACAAATGAACTTGAATACGAAAATGTCACTTAATTAAGAAAACTCCTGTTATTTTCCTATTGCAGGAAACTAATTTTATCTGACAAGTATGAGGTAAGACTTTCACATATGTAGAATGTTAACATATTAAAGAACCTCACTTGAATATTTATGTTCAATTTTAGACATGAAACTTGCATAATAGCATATTAGGACAGCTATATTTCAACGAAAAATATTAATTTTTATAAATAGTTTTAATCTTTAATTTTTCGCTCTTCTTCATGAATAGCTGATGCCATCAATATGCAATTTATTTTGAGTATATTAAATACAAAAAAACAAAATTCTTTGTTTAATCTTTTGAAGAAAGACTAAGACGATTTGTCTTTCCCCAAAATTTCAGACCTATCAACCTCTCTGGCAAAGACAATGCAATGAACACAGTTAAAAAATCAACTTCTATTGATGGCATCTACACCTTTTTTCAAAGCAAAAGTATTCCAATCACCAAATAAACTAATAAGAAACAGAAAGAAACATGTTAATAATTACAATTAGTCTTGTGAGTCAAACCAATGCAAACAGTCTAATCAACAAGCAATAAGTAAATAAGAATTACAAAAGGAGTGTGCCAATTCAAGTTATGATTTTGGATTTTCATGTTAAGGTTCTGTTCAGCAAAACTACTCAATCCAGTGCTCAGAGCCCCATGCTCTAGTCTTTTTGCACAACACTGAAACTCAGACAAAGATTCAGATTGCAAAGAGGTAGATTTCTTCTCTGCTGTCAACACTTCTATATTTGTGTTGGTTGGCTTGACTCCTTGATCTCCAAGGAATCGTCCTGAACACTACAGGCAGATACAGAACCAGAAAAGCAAAGAATATTTAAGCAGCAGAATTGCTCCATGGGAACATGTAGATGTTTGTCTAAAACATTAAGATTCTGATGTTGTTTTATTTTCAAGTTCCTTTCTAGCCTGAACAGGTTAGATTTAACAACAGGCCTTAAAGCAGCTATTTCAACTGCACTGATGATTCTGATCATTAAATGATTGACCAAAGTTTTTGAACTTTTTTGGCGTTCACCTGAAAGTAAGCAAAGCAAACCAGATAATTTTATATTGTACTTATCCTTTTTTTTTTCAATATATATTTATTGAAAGCAAGAGTGGTGTTGATTTGATCCCAAAGCAATATTCAGCCTGTACTGTGTCAAGCAGGCTCTTCTCCGCTGATGGATGGTCTAATCCATGTTGTAACATCTCTGATACTGTAAATTAGGAAAGGAAAATTCTTTGCTCTTCCTGGCTACCAGCACTTCAGTGCAAATCACTTCTGGTATGTGTATTATAGCACAGCATTATCATTCCATATGTTCCACCAAAAGTCTTCACGATACACTCCCAGATTTAAGAGGAGACAAACTTTGGTACCAGAATGTTCACCTGAAAGCTGATTTCTGACATCCAGTGCAATTTATATATCATACACTTCCACTGCAACATTGGGGACTTAAAAATCACAGAGGGAAATACTGTAACACTTTTGAAATCAGTCTAGCTCGGTGCAAGGGTCTCTTACTACATATACTGTTTTTTTTCAACATAACTGTTCTGATCCCACTGCATGTCCTTTCTTGTTGGCATAAAGGGTTGCTGTGTCACACACATTTCACCACCACAGAGTTTGCAGATGACTCTCAGATGCAGATGACTATGCCAAGAAGGTGAGAGTCCTAAGTGTTTACTCACAGTAGATTTAGTGTCCAGTTAAGTGAAGGGATGTCTTCTTCCAGCTTAAGTGGAAACCCTAGCAAGACCTGTATCAGCCTCATGAATGGCATTATACACCTACAACATTTGGGACAGATGTAATCAGCAATATTTTTCTTCCTTCTTGAGTCATCTCCATAATTAAAAATAACTCTGAAAGACTGACTGTTTTCCTAAATTAATTCTTCAATAGATTCATCATGACAGATGGTTTGTTCACTCACAAACACCAGCTTCAAGTGAGGAAAAGACGAACAGCAACAGTGCAGTAACCACAGATATAAAGTCTTGGAGTACCTCATAAATTCTCATAAATTGGAAACTCAGGATGGAAGAAAGTACCACAAATATTAACAGTGCCAAACTCATGTCAGTAGAATCCAGCAAACTTGTCACATCACCTTGGAAATATATTATTTTGCTTAGAATCCAAAACTTCTTTAAGCAACACAATTTATTGCCTCAAATCTTACTATAACACCCAAACAGCAAATGCCTCTATGCTGCTTTGTAACATGCACCTTACAAGGTCTGAACTTTAAAAACTTAAAATCAAAGTTACAATCTTTTATCTGACTGCTTTGCAGAGACTAGAATTTGGCTAGAATTGTATTTTCTCTTATTCCAAATATCCCACATCTAAATGCCTTCATATTCTGAAGTGGAAGAAAGTCAAAAGACAGTCACAAGTTTCTGCAACTCATTCTGGAAAAAGAAAAAAAGTCTTACTTTTTAGTGTCAGTGTAACATTCTGTTTTAGATATACACATATATATTTTAATACAAGCTTATGCTAGCAAAAATCAGAACTAGGAAGCTGTTTTAGATCTAAACATGTCATGCTAAGAGAGTTTTGGATTTTTTCCCCCTACAATCAAAAATTCCCCATCAGCTACAACTCTTTTCCCACCAGAATTTAGCATTTGATCACACAATTTTCTCTAAAGGAAAAGCAGTCCTCCAGTCCTTTAAACTGCAAACAAACTTCCAGGCCACTGGAAAACCTGTTGACATTACTGTTAAAGAAAAGAAATAAACACCTTTCCTGTCTAACATAACCTAATCTGTTGAATTTCTCTGCAAGGCATTCTGGAGTTCAGTAAAATAGTTTCCAAACAAAAGCCAACACTGGAATGAGTATTTGTGCCTCAAAATTACATTTTCTATTATACTTAGGATACAACACATTTGAAAGATCCTGCAGCCTGGTCCCAATAGGATCAGCCATTATACTTGTATGATTTCTTTCCATCTGTATTTCAGTGCATTAGGTAATGAGCTCTCGGCAATTTTTAATTTTTTTTTTTTTTTAAACTGCTTTCAATCACATTAGAGACAACAGACAAAACTGAATAACCTGCTTACTATTTTATAAAGTATCCCCATTAAATTATGAGCCCAACAACCATTTCATAGCTCTGGTAAAAAATAAAAAATTATGCAGCCGCAGAATAAAACCCAAGACCATAAAACCCTACTGCATTTTATTTGGCTTATTGTTTTCAGAGAGATTAGCAGGAGCTACACAATTTACAGCTACTTAAACACAACTATCACTGCACAAATAGCCAACATCACTGTTTCCCAGCACTGACAATAATTCCTATCACAAAAGACACATGATCCAATCTGCCAGTATTTGCCATTCAAAGGATCTGGCATACTGCTATGTCTAAAATCAACCTGAAAATGTTGGGGGGGAAAAAAAAATCTAAACCTGTTTTGTTTTGTTACACAGCAGGGAATTCTGAGTTTACAAAATATTTCCAAAGGAAGCCATCATACAGTACTTCCTCCCACAAGGCCATCTGGAAAAATCCCTGCCCTACAGAAGAGAGATGTCTCTCCTGCCCATGTCAGTTGTCAGAGTACATGAACTCTGTGCCACTGGATTTCCAGACACTTGTTATGATGCTGGGAAGGCACCAGCAGTGCACAGCTGGAGACTCCCGAGGATTTGCAGCTCCATGTGCAGTCCCTGGAGATCCTGGGTGCCAAGCAGCAGCAGCAGCAGAGCCACGGAGCCACGGCAGTGAGCAGCTCAGGGAAGGCTTTTCTGCAACACCTCTGCCTACGCAAGATATATGCACACACACCAATATTCTACAACACTTTGTTTGCCATGGTTGCAGCTCTACAAACAACTTTGAAACCAAGGCCCCCACCTTGCATGCAGTTGCGTCCAAGTAAAGTGAAGGCTGGTGAGGCATTTGAAAGTTGAAATTTGGAAAAACCTAGAGGTGGATGCAGTCCGAGCCCAGCCCCTGAGCTCTCATCTCAGCAGTGATATCTCTAAGCACCTTGCTGTTTCCTGAATTCTCCTTTTCTTCATCACCCCACCTTGCTTTTCTTTATAATACACAACCCAGCAATCTTCTAGGCAACAGCCCTTCAGCCACAGACGTTACCTACAGGAATGAGATCCACAGCCTAAGTAGGGATTATACACAATTTCTGTCCATTGGTATTTTTCTCTCAAATCACTCAGGACTTTTGGAATCGCTGAAGCTGCTCTTTGTAGCCTAGTTTATTTCTGATCAACCTTTATCCTGTGTTACAGGGAATTTGTCCAGCAGTGCTGTCTCAGTATCACCGCAGGGCAAAGCTGAGCTGTCACTCTTATTCCCGCTTTTAGATCTCGATGAGACTCAACCAATGGGACACTCACTCACAGCACACACCAGAAATTTTAAATTCATTTATGCTGAGGAACCACTTTTTAGCGACTTTACAGTGTTTCGAAAACTCCTTTAGTGCCAAGATTGTTCACACAGAATGAGAGCTTCTTTCTGTACATGCAAGAGCTTTGGTTTGTGTTTGTATAGAAGCTGTGCCTGAATTTTAATGCTTTATAAGCCTCATTATGTCTGTTCATTTGTACTGCATGTACCTTTTCTTCCCCTTCTTGGAAACCACACTCCAGCTCATCTGCAGGAATGAAGACACCCACCTGAACTCCTCCCCCAGCCTCCTCAGTACAGCTTTACAAGTTCCCACCTTGCATTTCCTAAATTCCCCGAGAAGGTGACAGTCTCTGCAAATAACAATGTGCAAGCTAAAACTCGGGATTTTATGTAACCTTCAACAAGTTCCTAAAACTTGTAAGTGACACACATTTCTCTGACAAGTAAACACCAGTAGAAAACTAACTTTCAATTAAAATACTAATTTTCACCAGGGATTTATGTTAGCAACACATCCTAAACCCCTGACCATTACTTCTGATACAGTGATTTCAGAGTGTGAAAGTCTTGAGGTACCTCACATTTTTCAGTGGTACAGTACTTGCCAGGCCTTCAGACAGGCAGATCTTTGGAAAAAGCAAGGAAAATGGGGGAAAGAAAGCCCTAATCTAGAGTTAACCTTCTTGCAACTCATCCTTTCAACTCAACTCACTCTCATATGTAATACTTGGGGTGACAGTACAAGGTGCACTGTCTGCAGGCCTGTACTGGCCCTGCCAGGCCAGAGCACAGAGACTTTCCATTACCAGATCCACAAAAAATATGAATTTTCAACGGCTCCCCCCTTTTCTCCCCTCTGTTACCACCCAGGTTATGCCCATCCGTGCTTTAAAAGAGGATGGTTACTCATCCCTCATGTTTTCCACTCCAGCTTTCCACTACCAAGCAGTTATCCAGTTCTGAAGGAGGTCCCCTTTCTCACCCAAGGAAAGGGAAAAAAACATTGGTAGCTGGTACATTCTACATCCTTATGAAACATCTTATTTTGCAGAAATATGTTATTTCCAACCAACCCATTCTTATTGTTCATTTAGAATACAACCAGTTTTTTATTGCAAAATAATACTTAGTGAGAAATAGTTCTTTAGCAGATTTCATTCTTTCACTATTTTTTTGCCCAGCTCAAATGCATACACACAATAAATAAGCTATAATTTTGGTTCTAAAACAGCTGTCATCTCATAAAAACTTGCTGCTCACAAGCAATGTTTGTTGCACATTCAATCCTATAAGGATATAATACACATAATTATGCAATTGTTATTAAGGCAATCATAACAGATACCATATGGACTTTAAAGTGGCTTTGAGAACCATTTTTTAATAAACACAACATCACTGACACATTTTGGAAGAAAAATCTATTCCCCAAACTGCACACTATTGGTAACATATACAGCTTACTCTTTTTGGGGTGTTTTTATGCTGTATGCACTGAGAGTAACAATACAACTCGGGCTTCTATTGAGATCTCACTTTCAAAGGCTCTCCAGACTCATTGCACATCATGTTTTTAATACAACAGTGACTGCATGCCAGAATTCAATGCTCCTGCAAATATGCCAACTTGTAGCTACTTTCAAAATGAGCTACTCACTAGGAATTAGTGCCAGGGTAAATCAATGGCACATTCAGCTAGATGTCCCAGCTCTACGAAATGAATTATACGCTATATACAGTCCTTTTGTACATGTCTGTCTTTTTTGCATCTTTATCAACGAAAGCTGAAAAGACTAGAAATGAAGTCCCAGAAGGCTGTAAATTATCCAGCAAAGGATTAGCAGAACAGGAAGCAATTTTGTCTACCTGCACATTTAAATACTGGATTCATGTATTAGAATAAATTCTACACTGTCTAAACCATTTCACCCCTCCTCAAAAAACGCCGCTTTCTTTGGAATGTTCCTGCTGTGACACACACAGAGCAGCGGGATGCTGAGAGCTGCACCAGCAGCCTACTAATAGCTGAGTGCTGGGGTGTTGTTGGAAAAAAAAAAATCACTTAAGTTGTAACAGCTAATGGGTGGCAGATAATTGGGGGACAGCAAAATTGAACTTCTGAATGCTCATACACAAACCTGCCACTTGCTAGCTGCAGCTGATATGGACACGAGACAGAAACCAAAAACTAGGAGGCAGATCACACATGCCTCTGCACGTGGGACTATTAGACTGGGAAAATGGGAGGCCTGGGAAGTGGGAAGGAAAGATGCTAGTTAGATTCTGGAGCTCAAGCTCATGCATGGGGGCAGAGATCTGGAGCTACTTGTGAACCTGACTTTCAGTCCCACCTCCTATGGCCAAAATCATCCTTGTGGGGAAGGGCACAGATCATCAGACAGGGTAAAACCTCTTCTTTTATTTGTTCTTAAATAAACTGCAGTATCCAGAGATACACTGTAGTAGGGTTAGGTGAGATATGGGATATTGCTCCCATTGCTTTTAAAAATAAGTTTCTCACTCCTGACCTGGAGATAATCTCCTTTCCTTTAAAAAAAAAATAGTGCCAAGTGCACACTTGACCAATCTGCAATGCTTTTATTGCAAAATCTAGTAAGCCTCAGGGCTGTCCACTCTTATGAACAGCAGGTAAATTTTAGAAATAATTGAAGCTCGTGAAGTTGTGTTTGTGAGGGAGGAGCCTTCTCCATAAGGCTAAACAGCAATTTGCAGAAGAAGTCTCAGTAGCCTGACAGTGTCCCATTTAGAAAACCTTCTTACTCGGTACCCTTTCATTCCCTTCAGACATTCCAACAATTTTCCATCCACATGTCCAAAGTGCAACTGACCTTACAAGTTCTGCGCGCTTGTACTATGTGTTAATCCTCTCCTCCTACAGAACCAGCTTCCTTTATCTACTACAACCTCAGAGGAACATGTCTAATTCCACCTGGCTTCACCATTCAGAGATAGTATATCATATTTATTTTCATATGGATTATGCACAGTGCCTTAGGTGCTTATACTATGGGCATTTTATAAGTGTAAACTTGATTGATTGGTCACAAGACTGTTTTGGATAGCTGTAAAATGGTTTTGGCCCCCAGCCACAGTTTGCTCAGCACAGATATACTGTAGGACTGAGATAATTTCAAGAATTCATAACACATATGCTAAGAAATATTACAAACCCGTATTTGTACGGTTGGCATTATACATGCATCGCTAAACATTTCTCAATAGCAATGCATACTACAACATATAAGAGAATTCTGGCTGGATATTTATCAGGAAAGAAGACTTATGAAAATGTGTTTTCAATAACTGGTGTGAAGTCACTCTGTGCTGATTAGATGCAGTCGCAGTTCAGAAACAGCCTTATTCAGCATAGTACGAAGCAATCACCCGCTCTATGCAGGCTTGAATTGGGAGCTTCATGCTTTATGCTGAATGACTAAATGCAAAAAATCAAGATGACTGCATTAATTGCCATCTTCAACTTGAATGGCAAAAAGAAATCCAAAATCGAATGCCATCTCTCCACCTAGATTCTTTTTCCACGGTTTTCTCAAGTGCTGTTTCAAAAAATCCCCTTTGTAAGATTAACTCACTATATAATGCTATTTTTATCAAAGTACAAAGGTACCACCCTTCTAGGAAGCCACTGTTTTTATATAAATTATACAAGCTTAACATTAAGGTTGTTTTCATATGCAGAAAAGTATCTTCATACCATTTTATGCTTCTCTTTCTTGTAAGTTGCAAAGGAGCCCTTGTGTAAGCAGATATTTCTATTCTTGAAATCTGGTCTTTAAGAGTCTCAGTTGTGAAAGAAGAACTGGACTATTTTCCAGCAGCTAAGTCATCAGCATAAATATTTCACATATAGGATAAAAATAAGGTTTTCCTAAACAGCCATAACTTTCTAGGGTTCTGGAGCTTCCAAGTACAGCTACAAAGACTGTAGCCATTACAGCCAACCTTGTGAAGGATCTCCACTGTCCTATCTCTACACTACCTTCAAATAATAGTCAAACCAATACATTTCACTTTAAACATGTAATTCTCTTGTTTCGGGGTATTTGCAAACTACCACCTGTAACAATGTGGAAACATTACAGCCACCTTGACATGTGGGGTCTGGGTTCTTACAAGCATTTGAGAAGGAATTTGTTTTTAATCTTTATGCTTTGAATAATTCTTTCAATAGCAACTCACACAAACATCTTTATTGCTAGCATAAAGCGAAACATTTAATTCAGATGAGGACTAGGCAAGCATTTTGGACAGACTTACTTCTCTTTGCAGAAGAAGTATGGCTCCAACCACAAACAGCAGGAAACTCTCTCATTACCTCTAAATTCGGACATAGTAATTTTATAAACTTCAACCAAGGAAAAAGCAGCATTTGTCTATGCCAGATACAAGCATATCTTCCTAAATTTCATGTTAAGTCTGATTTTCTTCCCTACAATGAAATAGGCCGGATTTTTTTTTCTCCTGCAATAAAACCTAAAATTATTTTCAGGTTGTGTCTCCAAAAAGCTCTGCTGGACACCACTGAATCAGCACTGCTAAGGAAAAAAACACCTTTTTCTTCTTAGAGACAGCCCTGATGTTAACTTAGGAATGTTCTTGCAGGCTGATTCATTACAGCACCAAAGCATATGTTCACCTTTAGGAGCACACCACTGACGTAAATGAAAAAGGCCCCTGTTAATGGTTTGCTGGATCAGGTCCTAGCCCACAGTTGGTTACCAACTGCATCTGCTGCTGATCCTGTGTGTGTGCTCACAGGGCCTTGGAAGATGGCATGGAAAAATAGGAATAAAAAGATACAGAGACAAGAAAGACCATTATGACAGTTCACTGAATCATGAGAGAGTGGCTTATCAACCTCAGACAACAGTTAAATCCAATCAAAATAGGGTTTGAGGATCAATGAAACCATATTGTTGGAATCATATTAACTGGCATCTGAACATAAACTAACACAATCAAGCAACCACAGTTGAGGCTACCATTAATGTTAAATTTCACTCCTCGGACTGCAAAGCTTTTTTGACTGTCTTCTTTACAACTTCCTTAAGTTAAGTTGATTTTTAAGGCAATCCATTGAAGTCACAAAGCATATTTTTCTCCCCTCCACAAAGAACATCCTTTAGTGTCATGGCAATGTCACTTTGCCAACAATTAAAAAGGCCTGATTTACACAGTCTTTAGTATTAGTGCATGGGACAATGAAATGCTTCCAGAAAATTGAACTATTTTGTATTTTCTGTCTCCAGGGAAAGCCACAGAGACATGGGCCAACACAGTTATATGTCATTTACAAAATGAAACGTGGCACTTGATAAGGAAAGAGTATCTTCTAGGTAGGATGTTTGCTAAGTAGGTCCAAGCTGTCAAAGCATCAAAGATATCACCTTTTCCTCCTGTCACTCAGAGTACTGGTAACCCATGTACATTACCATGAGAACAGAGATAATGCTAAAGTTTAAAAAAAAAAAAAGCTCTGGAACCTTTGTCTTTTGCACTACAAGAGAGTCCACCAAAGTGAGTTCGGTGAAGGCATGCCAGGGTTAACTTTTTTACTTGTGAAAGTAATAATAAGAAAACATTTTTTTTAATTCAAATCAAACACACACAATTATAGAATTGTTTAAGTTGGAAAATACCTGCAAGATCTTTCCACCGAATTCCCCAATTAATTAATCTTCGGCACCTTGGCAACTACCACATTCCATAGGACCATGGAATGTTTTGGGCTGGAAGGCACCCTAAAGAACACCTTGTTCCCATCCCCCTCACATGGGGAGGGACACTTTCCACTTGGCCAGGTTACTCAGGGCCCCATCCAGCCGAACCTTGAACATTTCCAGGCATGGGTAAGATTTCATAAATTTTTTAATGAAAGCAAGAAGTTTTTCAGCTCATGTTGTAGATCTGGAGGGAAAAGAGAAATGATGGGACAGAAAGGCAGGGGAAAGAGAAGGGAATATTTTGAAGTCTTATACTCAGCACATGCTGGGGATACCTTTAAACTGGTAGAGATTTAAAAGATGTAGAGATTTTAAAATAATCTTTGGAAGCAGAAATAAGATGCTCGAGCCTTTCAGCCACCCAGCCAAGCTATTGACAGCATCTGGTGTCTTCCCTGATGGGCCAGCACTGAATCCTGTGCAGGGTGCCCTGAACCAGGCTGCACCCAAGGACCACCACTGTGTTCCCTTCAAATAGTTACATAAGGCCTTCTTAAAAGGTGTTTGCATTTTAAGTAGTATCATTCTCATATACATTTTTTAAACAGCTCAAAGATTAATTAAACTAGAATTAAGGTGCATTTTTTTTCCTCTCCCATTATTTCCACTTTGGCTTCCTCAGGTGATTCTAAATCCAACAGAAGTATGTTTGAGTGGGCCTGACGCACAGTCCTCTGGATAGGACACATCTATGAGACAACTGACAGACAAATGCTGACAAAGTGTCCTCCCCTAAAATATCACCTGACGATGTTTCTGAATTCTTTGCTGTAGACAAGTGTAGAGAGGCAAGGCAAAAGGCAAGCTCTTTACAGAGAAACGACATGCCTTGGGCAGAGCAGCAGTGCAGCAGCAGTTGGGTCACTCTCATAAGACACTTTGAAGAGCTGATGAAAGCTGCAGCATCCAGGGGAGTTCTGAACATAAGCTTTTCAGAACATGTTTACTCAGGACACACACTAACAGCCCAAATATTCCTGCTTCCCACTTCCATGTATGGCTGCTGACAAAGATGGACACTGAAGGGGATGTAAAGCCCCACTCCACACACTTCTCATCACAAGTTACCCACCGGCAAAACCAAGTGTGGGGGGAAAAACAACAGGGTTTGAGAGTGAAGATCCACCTTCTGTCTGAAAGGTTTTAGAGGCAAAGAGGGAAAATATCCTCTTAAATCTGCAATCTCTTGTCCCCCACACAAGCTACTCTCTTGCTCCTGCCACACAGCACTTTTCTATGCTCACAGCACATATCTTACAGGCCTCAAAATCCTCTTCCTCCTTTTAAGAATAAATCTTCTGTAGATCTTAAAACACACTCTGATAGACCTAGTGTGGTTAATGAAGTTAAATCTCATAGTCTGGAAGGAAGCAGCTGCCCTGGGGCAGAGGAACAGCCCTGTGGTCTCTCTTCATTTAACTCCTGGTTCCCCAAAGCTCCCACATTTGTTTTGGCCCAATACCATCACCTTTGGTACAAAGACCCTGTGTGACTGGCTGCTCTGGCTTGGGTTGCAGCTACAATTCATATTTCTTTTCTAAACTTGGGCTAAAACCTGTCATCTTTTCAGTGAGCACAGCAGCAAATACATCAAAATGTTCATGGTCGTCCTTAACTTTCCTGCTATTTGCCCTAAAGGACACGCCTGCTCCAAAACTGTCACAATTAACTTGGACAAGGGGGAGAGCTGAAGGCTACAGAAGCATCTTAGGAGAAAGCAACCCATGGTAAGTCCCAAGAGGCTGTGATGGGAGCACAGAAATAGTGCACCAACAGTACCAGGGGTGTATCTGTGCTCCCAACACCGGCACACGGATGCTCAACCCCAGGTTCCTGCACTCACAGCCTCAGCTCCTCCAGGGAAATTCACACACTTGGTACTTGAGGCAACCCCTGCAAGGCAAATCTCTGGCTGCCTTGACTGCAATACAGCCATGCTGCTCAGCTCTGAGCTTAATTTAGGAACCAGTTTAGGATTTCAGTTCAGCTTTATTAGTGAAGTTGATGGGCTGAGAAGAACTTGCACAAAGCCGTGGTCTCCAAGCCATGGCTCTTGTAGCATGGAGGTAATTTTATTGACAAAACTGTTCCACAAGTCAAAAAAACTGTGGTTTAGGTGAGCATTGCTTACTGCTGCTGTTTTCTCCTCCAGAGTTATTGGAAAGCGAGTTATTCACCCCTGTGATAAGCTTTTTAATGACAGTATCCTAATACTGCAGCCACTGTGATATACAGAGGAAACCCATTCCCAAAAAGCCTTCACCTAGGACAAGAAAGGTATTTATATGGAAGCTTGCTAGCTTATAATAAAACACAAATATACTGAAAAAAGTGTTTTCCAAATCAAGTTAATAAATACCAAAAATACAAGCAAAATAGATGACTTGGGGAAGAAAATTTAAAAGCAGGGTGGGAACAGAAGGCATCAGGCACTGAGTTGCAGGGATGGCATACAGGGATATTTCTGCACAGTTAAAGATTTTAAAAACAACTGGTGGGACAAACAGTAACCCAGCTAATCCTTGGTACTGGCACGCTGCCTATTTTGAGAGAGCAGCAGCTGGTGAATCTGACGTAAGTCTCTGCATCCAAAGCAGGAACTTACTGTAATGAAACCACAGCCCACATTGAAAAAAAGACTGTAAACTCGGAAAAAAAAAAAAAAATCAGGATCTCAATACACTGTATGCTGCATTTCCATCCAAGTAAAATTTATCACAGAATGTCACAATTAGGCCGATTAAAAAAAAAAAAATACAAAAAAACCCAAAAAAAACCCCACAACCAAACAACCAAAAAACCAAAATTAAAAAAATCATAAAATCAAAGCCATCAATTGGACTGAACTTAGTATTTAAAAAAAAAACAAAACAGGGAAACAGGGTGAGGATGAAGAAATTATAAGCCTTGCATTTTCTCTGGTTTGCAAAGTATAAATCTAAGACCTTAAGTGGCATAAAAACACCATTCCAGAAGCCTGAGGCACTAAGCAGAACTACATGGACTGGAAAAAATAGCCACATTACTGAACCACCTAATTCAGGATCTTGTTACTCTTCCACCCCCACTAGAGCACTGCAAGAATGCCAGTCCCTTTATCTTGGACCCCGTGAGAAAAGCACCTTCTGATAAAAGCATCCACACCTCTCTCTCCCCCTCATTCCCTCCCTCTCCCTGTCCGCAGAGGAGGACCAGGTTCACTTGAGGCTTTGAGCAGATACTCACTCTGCATTTCCCTAACTGGTTTCCAGGATTATTTTTTCCTTTCAGAGAATATAATGGGGGGCAAAAAAAAAACTAAATAAAAAAAGGGGTTGAGGAACACAGTGCTTTTTAATCTTTCTCTTAGCTGGTGGATAATAATTAGCATGGGAAGAAATTACCATCTGCATAATGGCAGGAGCAATCACACAACGCCTCTGAATCTCATTTCTGGAATTCCAGTCGCTGCACCTGGTAAGGGTAATGGAAGGTGCCGATTTCATGGCCAAAAAAACCCCCTTAAAAGACCTTTAAATGAGCTGAGAGGCACACGAAGGAGTGAAGAGGGTTATATTTCATTTAGGGATGATAGAAGAGGAAGTCATCAGGTGACTAAATCGTTTAATTTGCTCTATAAGCAAATAAGTGCATAAACACCAGAGTTCTGGTCACATTATCTCTGACTGACCTTCAGTGTCAAATATGCTTAGTTTAGAAAGAAAATGTTTTCTTTTGTCTTTAAGAGCCAGTCTTGTAAAAATAGCTCCGGAGCTGAAAGTCAAGCTGTGTTCTTTTTTGTTCATGCATCACCATAGAAATTTGTGATGGAAAACTTATTAGAAATTGTCGCTGGAGTCAGCAGATACTGGCTTTCAATAATCTTTGGCAACAACGTCGAGTAAGAAAAGGGATGTTTTCCAGATCAGAGCTCCTCTTGAAATAACCAGATTTTGCCTCCAGGGCTCTGCGTGAAGCACGGGCACGGAGAGGGGCTGTGCAAGATAAGGGGGGGATGGAACTGAAATTACTCGTGGTTTTGGCTGGTTTTGTTTGTTTGGTTTTTGTTGGGTGGGGTTTTTTTGTTTTGTTTGGGTTTTTTTGTTTTTTTGGTTTTGTTCCCCCCTGACTAGCAGATCTTTAATGCACTGCATGCCCCCGCCCCAGCCGCCGGCAGAGTTTGGTCACGCTGTGAAGTTGGGATGAGCTTACCAGGAGCTCCCTGCCTTCTCCTGCGCCAACCTCAGCGCTGCAAACAGGAGAAGTGCTCCGAAAATCTTAGCTGTTCTCATCAGCCACTCGTACTTCTTAACCCTTTGCTAATTCCCTCCCTCACCACAGCCTGTGCTGCACATTTCAGGGAGATGAATCTCAATTTGTGGCAGGGAACTCTGCTGAAATGAGATCAGCCTCCCTGGATTCAACATCCAGACTGTCATGTTGCCAAGTCCAATTCCGCTCAATGTTCAAAATCTTCACAGATTTCTCTGTGCAGCCAGAAGAATCAAGTTCAACACAGAAACTAAATCGGTCCTACTTTAACATCTTTCATTTCTTAGCTTTTAACGCATGAGAACCAGCACTTCTCTAAATAAGCTTCTCCACTGCTTTTATAGGCTGTACAACATTGATCCAGGCTTTCCTAGTGCCATTTGCTTTGGGATCACCACCGTCCAAAGAGAAAGTTTGCTGCAGAATAGCAGTGGCAGAAGCAGCTTCAAAAGGGAATTTCAGGAAGCATTACAGATCCAACCTTGATCCTTCTCCTCCCACATAAACATCCTCAGGTCTAAGGAAATATCATGCATTTCCCAAAGGAGACACACTTCCTTCCCTGGAGAAGAGGCAGCTGGAAGTCTCCATTTAATTTCTGAAGTGCTTTACATACCACGAGTGTTATGCATCTCATATTTTGACTTCAGTAAGTTATTATATCATCACAGAAAAACATTATAAATATTACACTGAAAACAAACATAGAAGTATAATTTATAACCACTGACTCAAGACTTGCCCACCACTTGCCTCCACTCATCATCCTGATAACTTTGTGTCCCACAAGTGTCATAACAGGGAAAATGGTGAGATACTTGAAATCTCACCAAGTTTATCATTAATAAAGTTGTTTAGCATGGATGAAATTAATTCATATTATATTCATGGCAGAAATCTTGCATAAAATGATTTGATGCCTTAATATTCAAGGATTTCAGCATTCTTCACACAGGCTTTGCTTTAATTATCTGTAATGATTAACTACCATTGAAATGGTAAACTGAATAATTTCTGGCACTATGAGAAGGGAGGAAGCCTTACACTGATCTGATGCAAATAGGTCAAAGAAACACAATAAATGCAACATTTTGGACTAAAAGTTGTCATTTTACTATTCAAATACTGAAGTCTTCTTTATATATTGATACAAAGATGCATTGAAATAACATTCTGCATTGTCCCTCACACGAGGATTAGAAACAGCATTATCTGCCTGGTCTGTAACAAGAGCTGGAAGATGCTCTGGACACACCTGGAACCTTAAAAGTATTCTATATTTTGGACTTCTCTACTCAGAAGGGAGGAGCAGATTGCTAAATATTACTCTTGGTAATGGATGATCTCCTTTGGATGATCTTCTGTTGTTCTTTTTCAATCAAATTATTTTTCTTCCAAGGTATCTGCTGGGAAGGTTTCCTGGAAGGTAGCAGAAGTGATTTGGGATGTGATTTCTGCACAGTCTTTGAAGTCAATAATTTCTGAAATAGAAACTCGGAGACAAAACTTCCTTCATAATGAAAAATTTAGAGTGAGGGAAAACAGGAGTAGGGTGGGGATTTTTTGAAGATGTTTAAGTGATCCTACTACTTTAAAAGATGTTTTACCTCATTCAAAAAAAAAAGGAAGAGTGTGTCTCAGAGAACCCTTAAAACCAGAGCTGTTTAACATGAAAAATAATGTGTAGATGTACAAAAGCACAGTGAGATGGGTTTTTGGCAGATGCACACTGCTTCTTCTCCTTTGGTGGCAGGGCTTTCACACAGCCACATCTGCTTGTGCAGAGTCTTCTCTAGGTGGTGGAATTCACCAGGACATCTCAGCTGCATTTCAGGCACAGAAGAGCAGAGGCTCCACTCATCACCACATCCTTCAGACTCATTTTGCTCTGAGATGTGCCCCCCATCACTGCTGAGTCAGCCAGGGCCAAGCTGGGTATCCGGCAGCACTGATTGTCTGTGCAACACAGGCTTTGACTCAACTCATGCCAGCTGACAAGGGAGGGACTGGCCTGAGCACTGGGAGATAATTTGCCAAGGTGCTTTGCTGCTCCTTAAACCAATCTGTAATTTTATACCATTTTTACAGGAAAACTTCTATTTGAACAGAAAAATCTAAACTCCAGCCTAGAAGAAGCTCACCTGCATGTTCAGGGGTATCTCTGACACATGCATGCCAGGCCAACATTTCTTAAGTAGTTTATTAAATAATCCCTAAAATGTATACAAAAAGAAGCTTATACCATTTCAAACCATATTGTATTTCACCACAATTTCACAGTTGTCCTCTTCCCACACCATAATGGCCTAAGTTTCCAATCCTGCTGAAGAGTTTTGTTTTGTTTCATGAAGTAAAACCACAGATTTCTTCAAAATAGACCACTTAGGATCTGTGCAGTGAGAGTATTTCCAAAAAACCTGACATCCTTTCATTAAAATCAGTTACATGCTTGGTAGACTAAACGTTAACTTGAGAAGTCTTAAACAGATGCTATACAAGAAATAAATGTTTCGAGGCACATGGTGAAATAGCAGCACTGCTGAAACCAAGTGATCCCATGACATTACAGCGAGAAGATGCTGTAGCTAAGAAAAACGTCAACTTCATTTCAGCCCCAAACAAGTTATAACAGCAACAATGTTGGTTCAGGGCATTTTTAAGGAATTAATAACTAGCTCGGGTTAGTAGCCTGAGGCAAAGTCAAGGATTAAGGACTATGAGGATAAACACATACAGCAGCTTCAAATAATATAGTTGACTTCAGTTTAATCATTTTGTTTCGCTTTCAAAAAAACTTATGATCTCCAGACAGAAAATATAATTCATATCAGCAAAAGAATATACACATACACACTCCCCCAAGCAAGAGCTGAAGAGATAAATGGAAACACTGTAAAAAGTAAACATTTTCCTCTTAGCAACAGAAGGAGAAAGCTTCCATTTGTTACAATTAAAACAAACAACCAAGAACTTCAGAAAATAGGCAAATATTCCCAAAGGAGGATACAAGAGAGCAGGAGAGGGACTTTTGCAAGGGCACAGAAGTGATAGCAAAAGGGGAAATGGCTTCAGAGTGATAGAGGGTAGGGTCAGATTGGCTGTTGAGTAGAAATTCCCTGCAACAGTGGTGAGGCTCTGGAACGGGTGGCCCAGAGAAGTTAGAGATACCACAACTTCAAAAATGCTCAAGGCCAGGCTGGATGGGACTCTGAGCAACCTGGTCTCGTGAAAGGTGTCCCTGCCCATAGCAGAGGGTTAGAACTGGGTGATCTTTAAAGGTCCCTTCCAACCCAAACCATTCCATGATTGTATGAAAGAATACCCAAACGATGTTAATGACTGTATGGAAGAGGAAAGGCAACTTAGGTGATCCTAAAATTCAACATTTCCCTCCAAGAATAGTGGAGCAACCTTCTATCATAGCCTTCACCAGCCAGAGCTGCTCACAAAACTGAGTGAATACACCAATGTGTTCATGCTTTCTTCTTCTGCCCAGCTAGCAAATAAAAAATCATCTCTGATATTTCTTCTGTTTGAAAGGACTACATACTTCTTTCACTAAAATAAATCAACCCAACAAACTTCAGACTAATCTAAAAAACTTGTAGTCAGAATGGGATTCAGATTTTACTAATAAGTAAATCAAAAGCATCTCGAAGGCACTGCCATAACACTTAAGTTTTAAAGTTCCAATAAAGAAGCTAAACATGAAAACTGACACTTGAATTTAAAAAAAAACAAATTTAATAAAATGTCCTTGAATCACTCTAAGTCAGGATGGAATAATTGTAAGACAGTGTGCTTCAGCATCTTTTGATTTGAGAAGATCTAACCAGCTGGTACCCTAACTCAGAGAGCCTGCAGCTGGAATGCTTACATTTATCTTTGCAGATCAAGAGGAGAAAGAAGCCTCTCCTACCTGGGTGACTTTTTAACACTTACATCTAAACACACTACATGGCATTTGCTCTCTTGTAGAAGGTAATTTTTTCTCTTTTTCTCTCTTTTTTTTTTTTAAAGCAGGGAAAGGTCACTCACATCGCTGAATATGTTTAAAGGACATAGCAAAATTCTGATGTTGCTTAAAATTACTTTAGGACTCTTCTTTCAGTATTAAATACAGTAT
The DNA here is from genome assembly GCF_009819885.2 of Catharus ustulatus. Classification (NCBI taxonomy): domain Eukaryota; kingdom Metazoa; phylum Chordata; class Aves; order Passeriformes; family Turdidae; genus Catharus; species Catharus ustulatus. The sequence continues at coordinate 6,468,513 of NC_046223.1, forward strand.
AGAAAACTTACTATGAAGATCCCAAGTTGAATCTTTCAGACAACACTTTTCATTTATTGCTTAGACAAAAATCCCTGGAGTCAGTTAATATTAATGCACAATGGAAAATTATTCATCTTTTAAATCTCTAATTTAGATTGATATGCCGATAGAAATACATTAATTATTGTAATTTACTTTTAAAAATGTATTAAAAAGTAGGAGTTTTTTAGACAGGTTTTCAATACTCAAAATGTAATCTGACCTAAGTGAAGTCAGAGGATGCTTTGTCATGGACTGAATTAGCACCTCACTGTAAGCTTTTGTTTGATCATTCTTTGTTCAGAAACATGACAGTTATATCCCTAGAGATCTGTTTGATTGGAGTTGTTACTAGTCTAAACATTTCTCATGCCACCAGCACTTCCTGACTCACCCCAAAAAGCCTGTCACTGCCTAGAACAGCATCATCCACCTCCCTGAGCACGAGCTTTACAGCAGGAACTCCAGAGCTTTATTCTAAGCTTTTACAATATCTTCCTGTAGCTCTGGGGGAATAACATCCCTGAAGATTGAGATAGTATTCATGCACGAATATCTCACAGGGATGTTGGAAAGGTTAACATTTTCAGAGAACAACATTTCCATCTTGGTAAAAGAAAACATGCATGCGGGAAAGAAAGACAAAACTTCTAAGTTACTGAAGACCAAACGGAAAACTAAAAAAAAAAAAATTACATAAAACTTTAAAACTTTCAGGGCCTTCAAACACTGGAGTATTTTACTAAAGCTCCTTTCATCACAATAGCTGGTGATGAAGAATGAATGAATGGATGCCATTCCGAGTGCTGAGATATGTTTTCATTGCCTTTATAGACAGAGTATTTCTGAATATTGAGCTATATTCCTCCAAAGCTTTTCTACCTATAAATTCTACACTTAGCACAGGGTTATCCATTTGGTGAATTGCAAAAGCACAAAATAAAATGCATTTTATCATGTATATGTGACAACCTCACTTGCTGTTAAAGTATCTTCCAAATACTATCATGTTCTTGAAGAGCTGTAAAATAAACATCAAATCCCAACCACAAGTAAGAAGCTCTATCCTCCTGAACAATTGAGTGCTGCCAGAACTTTACCCCATCTCAAAGTGAAAGTATTCAGTTCAAGCCCAGCATTTGCAGGGAGTTATCCCATAGATGTTAAGTGTCAGGTGCATCTTCTTTTCTCAGGAACAAGTGGTCATCTAATTTTTCACTTCTTAGACAAAACAGTTTCCATGCCATCAATCCACAAAGTTGATAGTATTATGAAAAAAACCATACCAACAAACTTGTAACAGATTCAGGCTTCTACATTAAGTTTTATTTCTGCCTTTACTCCTAACTCGAAAACACGAGTCAGTCTCCATGTTTCAAAGAAGTATTTTTCTGACAGCTCATGCCAACAGTTCAGATGGTTTAGCTGCCTAAAAAAAAAAAAAAAAAAAAAAAAGCAAAAACCACAAAGCACCAAGCAAACAGAAAACCCCACATCCTTCCCAGACACCTGAGTGCTGGCCACCAGGGAAAACAGCTTGGCTAAAACCAGTCTTATTATTATCCAGACCAAGTACAACATTTCACAAGTACTTATTTTTATACCTTGTCAACATTTGCATAGTCTTTGTGTCTGGAAATTCCAGAGCAGCATGCACAAGCTGTCAGCTACCTTTATGCAATGCTGCATCCTTCTCAGAACTCATAAAATACTGATTTCTAGTTAGACAACATAGCTGTCACATCAAAATACATTCCAACATTTAAATTGTAACACGTCGCTCACCCCAAAATCTCTTTCCAAAGCGTATCGGGCACTGAATTTGTGACATTGAACAGACTGAACGGCTGTCTGCTAAAAGCAGCATCCATAATTAAGCAAGCAGAACATATGAAGAGTGGTACAATAACAGGAAGGTGGGATTTCAGTCACCTCAGGTAAGGTTTCCACGGGTTAATGCAATCAGGTCACATTTAACTGTCAGAGTTTCCTACAGACAATGGGAAGGAATAAACGGCTTAAGACAGCAATTACTCTAACTTATCTTCAATTCCTAATTTAATCAAGCTGGATCTCTTTCTGTGATTTATTTCTCTCCATTGATTGTTACCTGAGAGATGTGTAGCCCACATTCAGGTGTTTAAAGGTTAGACATATAAAAGGAAGTAAGATGGATCTTACCTTACTAACATGTTTCATCCTAAAGCATGAGATTGAGAACAGAGGTTTCCTCCACAGCAAGCTCAAGGCATTTGAGAACTGTGGAAATGCAGTTTCATGAAAACACGCAGTGCACATTGCTAGCAAAAAACCAAGATCATGCTATAAACACATGCACAGAGATGGTCTCGGCTTAAAAAATGGGAGTGTGGAGAAGCAGCATCTACAGCAGCAACACAATCTGATCTGACAATTGATGGCTGTCACAGTGCAGGCAACAAAATCCCTCAGACTGATGATCAGTGGATCCTATCACTCAAACACCCAAATTTTTGCAGGCATGTGTTAAGGATTCCTGAGCCCCAATACTCACGCCTTCAGGAATAAACAGGACATTATGTTTCTTGTCAGCTTAGCCGGAGTCTGACCAATCTTTCCCTCCACAACAAAGAAGCCAAAAGAGTAGATGCAGAACACAGAATGTCAAAGTATTTACCTCATTACCCTGGCAAAAAATGTCACACACCACACAGAATAAACTGGACTGCTAAGAAACACCCCAGTGCATGTTTACCGATCCTCCACACAATGTCCTGGCATGTGCCATCTCAGACTTCCATTAACTGGAAATTCCAATGAAACATAAGGCATCATTAGGGCAGTTACGTACTTGAAGATGGCTCAGACAGGTTGTACAATCTCCATCCTGGGAGCCATTGGAAGCTTGGCTAGACTTTACCCCAAGCAAACAGGTCTAACTGAACACAGGATTGGACTGGAAGAATCCAGAAATCCATTTCAACCCTTTGTATCCTGTGTGTATCCTTTCAGCAAACAGCATCATGTACTGCAAAACCATCATCTATAGCCATGTACAGGAAAGCAGCCCCGGTTGTACATCATCCTGGTTTTGACAATTTTCACTCAGAGAGGGAAAAGCTCCCTTTACTCTTGAATAAACATGTTAGAAAAACTTGCAAAACTACCACACTTTTGGCCAAACTACCATTTTGATTACATTTTTGAAGGTGTGAACATCTTTTATTATTCAGTTTATAAACCTGAATTTAGCACCTCTCCTCCTCCTCAGCATCACACCACCCCCAGAAAAAAGAGTCATCACTACACATGGATCAACCACAAACAAAATCATTTAGAGGAACAGGGAAAATTCATCTTTTATCATCTGTACCACGTAGCAACACACAGTACTGGATCTGAAACATTTGCAGATCTGACACAAAGGAGCACATGAGCATCAGAATAGGAGACAAGATAAAATCTCCTTTCCCATTTCAAAGCTTCCACGTGCACAAGAGCTTTCCATTTATTCTGAAATATTGTCATGCTCCCGACAGAACTCAAACATTATTTTTAAATTGCATACTTATTTTTGAGCAAATACAGTATTCGGGGTGTTATGTGTGTGGTGTGTGTGTGTGTGTGAGACTGATAATTTAATCTTCTATTAATCAGAACCAAGCCAAGTATTTCTGAGGTATGAAAAACTTTGCTGAGCTTCACAATTAAATACAGGGCAACTACACTTTGCCCGATCTGCTGTGTGCAGCAACAGAAAGGACTGGCTTTTCTCTTTAAATTATTACAGTGGGCAGATTTTTAAGACCAGATCCCTTCAACAACATGAGAATTTCATGCAGAATACTGAGTAAAATATTACTAAAAAAAATTGGCCTAAACATAGGCACACAGAATTACTTGCATGCTATTCCATTATCACAATTTATCAGTCAGCTACTTCAGTTCCTGCACTCCTCACATGTTCCTGAGCCAGGAACACAGTGACAGACTGCACAATAGGTCTCAAAATTGCAGCACATTTGAGGAAAGGTTTGAGGCCTCCTGGCTTCAGTGTTCTAGCACTGGAGTAACCTTATTTCAGTTTTAAAATTTACATTAAGCAGTGTATCTATACAAACAGTGCATTTGACTTTCAGTTCAATAAACAGCATGATGTATGTAATTTTAATTCTTTTCAAACATTGCAAGGCTAGTCAACTACAATACTTGGAGAGTCAGTCTACAATAAAAGAAGTATTAAACATCTCTAATTTCAGTCAATAGTCTAGAAACTACTGTAGCTTTCCACTTTTCAGGCATTCCTATTCATAATTCACCACTGGATATAACACAAACAATACTTTATTCATAAGCTGGGCAGTAGGTTTCTGTGTACAAGAAAAAATTTAATTCAGGATAAATTCTGAGAATCTTTAAAAGACATTCCTCTCCTATTGGGTTTTTCTTTTCCTCTAGAAAAAAAACTCAGTGGAACTCAGTTTAGGAGATGGTGAAAGTACGTTTAAAGTTTTGTTTGGACAGATACATACATAGTCATTCTGACATTTTCATCTTGATTTTTGACCAGCCACTTGCCAACTGAGGTATCTTTCATATATCTCACTATCTTATCCTAGCCATTCTGGACAAAGGGAAGTTCATTACTCATCTTTAGATTGCTTTTTAAGATTTTAAAACGTAACATCTTCCCTGCAGATTCCGTTTTTTGGGTTTTTTAAAATTAGAATTAAAAACCAGCAGCCTGCTTTAATCTTTGCATGTGGAGGGGACTCCACAAAAGTGATGAAAGGTTTGCCATGCAAAAGGAAGAGGCAACACAGAGACCAGAATGGAAATGAGCACAGAAGATGAAGCCAAAAAAAATTTGAAAAGAAAATCAGAGATTAAGATGAACCAGGCAAAATAGAAGTTCAGAAGCAAACATCAAGATTGACAGCTGTCAGGAACTGAATCACCTATTCAATCAACTAAGCAGCTCATCATGGGCAGAAATAAGCTCCTCCAGAATACTTCATCAGCTTCCCTTGAATGTGACTGAATGCAGCTCGGGCTTGGTCTTACCTCATTTTTGCTTTGCTGCTTCTAAAAATTCTGTGCTGCGAAGCCATAATCAGCAGTTACTGGTGATCCACTATAATTCAAAAATCCATGAAAACCTGACAAATCGTGGCATCAATTCACAAAATGTCGGTAGGAATTACTGTCCTGAACTAGTACTCAAATTACATACACCGCACCTTGTCACCAAAATCAAAATGAATATTTGTTTCTGCTTAAACAGGGTAAGAAAGTCAGCCAGATGTCTGTATAAAATTGCACTCTGCTGCAAGTTCCTGTTAGTTTTAAACACAAAAGTGAAAATGGGTGCAGGACATGCACTTTGCACTGGGTAGAAAGACAGGGGGGTCAACCATGACCAGTGGGGCTTCAAGAATGACATAGAGAGCCCTTCCAAACTCAGCTCTAGAAGAAAGGGGGGGAATATTATTCTGTTTTTAAAAGCTTTTTAAAAGCAGAACTAAATTTCTTAAGACTGTAATAGGAGATGTGCATAGATAAATTAAAAAAAAATCAATTCACTTCTGCTAAAATCTAGGAAACTTGGCTTATTAATTTTGGGTACTTTGGGATTTGCAAATAATTTTAAGTCAGAATGGTTTGTGGACCAAGTAACTCCTGTTCAGGTTTTGCTTCCACATTAGCCTCACAATCTCTATTCCTGCACACTGCTAAATGTTCTTACTCACCAGAATAAAGGAACCAAAGAACCAGAAACATTCTTTCACTTTAGCTTTTCTATTGCCATGGAATGTACTTAATCAATATTTATTTTAGCATAGGAGAAAAAAAAAAATCTGACCTTTGTTTAGAGAGCTGATTCTTAGATTTCAATTATCAACAGATCTGTGCGGGTTAAAGAACTTTGAGAGAATTTCAATACAGTGAAGCAATAACGCAACTCATAAACCAGAAAACCCAGCACTCTGCATTAGTTTATTTCAAAGTAAACACAGAAATTGAATGATTGCTCTATAATGTCTCAGAGACTGCAAAAACAACAACAAAGGGGTAACTACCATACTGATGTAAATGTTTCTACAGGATCCAATCAAGACATGGCAGCATTGTTTTGTCTTTTAAGTTCTGTCCAGTACTTTATTCGTGAATCATATCCCTACCCTCTCACTTCTAAGGAAAAATTCATATTAGCTTGCTTTTACTTCTTGACACAATAACCATTTTCAGCTTGAAGAAAAAAGTGAAGACCTGAAGCTTTTTAGGGGAGGGGTCAGCCATTCTGTATTCCTCTCCAACCTTCAGACCACCTTGCAGACAGGCGAAGAGACAACATGGTACAGCAGATCTCAGGGCTGTGGCTGACTTTCATGGGATTCTGAATATGAGAGATGGGATGCCGCAGAGGTTTTGGCTGGTTACACATAGCCAGTGACTGCTGCTTTGCACAATGAGTATCTGACTTATTTGCAACTAGGGGACAATCCCCACTTTGAATTTTTCAGAGAACAACCAAGTTATAACATTATACCCATAATTTTTATTATTCACTAAGTCCCTTCTCACCATAACCACTTATTACCCTATTTTTTTATTTACTAGGTGCCTTTTTCCTCTGGATACACAAAACACATTCCAACAAGGATAATTCCCTTTTCCTTTTCTCAACTTCATTTTATACAGTGGCTTTTCTTGAACTCTTCAAACTAAGTATTATCTTCAGAGTACAAAAGTTTACTTATTTATCATTCCAGCCTGATGCCCTAAAACAATATATATACTAATAAATCATAAAATGCAAATGGCCAACCAATTTATCAGCTGACTGCATTGCTTTTTTCATGATTCTTTAACCAGTTTTCAATACATTGCAGAGTGTCAAACTTTACTCAACTGTAATTTATTCTTCAGGACACTTACTTCATGTGATGCATACAAAAGGCTGGGATTCACTTAGACAACCCTATGTTCTATGCAAAAACTTTTAATAATTTCAAGAGGGTTTTTTTCCAGCAATGCCTAATTATTTCAACTCATCACACTTCCTGCTCACAGCTCCATTATCCTCTGGCTTCTTTGTTTTCCTTTCCCAAAAGGGAAGGATTTAGTTGGATACTAAAGACAGTTTTTACTCAATAAAGAAATTAAGGCTATTTTCTTCACTGTTCACTAGACTTGGAATACGAATCCCCATTGTTCCCTGTGCTTTCCTCCAACAGGATCAGCCTAAGATGTGATTCTGAAGGTAACTGCAGTAACTGCATGAAAAGAATTAATTTCTTACCAAGTTGATGATATTTTGTCACCCAAACATGTCATTTACTACACAGAATAATTTTTCCACCCAGCAAAGTCTGCTATAGGTATATCAACAGGCTCTTGATTGCTTTCTAATTGCCTTTGTTTTTTCCTCACTGAAGGCTGATCAAACCCAATTCCAACCTCAGCTCCATACCAAGTCTTTCCATAGCACTGGCTAAAGCATCTTCACTTTTTCATCTGGAGAATGAGGATAAAACACCCGATGTTCACACATCTCATGCCTGTGTGCACCTTACCACACAATTAGTGCCTGTATCCCTGCCTGTGCCAGCCTCCTGCTTCATTCCTGGCACTACTTGTTTATTTGTGTTCTGCTTCAAAAATCCTTTCATTTTCTCCTTGGTTTGCTTTTTTTTTTCCTCCTTTGCATTAATTTGTTTTGCTTCTAAAACGGAATGTAACAGCTAGTTAGTAGTTCATAGCTCATTTATAGTTTTGTTGCTCGACATTTTAGTTCTTATTGAAATGAGTATTATGTGCTGAGATTTTAGCATTAAATAAATGTTTTTCTGCCCAGTTTCACCTCTTACGAGTTTCAAACCAATGAAATACATTATAAACAAAGACCTACAACAGAACATATAAAGCAGCACTTAGAAATCCAGTTTGCCAGTGATGGATTAGGGATTTACATTCCCAAACTACCAAATACAGTGGTCTCCTTGACCACCCAGCTACGGTGATTTACACACAGTGACAGATTAAGCACTCTTCCTGGTTACATATCATTAGTGGAAATCAAAGTCATGTCAGATATTGATGGTATTACCTTTCAAAGGTACATTACTGGCCAAGCTTTATGAGCAGCTTTCACATTAATTATTCAGTGAACAACAATGCTTAAAATATATGCATATATATACTCTTGGATCCTTGGACTATATTCATCACTGATGATTTTGAAGGAACGGAAAATGAACTCAAACTTAAAGCTAACCTGTACATGGAAGCAGCAAGTTAAGGCTTCTCAATTTATAGATTTACTGTTGTGGCTCCATTACATTAAAGTGCAGTAAGACATCTCAATTGCAAAAGCAAAAACTCCTGAATATCTAAATTCTAACATTAAATAAACACAACTCTTTTTCTTTGGATGTTGCAAACCTGTTCAAATCACTGACCAAAAAAAAAATTAAGTATTTAAACTTTCATTTAAAGGCATGCAGCCATTCTGGGTTATGTTATTGTACATTATCAATACACTATTGATTAAAACTAATCTGCACAGAACAATCCAGTGTTGATGCTTATTTTAAAATCCAGAAGTGATGAAAGCAATTTTCATAGTCCATTTTAAACTTTCACTCAAAACATGTAGGTTAATGGAAGTTAATATAAACAGTATAGAACAGCAGGACTAGAATCTGATGAGAAACAATCAGAATAATTTGGTCTGCCAGCTGAAAGGACACACATGTACAACTAAATTGAACTTTGTTTATGCCTTTTGATTTTCAAGCCTTCTCTAAGATGATTACCCTATCTCCAGTTCTATCAAGGGAAAAATGCCTTCCTCTTTCTGAATCTGCTTCTAAATCAACTTTTTAAATATTGTTTTTACAATATTAGGTATGCCACACTATTTAGTTTCTGCTCTAAACATCCGCAAAGAAAATGTACCTCCCACAACTCCTCGCCTGCTCCTGACTTTCTCTACATCTGCTCCTATTATTTTTATAGTCTGATTTGTTCTTGTCATTTTTTTGATGTAAACAAGACTAGGTGAAGCCCCTTTTGGTTTCTCCTCTCATATATCTTTGAGAAATGGGATCTTAATTACATGCCAAACCAGTTATGCTGCTGCAAGTAGTACTCCCAGGCACTTCAAAAGAGTTCTTGACCAAAAAGAAATCTCAGATGCTTTATAAAAATAAGATTGTTCACAATGAATGGAATTAAAATGAAACATTACCTAAGTAGAGGTGCACAGTAAATGATGAGATTTAATACTGGAAAATAGCAAAGCCTCCATAAGCAGCCTGCATTGTGCTTGTGTTTATATTAAAAAAGCTGCGGTACTTTTTACCCTTAAGCGCTTGTTTCATTTTGTACACAAATTACATCTACTCTGCCAGACACCATTTATAATGGCAGACAATCAGATCAGACACGACACTCAAGGGTTTCTATAAACTTCACATTAAAAAACCAGCATGTCAGTAGATTTGGCTACTACAGGTTTCCCCCATCATTTAATTCCCATTTGTCTTAAATTAGTAAATGACTTAAAAGTCACTCTACAGTCACTCACGTAGCCACACCACACATGCAAAGGTCCAAGACTCTGGTTTTAGGAAATCACTTAGAAAAATTTGCTTTTGTGCCACTTTTGAAGTCCAGGGAATGTACTTCACATTGGAAAGTTTTCATTACAAGCTTGCCAAATAAATATTTTGAGACACAAAAAAGGTGGAAACTTTATTTCCATTTTAATTATTAAATAAAATGTTGTTTATTTTAATGCAATAATGAGGACAGCAGTGATTTGTTACACACCATGTTGAAGAAGAAAAAAATCTCAGTATTTGACAGCACAGAGTTATCAGAACTTACTTAATTTTCATACATGAAAATTGTTTTTCAGAAGTGCACTGCAATTCACTGCAAGTTGTGCTTGAGCACATTTGGCACAGTAAGGTTAGTATAAAACAAATTATCCTGAAAAATAATTATATTATTCTTTTCTTTTTTTACAGATCCCTTTCTGAATCTTCATGTTGAGCTTCCACTTATCCACGTTTTTTATTAAGAAAATGGATACCTAATCTAGTAATACCTCAGACACAAGCGACCTTATGAATTGTAAAAGTTGAAACTGGAAGAATTGTATCTCTCATAAATCAGAGTTCCTCTATTAACATCAGGAAAGGATTGTGGAAATTTCCATCCCTATCAAGTACTGCCCTGAAAGAAACCAGACCTTTGATGTGACTAGCACAGGCTGCCCTTAAGACCATCAGGAAGACTTCGTTTCAGATAGGGAAAGATGTGGGCCAGCAACAGAACCTTGAGTTTCACCAGGAGTAAAAGCTCGGACGCAGGGATGAGTGGAGGGGCAGTGCTAGGGAGCACTAGGAAAATTCATGGAACTATCCTAAAAGTGGCTGAAAATGAAAGGACCCAGTGTTCAAAGCAGGAAAAGCAAGCTCTGCTCTCAGTCATTCCAAGGGATCTCTGGAGCTGGACAAAGGGAGTCCCTTTCTGTGGAGGTTTTACAAAGGCACTCGCCACCATCACTCATGCCGTGGCTGAAGCCAGTGAAGGATATTGGTGCTTAATGGACACACAAAAATCCATCAGAACATGTGGCTACAACATCTGTCAAAACACATGAATTAAAACCTAGCAAAACTCACTATTAAACTGGCAAATTTCCTAGATTTTGGTGGGTTTTTTTGGAAGGATATGGCTTGTAAATTTGTAGCCAGACATTCTAATGCAATTTTTTGCTCTTCTAGCATTTGTTTCATCAGGTTTACAATTAGTTTATTATATCCCAATAGTCTGCATCCAGTAGAGAATCCATCTGTTAAGGAGATGCAAGCCCCTTTAATACACCTCATGACTGGAACATGGAAACTGAGGCTAACTTTTGCCTGCTGCAGCATTACAGAATAATAATTCAATCTGAGATGCAGTTCCTAATGATTCAAACAGCCAGTAAAGCACACACAATAAGGTTCTAGAAACCAAAGGATCTTAGGTTACCTCCTCAGTGTCTCAACCAACACATCTACAGAACAACAAACACATTTTCCCACATCACAAAGCACATTTTAAAAGCTGGCTAGCTCAAAGTTTGGAGTGGGTTGCTTTTTTTTTTTTCATCTTTCTTAATTATTTGGTTTTGTCAATCACGTAAAATTCCCTCAAAATAATGACCATAAAGAAATAGTGTCATAACTAATCATTGAATGATCACAGGCAAACCAAACCCCAGCAACAGTATCTGACAGCTCCCAGGGGATATAAGTGCTGTCAGTCCAGAACCCGCCACATTAAGAAGTCCCTTAGCTGAGCTATTCTACTGATAAGGAACTGAAAGGTGCACAGAGCTGTAAGTAAACAAGTGGAAGAGTTTCTTGCAGAAAGTTTGCAGCAGCTGCTTTTTCACCTGGAATATCTTGGCCTGAATACAGCTCTCCTGGTCCTGGCATGGCACCTGTACAAGGACCAGCAGTGCCTCCCACACTCATTTAGTACCCAGTGTTCTACCCATGAATTACCATGGATGTGAATTGTTGGTGCTCTGCCCAGGTTCTTGTGCAGTCAGATCCCCCCTCTTCCACCTTGGTTGCATGCCACAGGCCCAACTGCAGAATTTAGTATATCCAGATATGCCACACACATGGAACTCCTCAGTTTTCCCAAGGCCAAGAAGAACTCAGTTACTCCTTAAGAGAAAATATTCTTCAAAAATATCGGTTAACTTCTTAAACGCAGCTGACATATGGAAGTCTCCAAAATACTAATAAGCCTGAAAGAATTTATACAACAGAAGGCTTAGGGGGAGCATTCCCAGTACCAGACAGAGAGTAAGTTTATATTAGATATTAGGAAAAAAGTCTTTACTGTGAGGTTGGCACTGTAATAGGCTGTCCAGAGACATTGTGAATGACCCATCCCTGGCACCTCTGTTCAAGGTCAGGCTGGATAGGGCTTTGAGCAATCTGGTCCAGTGGAAAGTGTCCCCACCCATGGCAGAAGTTGGAACTGGGTGATTGTAAAGGTCCCTTCCAACCAAAACATTCAGTGCATGATTCTATGCATTGATGGTATCAAAACTTACTTCAGGTGAAAAACTAAGTGCAAAAGTAGCAGCCTCTCACAGGGGAGGATGTGAGTACCAGTGAAACAATTTGGACTGGTGGAGAATGGCACCTGTGAACACAAGAAACAGGGTAACTCTCAAGTACTGCATTAATGCTCTGAGGAAGAAAAGGAAACTGCACTTGGCCAAGGGAGAGAGCTGTAGAGAAAGGGAGTATAAGATATCCTACAAGGCTAGAAAAGTAACACTGGAAAATAAGGAACTTCTTCTTTCACCTCACAGCAACAATGAAACAAATATTTGAACCTGATTAGAGTGGTCTGTTCTTCATTAGTATTAGAATAAAGACAACACTGCACTCTCAAAACTTCAGATTGAAGAGAACAGAATCTGTTAAAATCAAATATTAATATTAAAAAGGTTTGTTAAAATGATCCAAAAAGCTAACAGTGCACCTTTCAGAGGCATAAGTAATATATTAATGACTCTGAAAGAATATAAATATTTGTTTGCTACGTCCTTGATACAACCCGATAGAATAAGCCCTGACAGATCAGCATTTATTTTGCTGACCACTTGGTGTCCAGATTCTTCTGTTGCAATTAATTCCAGAGGTTTGAAAAGGAAATACTGCACAGTTCTGCCAGTCCCAAGCAAAGGCTGTAATGGAGTGCCAGGTAACCAAGTCCTTCCCAGGACTGACAATATTCTTCCATCCAGCAGCATCAGGACACTGTTGCAGAAAGGCTCTGACTCCCCTCTTCAATCTAAATTAGTTTTACATCAACAGTTCCTACTTTCCTGCTGCCAGCTACCCAATGATGAATTGATAATGCATTTTCATGAAGGACAGTGTACACATATAATAAAAAATAATGATGCTGCTTCCATACTTCATGATAAAGTTTTCATTCTTTTTATTCAGTTTGGAGACTTACACAAGCCATTAGCTAGGTTTCCATTTCAAGAAGAAATTCATGGTTCCCACAGATGTTATTTCAAAATCAGAAGATACTGGGATATAGTGCATGTGAAAGTGCTTTGCTAGGATTTGGAGGGTTTTACGTTTTGATTTGGGGTTTTTTTTTAACTACCATAGCAATGATGTCAAGTCACCCACAGCTTCTCGATTTTGTGCAACATGCATCATTCTCTGAAAACACTGCAACAGGGCAGGTGTGCAAGTAATAAGATATTTTAAAGGAAAAACATTCTTGGTCATAAAGTAAAATGATCAAACGCCTATTCAGTCTTGTTGAATTCTGATACAAATGGGCTACGTGAGACCAAACCACCAAGGCCTATTCCACAAGGAACCCATGTAAGTCATCAAGTGAGCCATATTTCCTTTTTTTAATTTAAAAAGTTTCATTATCTAGAGGAAGAATGTAGGTATGTTTTAAATATCTGTCTATTACATGTATGAAGAAGGGCTTTGATTAATAACTACAAGGAAACCAGCACACCAACCACAGATCTCTTGGCTTCACCTCACTACTGCAGAGGAAAGCACATGCCTTTCATCAAGAACGGCAACATATTCCTCCAGCTTACTACTTCACATCCCCTCTGAGGCTTTCAATCACGGGACTAAATCCTGGACAAAGGAATCAGACGCCCAGAACGAAAGGCACAGGGGAGCAGCAGTTCTTTATCCACTCTTTGCAGTATTCCTGTGACAGTGTGAAGCGAAGCAGCCGCCACTGGTGCCACCACCACTCATATTGAACAGTGGCACGCAGCGGAAAGGACCTTTCCATCAGACTTCTCCAAAGATCCTCCTATTAGCAAGACTTAAGGAGGCCTTTGTCATCTCAAATATGCTCAGCTGCTCACCGCATGGCAAAGCAGTGTAAGAAGCATTTAAAGATGTGTCTGACATCATTAATCTGTTTGCCCTCTGACCTGCTGAGCTGAACTGTAACTATGGCGACTAAAGCTTGACCTTACTACGCTGAGAAACTTTAAAGTTTGGTCGTATTTTGGTCACATTGTTAGGGTGAACAAAGGAATAAAGAAGAAATGTGACAGTTTCCTGGGAATTAAGGTCAGCAGGTCAATTGCCCTAAAGCTTTATTGTTATATGATAAGCAAGACCAGTAGAAATAAATTTTAATCAATTAGAATTAAAAAAAAAAAAATCTAGAGCTTTTGTTGTCTGAAGCAGAAAATTGGTCTTTGTAAAAGCAGTATGTAGCCCATCATTGAACAAAATTACTGAACAGCCTTCCCTGTACCATTTGCAGCACAAACACTGGAAAAAATGGGCAATAGGTATCATTTTCACATCCGCATATCAGTTTTATTGTTAATTCAAGGTTTGGGGCTATGTGAAACGTATTTATTAATGGGTTTATGGAACTGCATTTGCTAAAATTGTCAATGTTTTCCATCCTCCCTTTACAAATGATTCATGAAAGTAGGTGGGAATAAGCAGCCTGAATACACTGAATTGGAACATCTGTGTAAAAGCAGCATATGTCTTAGGCTGGGAATAAATACAATATAGGGGCTTGTCCTAACTGAATGCTATGACAAATACCAATCCAAATATTTACAGTCTATTAAATTAGGCTTACTAACACTGTTTGTACAATTAGGTAGTGTGAAGCAGTTTTCACTTCAATCATGCATCAGCAAAATTCATAGGTGTCTCCTCCATTTTATTATAGTTTCTAATTTATTCAATAAAATTATTCTACCTCAGAATTAACTAATCACAAACATATTTTTTAAGCCTTAAGGTTTTTCAAATTTTAGGTATTTCAGCCCATACCATGCAGGACCACAAATGTATCTTATAACAGCAGATAAAAGGCAGATAGATACAAAATATCTAAGTTGTGTATTGATTTATCATGTTGAGTTGTTTAATTTCTCATCATTAATGAAGCTATTGTAATGCAAAAGTGCAGCACAGACTGTGCATAACATGCCAGTTTAGCTGAGCATTTCACTCACAAAAAAAGTGTGTGAAGGGAAAAGCATGAAAAGGCAAGTTTGTGAAGCAGAGTCTCCTTTCACAGTGGGAGAATTAAACATATTTCAACATAGTGTTTTGGGGTGCTCCACAGTTAGTGTATTTTATTTAATTATCTAATAATTCTGTAAGTAGATACTAAAACAGTGGCACTTCATGTAGAAGAGAAGTACAGTGCCAAGCAGAAGTATCAGCTGAAGCTTCTTATGACTATTAAAGAATACAAAAGTTAAATTCCAGGCACCTTGCAAGACAGTCCTTTCTGCTTTTCTATTTTTTTAATACTCCAGATGTCCCTGAGAAATAGAATTCTACAAAACTGGTTTTAAAAGGTCTATAGACTACCAGTCTGACAAAAAAGCATGGCTAAAATGATGCCCAACTGTGAATGCCAACAATAAAAATTTCAAATTCTGGGGTTTTTTTAATTCAGAAAGCAATCACTGCTGCAGCTGTATTCATCCTGAGGAAAAAATGTTAATGGCTCTAGAAAAGCACTAGAAAAGCTCTAAAGAAGGAATTCAAAACCTAGAAAATTTGTTTCAGTGTGGGCAAACAGAAGAATGTACAGTAATTTCACGAGTATAAGCTGCACCTGATTATAAGCCGCACTTCCGGGTGTCGGCAACTTTTCGTTCTTTGTCCATATACAAGCCGCACCGGATTGTAAGCCGCACTTTCATTCACAGCGAGGATCCGCGTGCAACTTTCACAAAGTTGCCAATTAGTAACAGAATCACGGGATTGTGGGGTTTACTGGCTCGGCTCAGCGCTGCCCCACTGCCAGGGCCATGCAGGCTCGGCTCGGCACTGTTGCCCTGCCGCTGGGGCCGTGCAGGCTCGGCTCAGTGCTGCCCCGCCGCCGCTGGGGAGCGGTCCCACTGCCCCGCCGCCAGGACTGGGCAGGCTCCAGCTCAGCTCGGGGCTACTGCGGGCTCGCACTTCCAGGTTGGCAAATTTCTGAACGTCGTCCATATATTGCCTGCTCCAGAGTATAAGCCGCACTTCCGGAATCAAATCAAAATTTTAGTCAAAAGGGTGCGGCTTATACTCATGAAATTACTGTAATTAAAATACATATCCAACAGCAAGGTAAGAGTGATTTACCTGCAGCCATCAAACCCCAGAATATGTGACAATTCTAATCACACAGACTTCTTGCCTTGCTGAGAATGTCCAATGCCACTGCCACCAGGCAGATCACAAATTGGAACAGGTTTTAACACCAATAGCAGTTTGGAGGACAAGTATGCAACAGTTCATATTTAAGATATGAAGCAGACTCCTCACCTTGGAAGATAGGGTGCCTTTTGAAGCTGTGCCTGTGACAGCTGTGATACCAAAAAATAGTGTCAAGAGGTTATTTGGGCCCCATTATGCAGAAGGTCACTCTAAATGTCATAGTGGCACACCAGGTTATTTTCATCTTCTCTCAGCTTGATACAAAACATTTAAGAGTCAAAATGCATTTGCTCTTTAATAAACTATCCTTTTGAAATCAGTATATTTTAACATTGTTTTAAAAACAGTGGCAAACTAACAAACTTGCCCACTTACTTCATCAACCCACAGTGCTGAAAACTTGGCACAGAAGTGGGGTATTCCCAGGTACCACACTCCCATTACCCACACATGAACAAATAATTACTCTGGAAGTCAAAAGAGACCCTGGAAAACTCCTAAAACCTCAACAGTTATTACCTTTATACAAGAGAATCCCATCTGAAGTCATACACTGAAGTAGGACTGAGTTGGCACAGAAATGGATTAAAGCCAGGAAATTCTAAGTTTAAGCTGACTCGCCATCCTTAGCACACCCTATTGTCCTTTATCCCTAAAATTTAATTAAACCTCAGTCCTAACCAGTTGTAATAAGTAGTACAGAAAACTGATTATCGGAATTGCTTTCCTCCAACGGTCTATTGTGCTACACTTCCTCTCTGCAAAATACAAAAGACCCTATGTACATTTTTCTTTCTCTGTGAAAAGAAGGCTGGAAAAAAAAAAACCAGTCTGAACTTTTATTTAGTTGCCAATTGTGCTGTGGAATGAAACTAAGCATTTTCTTTTAAAAGCCAATTCAAATTCAGTACTTAATCATGCCATAGTAGAGCAAGAGTAGCAACAAATTATGTTACAATTACATTAGAAATTCTTCTACAAGATTTTGTTTTCAGTCACTTCTAATCTTTCAATAGCTGCTGTTTCTAGGACTGATATTTTCCTAACAGCATTTGTGCCTGCAAGTAACTGCTCTGATCAGAAACATCTGGAATGTAAGGAAAATATGTACATGCATGTGTGCGCAGAGCACAGACAGAGAGGAAAGCAGTCACATTTGATTATAAAAAAGAGTTCTAGAAGCCATAAAATACTTCCTTCATTCTTCTATATGGGTTTTTTTCCTTATTCTGGGAGATTATTTACTCCTGTACTAACCAATTTGTTTTCTCTGCTGCAGATCACTGAAATATACTATTACAAAGTAATGGTTTTAAAATTTAAAATGCTATGAACTCCACTTCAAATAACAGACCCAAAACACAGGCCTCAAGTGCCTACATTAAAGCAGACTCACCACTAACTGGATGGATGACTAAGCCATTCAGAAAGAGGTAAAAGAGTTGGCAGGCCACAGGACACACAAATTGAAAGCCCAGGTTTTAAAATTCCTCTCTGTCTGCAGTGCTCTACCCAGAAAAAGTCAGATGACTTGAAGATATCAAATAACATCTGTTTTCTAAACAACACACTAATGCCTACAAAATTTATAACACCCACTTTTGAAACAATACAGAAGACAGCTCAGTCTGCAAATCCCAAAACTTTAAAGGAATCTTAATTAGCAATTTCAAAAAGATGCCTATAATCCAGGCAGCATATCACTGCCATGAGATGAAATAAAAAATATGTGTGCAAAGCTATCTATGGTATTATAAGGATATCCAACAGAATTCGAAAGCCTTTGGGTTAAAACTATTAAACTTGTAGAGCTTCAAAGTGGAAAGGCACAACACTTCACAGGCCAACAACAGGTCAGTGCCTGTTACAGCGATGCCTCATCGTTCCTTTGGAAAATGACTCCTGGTTTGTCTACCACAGCTGCCTTCATTCCCATCTACCTCTGCTTTTTGCCACAACGTGTTTGCTCACCAGAATGAAAATGCAGATTCCAACTGTGTCCTCCTGGCTCTCTGGCCCAGCTTAGGTAGTAAGTATATTTTCCTAATACACAGCATTCTACAGACTGGGGTACCACAGAAAGGGACAAACTGGCATTCCTTGTGTTTCTGCACAGCATTCCTGGGTTTACAGAGGTACAGTGATGTTTTCCCAGCAGTCACTCCAAAAACAGCTGATGGCCAATGTTAATAACTTCTCTTCACCTCTAAGAAGGGAACGAACCCAAACCACCCTAAGATGAGAAGGTAGGCAGATTTCAGAGCTGGCTACATATTAATTATCATAGAAACACAGAATATGCTGAGGTGGAAGGGATCCATGAGGATCATTAAGCCCAACTCCTGGCCCTGCACAGCACATCCCAAGAATCCCACCATGTGCCTGAGAGCATTGTGCAAATGCTTCTGGAGCTCTGCCAGGCTTCGTGCTGTGACCACTTCCCTGGGGAGCCTGTACAGTATACATTCATCTCGTGGGTAAAAAACCCCCTCCTGATATTCAACTAAACCTCCCCTAACTCAGCTTCATTGCATTTCCTCGAACCACTGGTCACAAGAGTGAAGAGATCCTGCCCTGTCTTTGGCAGCATCCACTGCTCAGGGACTCCCAGAATAAGCGCTGCACATTTCATCAATAGTTACATGAGACTGTTTCTACTCGAAACCTTAAGTAACACAAGCACCACATTGCGAGAGCAAAGGGTTGATACAGTCACGACAAAATGAACAGCTGCCACACAATTTGATGAAAGTGCCAGTTTCCATGCCAATACTACAATCCTTTCAATGAGGCATTTGGCCAACATATTAAAATCCTTAGACCATCGGGAAAACAACAAAGTAATTCCACAGTAGCAGCCCCAGAATGTTATGGCATCTATTGTTATTAAAAATACTAGAATTACAGGTTACAAAAAGAGATGAGTACTGGTTTTTTTAGTTTCAGCAATTGAAAAGCAAAGAAGAAAAATGTTTTTGTAGTAATATGACAGGCGACATAAACCGTAAGAAATTTGACAGCTGCATATGCCAAACTCATACGCTCACTAAGAACAAGTCTGTACGAGACCTCTAAGGCAGAAGTTCACAGATGCAGCGTTGAAGTCAGTTTTGAACGGTGATGGTGGGTGGAAAACCATAACTAGCAGGCAGCAGGGCTTTGCAGTTGTTTTGTAGGCAGCTGAGAACCGTGAAGTAAATAAACAAATAAGTGAAACTGAGCCAGCAGCAATTTGTGACGTGCAGTGTGACTGGCTGTCATTCAGAGATGGCTCATCTGCTCTTCGAGCGGATGGATTTGACTTGAAACTGTTCCATGCACACGGAAAGCTTCCATTAAATCCATGGAGACTAAACAGAGCACCTAATGAGGCTTAAAACTTGACTTTTCACCTCTCTGAAAAGCATACCTGCAGTACAGTTCAAGCTGACCACAAAAGCCAACTTCAGCTCCACTGTGCAGCACGCTGGACCCAACAACCAAAGTGCAGTGGAACAGGATGGTCCCACAGGCACCAGCACTTGTCTGGCACCATCATGGGCTGCGTGGAAAAGCATCACCAGCAAACTGTATTTAATTCTGGGAGGAAGTCTGCATTTTTGGCAGCTGGGCTGACTAAAGGGCTGGCCAAACACAAGCTGATGCAGAAGTGGAGATGGGGCTGCCCTCTGCGACAGCAGCCAACCAGATGCATTCCACAAACCCATTTTTAGATGCTTTTGCCTGGACTATTGAGGACCTGAACCCAATAACCTGAATCCCTTCTGTTATGTGCTTCTAGGCTCTGCTGTGTGCACAGAGCACAGAGAGCACTCAGCTGACCCGGCACAGGCTCAAAATGATTGTGGCTGAACAATCCATAGCAATCACGACTTACTCACTAAAGAATTTACAATTGCAATCAGAACCTCTCTACAACCCCTGGGAAAATGATCAAGAAGAAATGAAATAGGCTTTGTTATATCCACGAAAAACAACGTAAAATAACATCAACTAGAAATAAAGACAAATTCTAGGCAGGCTAACAACAAATGGAGTTTTCATTTCTCTTTGGGGCTATTTTTAGATGCATTCATATTTAAATATGAAGGTAATTTCCCAGTGCAGCTGTTAACCGCTCTTCCTGAGCTTCTCTTGGAGTTTGGGTGTTGCATCTGCTGGCATTTGCAAGGCAAACTTCTGGTTTCAGTGCATAATAACTACAAAAGCAGATGTTTCAAGCATCACCTTCAAAAATTATGCTTTGCATCTCAGGGGGTATTATGGTCAATTTATTTGTAAAAGGTTTGAGGTTTTATATACAAAACTATGTTGCTATTGTAACAAGCATCTTGCATGGTTTTTAATCTACCTGAAAATATGCTGAGGTACATATCAGGTGAACAAAGCCTATAAATGATGTGCTAGTTTGGGCTGCTGGTGGTTTGAGAAATGCATGATTTTAAAGAATCATTGCTAAGGTCAAGAACTACTCCAGTTTTAATGAGGGACTCTGTCTGCTTCTCTCATTCAGATGAAGATTTTATATTTTCTTTGTCAATAAGTGGTAATTAAATAGTTCTCACACATTCTACTGTATCTGAAAGCCTGCTTATGTGGAGAGAGATCCAGTAATGCTTTAATTAGGACTACAGACATACCATTTTTAATTCAGATCATGGGTCCAGCTAACCCTGTCAATACCACCATCACACAGTTTTTGCTTTGACAGCAATGTGCAAAACTGAGTTTTGCACCTCCAAGTTTTTGTCAAAACATCTGAAGATTAGAACTAGATTTATATTCTGGTTTTAAAATCATCTAGAGTGCCGAGCAAAGAAATGAAAAGCCAAACCACTCAAGAGTGTGTATCACTGATCTCTCTATCCCATGGCATCACTTACACTCTAATGATTGTGCTACAGGCCTTGTGTTTAAACTGGTGCTCTGGTAGAGCTAGGCCTGCCTTTGACATTTTTACAGAAGGGAATGGAAACCTCTGACAATGCCACAAACCTTCAGTGAAGAGCAGTGGGGTTTAGGGTGGAGAAGCAGGTGGAAGAGTGATGGTAAAGCAGCTTTGAAAACCTTTTTCCCCTGTCAATGAATTGGATACAAAGCTACTAGAATGTAGACCACTCTTAGCGGAGACCAAAACACACCCAGCTGAGTATGTGAAAGGCAGGAGTTTGGTTTTCTTACTTGTAAGGTGAGAGGACAAACAAGGAACTCAGAGTCAGACTCTGTTCTTCACTAACAAAGCTGCTGTTGTCACCTTCTCAGGCAAGTCAACTCTCTTACGTGCTGCACATCATGCACAGCCACATCCTTCCAAGGGTCAGCCAAAATGCCTTTCTTTTCCTGAGTCACGGAGCTGAAGGTCTCTTATGTTTACTTCTCTTTAGGACTCCCAATGCTTTACCCTAAGGCCTTGGGATTGGCAGCAGCAATTAGTGTGTGCTCACCAAAGGCCAAAGAACAAAACCTTTGAGGAAGGAGATTAAAGATGGACTAAGGAAGGGGAAAAAAAAAAAAAAAAGAAAAAGAAAATGAGGAACACTGGTCCAGATAGGAAGTTTAAAATTAATTTCAGAGCCAGAGTTCCATGAAAATTCAGCCTCTTAGCACTTCAATGAACTTCATCCTCAGTAGCAGCAAGTCATACCCACTAAATAATTCATGTCCATCACCTGCTCAAAGTTATTCCCAAGTCTCAGGTCTTCTCACTTCCCTGCTTACCAGCAAGTTCTGGGCAGACACCTGGTGGGGGAGAGCTTCTCTCGCTCCTCAGTGTCCCTAGTCATTCTAGGTGTTGGAACTGGGTGAAGACTGAAGAGGGATTGCTCTAGGAATAGCTGGGAAATCCTCCATCTTGAATGTGCTTCTGAGATTCAGAGGAAATAGGAGGCTTTAGGAATGAGATCTCCTTTGCATTTGAGGCGAATTCTAAACAAAATTTCGTGGTTAAAAAGTAAAATCACCATTAATAATGTACTACTAGGAAAGGAAATGTGAAAGAACACACACATATGCCTTACAACTATTTTTTTTCTGTTTAGCTTCAAGGATCTTTCCACAGCACATTCAGCCAGCAGATGCTGAAAACACACCAGCGCCCACACCAATTCACGCAGATGGTGCTGGTGGGGTTGAGCCTTGTACAAAACTCACTTGTCTTCTCAACTAAGATGAAGTTTCTGCATATGTGTCCTCTTCCTGAGTCAGAACGTCATCAAATGCAACTACATTTCTCATGGCCAGGGAAATTTCAAAATTCCTGTTAACTCACTTTTAATGACCATATCAACCCCATAACTTTCTGCCAACCCCATTAACTGCTGCTGTGCAGAGCTATTCCTGAAGCAGCCTCTCTTGCTGAACAGAAGAAGACAGAATAATACGTCCTGCTCATGACTAAATAAATCTGTTCAGACAATGTAAACTTAGTCCTTCCTGAGAATAAACACTTTTGAGTTATTCATATATTCAATACTGGCACAGTCTTTCGTAATTACAAACCCAGGTATTACACAAGCAAATCAGCAAAGGCACAGACTCCGGCTCACTGTTAGATGTTAACACAGACTAGACACAAACAACTAGGGTGGTACATTTGGCCAAAATAGTGTGCTAATGCTTTAATTTGATTTGCCTGCAAAGCAGGGGGTGTACATTTTTGCAGAGATTACAGATCACCACCTAATGCCTTCAGCAGCACTGTATCCCCATACACTTGCTTTGTGTTTACCAAGAATGCTAAATATTCAAATGGGGGAACTCACACATTATACAAGAAAACTTGGTCACTGTAATTTTACCAGATTAGACCTAAGTGAAACTGCTCAACTAATAGGAGGAGGAAAGAAAATAGGAAACTGTCTAACATGCAAAAGAGGTCAAAGAAGGACAATGAGGGAGAGAAAAGAGTTCAGCAGAAGCAGCTCCTCCCGGCATAAGATCAATGCTCAAAAAGCTGGAATGTGAATGTCCCCATGTGGGTTGATGTGTGGAGAAACAACTGTCGGGCACTGTGGGAGGAGGAGCTGGGTAAGAGGCAAGGCAGAAAGCCTGGCAGAGGGAGGCTGAGCACAGTGAGAGGAAAGAAAAGGGTGGAAAATCCTCTGGGGCTATCAGGAAGTAAAAACAAAGAGAAAGGACCAGACAAATTATTTTCATGGTCTGCAAATAGACTTGAGAGAAAGCATGTGATTTGCCAGCTTTCAGAATAAACCTATTAAGAACTGGGATTTATGAAAACTGTATATGAAAATATAACAACAAAACATGAACTTTGCTCAACTGATTGTCTGACCAGTATCTAAACAGGCAACAGCAGGAACAGCAATAAGTTCCAACATTTACAGGCAAAACAGGAACATGGCCAGAAAGGAGTCATCCACCACAAGCCTCTTCTTAGCAAGCCCCAAATCCCCCCTGCCTTGCAGATCTCTCCATCCTTGAAGGCTGGCTCTGGGCAACAGTTGCATAAGCAGCAAACAAGACACCGAGAAAGAACCCAAGACCAAAATCACACCAGATTTTTTTTCCCTGCCATTTCAGAAGATTTCAGGTTGTTTTTTGGGGTTGTTTTTTTTTTGTTTTTTGGTTTTGGTTTTTTTTTTTTTTTGCTTTGTTTTTTTAATGTATTTCTGTACTACTGGAACTCTTTTTAGAGAGGCAGGTGTAAAAATGCATTTACCACTTTGTTCAGCTCAGTATAGGTCTCATCCATAAAAATGTGAATTTGCAAATACATAACTACCCTGAGGGCAGAACAGCAGGTTTTTTCCTTCACAGGATTCTTCCACATACACTAGACAATCTCACTCAAAGTTTTCAAGGTTGTTTTGGAGGAATACTATTTTTCCTCCCTTTAACACACTTTCAAAGCCACATCGAGTGAAAGGAAAGTCTATTCTATTCTGACAGCATCGCTTACTTTGTCAAGTAAGCAAGGAAAAACTCCCTGTTCTTCATAGCTGCAAAGGAGTTAGCACGGTTTCTCCTAAAAATCTTGTCATGGTGGCTTCTTTGTTTGACATCTAACAAATAGAAGAAATGGCTTTTAAAATACAAATATCAAATTGAAGCATTAGCAGCAAGTTTTTCCTGGAATGGACTTTATGTAGTCATCTTTCTTTACCCATTGCAGTATGTCCTGTAAATAATAAAAAATAAATACCTTACTCAAAGCTTTGCAATTTCAACTACCCTATTAAGTTACCTAATTTTGCTATCCATAGCACATGATCTCACAAGCAAAGTTGTTTATTTGCCTTAGGGAAAATACAGATGTGATTGCACCACGGGTGTTTCTGAGTTGACAGGGCTTTTCCCTGGGGCTGTTTAGGAGAGCTGGAAAGAAGAAAGGGGAGAAAGCATGGAGAGAAGAGGGAGGAATGGCAGAAATACAGGTGCAGTGGTCTAACCTCCTGGCCTTTACAGAGAGACAAAATAACCACAATTACAACTATTATCTCTCACATTCCTCTGGCAGGGAAAAGAAGCACACTTGAGCCCACCTAATTCTAAATGAGTATTTAGTTTTAGACTCTTCTACCTTTCTAGCTCTACTGTGGAGTGTCTTGCCTGATTACACTCCCATTTTTGTTGCATTTGATACAGAACTGCTGCACCAACTGTGACAAGGTACTCTATACACACAACGCTGAAAGCTGAATTTGACAGACTTTTGTAGTTGGAAGGAGTATCTCCAAAACTGGATTCTAATTCTGAAATGGTTCTGATCATTTAAAGACTAAAGGCTAACACAAAATGCAATATGTATAAGCTGAGAAACTCTACTTACTGAATATCAGGAAACCTTACAGAACATGTATCATACTGAAGTTCATATATCATAGTGTCCTCTTTCCTTACATGTCTCTACAAATCAGCCTATGCCTAACTTGGATTTGGGACAGCTTGCTTTGGAAAATCAATATAACCTCATAAAAGCCTGAAGCTAAAACCCACTAACATTCATTTCAGCTTATTCCATTGAATATCAAACTATACTCTCAGCTTTATCTGACAGAAATCTGTCCTTGAGATGTTCAACGAAGCAAGGGTTCAGTTTTGATTCTTCAAGACAGCCAGCCCTCTCCTTCACTGAGGATGAGTGATCTCAGATTCAATTTCACTTCCCAGTCAAGGTGTTTGGTTTCTCAATATTTCATAAATGTCCTGCCTGGAAATGACTGGAACCTGATCTACAGCAGGACAAAGTATATCCAAAAAGCCTGTCAAGTCACAGGGAGAGTCATTCAGGTCAACTCTTGGCAGAGGGAGTTCCCAGAACTTCAATTCTTATCACACCATCAGGATGCTCAGGAAAAAAAAAAAAAAAGGCATCATCAATTGACCTAATAGCAGCTTACAAGAGCGTGTTATAAACTTGCAGTAAGATTCTGTGAAACACATTACGTAGTGTGAGTGCTCTGAATTTCCCACCCGACACCTTTTAAACCCTCTCAGCCCATGAAGCATTAACAAGATTACTGTGTCTTCCGAAAGGTAATTTCCCTGTAGGTCTCTCAAGAACTGCAATCTCAGTGACATGAGCATTAATTAATTCTATAAACAAAATAAAGGTAAAACACTATTTTAACTTAAAAATTCAATTAGAATATCTCATTATATTCCTAGGCTTTGGCATGCCTGTGTTAAATATTCATATTTTTATTCCCAACATATGAGTAACTCCATCCCTATTAACAGAAATTCTCTATTCTCCTGGAATTGAAGACACCTTGAATTCCTACATTTTAAGAAAAAGATGGAGAACTTGGTCAAGATCTCCATGTACAAGAGGTTTTTTGTGGAGAGTATTTTAAAGGTTTCCCACATTCTTAAGAAGTATATTTATGGAGTTTACATAAAAGAATACAGTCAAAAATCTGCTTGCAACAGCACATTAAAGACCTTTCAGTACTCCAGAGCAGCTGTGACCTGGTAAAATCTAATTATTTTTCACATGCCCTTTGGAATTCTCTAGGAATATGTACTGTAATTTCTAACCAGTGCCATAAGCACTGGGCCAGCCTTGGAATTAAGCTGAGAGATAGCTGTATGAGTACCATATACATCTTTTAAAAGCATCCCACAGATCTGTCTTAAGGCTTAGCAACACAGCACAGCAACATAACCCTGGAATCTGTTAACTAATACAGCTAAGTCAGGCATGAGAAATATCAAATACACAATGTGCTTGGAAAATAATACTATAATCTTAAAAGAATTTCAGTTAAAAAAAAAAAAATCAACAGTATAGCTGCAGCATTTGCAAACTCTTGGCATTTGCTCAGTCCATTTTTCTGTCCCACATGATGAGACAACACAGGCATGCTGTAGCACCTGATGTATCACTGTTCATATAATACATGTACATATGTATCCATATGCCTGTAATGTGCTAGATGTGCATTAAGATGTATATGCAGTACAGTTGATTATTCTGAGCTGATTAGGGCACAGCTCACTGCCAGGACTATCAATACAGACAATTGTACCCTAACCTGAAGTCAATTTATTATTAGTTTTTACTCTCCTCAGGGAAAGATTAGAACTGAAGTGACAGCAAAAAAATCCTTTTCCTTCCTTATCAAGGACAATCAATCCAGATTGTTTTTCAATTAGTAGAATAAATGCAGCATGTATACAACATTTCATACATCTAAGTATCAAATCCATCAACCAGTATTCAAAAATTTATTACAATCCTCTTGAAAAAGGATGAGGTCTGACACTTTTAAGTTTGTCTGGTTTTGTTTTTGACAAAAGATACCAAGAGCAATTGAAGTATTCAAACTTTACACGGAAGGTGCACCTATGTGGCAGTTTCCATAGGATTTCCAGAAGTCAAGCCCTCTTTGAAATCAATGGAGATTGGCCTTGTATTCTTCTGATACCAGCAAAAAGTGCAACTGGAGGATAACTGGGATCAGCAGAGACAGCTTTTGGGAGTCTGCGTTCCCCCAGACATTGGCTCTGTGCTGGTCAAAACCCTGCATGAGGTGGCCAAGATGACTTGTGCATGGCTAATGAAGAAAACAGGATACTCGTGAAGGCAGCAGCTGCCTGCAGGGAAAGAAACCTCATTTGATGGAAAAATTTAAGAAAAACAAAATAATAGAAACATAACCGCATCTGCCAAAAATAACTTGTGTGCTTGTAAGCTATGGGGAAAGGAAACTGGGTTTTACAAAAACACACCTGGGGAAGATCTTTTCTAGTTTGCCCTTTAATTACCATAAATTTCTGGTTGTGTTTGAAGGGGAGGAACTTTAGGAAAAATCCCTCAGGACTGCAGCCTGGTGAGGCGACAATCGTCCTCAATCTCAGTCCCGACGGGCACGATAAGGTATCTCGCGGTGAGCGCCATCCCGGGTGAGGCAGCAATCAGGCAATTCCTATCCACCCGATGATTCCAAAAGGAGTCACCTCGGGAAAACCCTCAAATCTTCCAGAGCTGCCCTAGCCTGCAACGCCTGACACGAAGCGCCACAGCCAGGGAGATGCCAGGAGACTGAAGGCACTCACAGCCATGTGGCGACTAAGATCGAGGAAATGTATTTATTTATTTGTGTTTTAAATAGTTTTTTTCAAAGCACCTTCGTAAAACTTCGCGGCCTGTCCTGATCCTTGGATCCAAAACCTGGGAACCGGGATCACCTGCCCAGCCCAACACCGGGCACTGGGGGATAAACTGAGACACGGGCGAGAGCCACGGCGCTCCCGGCACGCCTACCATCGCTTCTCTGCCACAGTGACCAAAAAAAGTGAAGAAATAATTTTAAAAACCTCCGGCGCGGGCCTGAGGCGCCACGTCCGCCCCACTCCCCGCACAGCCGCCCTGCGCGGCGAGGCCGAGGCGCCGCCTGCTGCGCCCCCTAGCGGCGGCCCCGCGCCACGCCCCGGGCCCGGGCCCGCCCCCCGTGACGTCCGGCCCCGCCCCCGCGGCTCCGCCGCTGCCGCCGCGACTTGAGGGGTGCGCGCTGAGCTCCGTCCGCGGCCGCCCCGCGACAGCGCAGCGCCCGCTCCGCACCGCGCTCCGCTCCCGGCCCGCCGGCACCGCCTCTCGGCGCGCCTCGCCGCAGGTAAGCGCGGGATACGCGCCTTTTCTCCTCCGCGGGACTTGCGCGGGTCGGGGGATGCACAGGAGGACGAGGATGTGGAGGGAAGTTTGGGCGCGCTCCCCGCAGCACCAGCCGCTTCTCATGGCCGGGGTGCGGGCACGGCGCTGCGGCGGGGAGAGCCCGCCCGCCTTGCCGGCGGGACGCGCAGGAGCGCTGAGGGCTCGGCTCGCACATCTGGAGCGCACCCGGGGGCTTCCCGAGCTGGCGTGCGGTGCCTGCGCTGCCCCAGCCCCGGGAGAAGGAGCCGGGGCGAAGCTGCCGTGCGCGGGGGCGGAGAGCAGCGCGGGGGGACCCGCAGAGCAGCGCCCGAGCCCCGCGCCGCTGGGACCCCGGCCGCGCGTTTGATGGTGGGGGGTGCTCCTGCCCGTACCCGCATCTCTCCCACGGGTGGGAAACTTCCCCCTCCATCCATCCCTTCTTGCTGCATCTATTTAAAAATAAATAAATAAATAAACTTAAAAGCCGAGGCGATGCGTTCGCGCCCCTGCGCAGCGCTGCCCCCCGCACCACAAAGTCTGCGGGCGAAAGATGGGCAACAAAATGGTTGCAGCAGAAAGAATGCAACAGGCCCAAATTCCCGCCTCGACGCCCCACTTTCTTTGGGAAGAAGAGCTGGCTCATAATCGTCCTGCCATTCCATAGGTCCTCGCTTAGTTGTAATCAACTTTTCAGCTGTTTTCAGTGTATTAATTGATTGCCCTGGCACAGGCGCAGCTAATTAATTTATAGATGGCTTGCAAATAAATAATTCACCACGCACTTCGTTGCGCACATCATCTCTACGTGATTCTGACCCCAAAAATCGTTTCACGACTGCTGGATGTGGCAGAATCTTTTGTTTTAACGCTTTTCCTTAAACGCAATTAGGGGCTGCAACTTAAGTTGATCAGGCAAAGGCCGAGTATTCCTGCATTTCCCAAGGTTCTGCTTCCCAGCATCTGTCATAGCTCACAGCACCCAGGCACAGCTTTCTGATTTTGGAGTTGGTTGGCTGGTTCTTTTTTTTTTTTTTTTTTTTTTTTTTTTTTTTTAATTCGTGCTTCGTTTCCAAGCTCACCCCCTTGGTGAATAAAAGCTCAGCTCTTGCACAGACAGCTGCCTTTCTGGCTCAGTCCTGCTCTTTGAGGTCGCCTCAGTTTTAATCTCTCTGACCACAAAGGGGTTTGAGCTCAACCCTGGCACATCCAGGCAAAGTTGCAGCGAGTGTTGCAAACGCGAGGACGAGTGTATGTAATTAACTAATTCATGGAATGCTGTTACCGACGGGTTATTAATTTGGGTAGAAGGCAAGTCGCTTCCCTTCTGCAAGGGATCAGTTCTGCTCAGTTAACAGAGTACAGTGGAGTATTTTCTACACTACATTCACACCAAAATGCAGAATTACTTTACAATTAAATCTTAGTCCTGCACGTTAGCTGAATGCATTTTCTCTTTGCCTTTTTGAAACAAGAAGATCCACATTTTGCATTTCCGTGTAAGTCACTTATACAAAGTATACGAAGAGGCTGAAAGTGTTCAGACTTTAAAAAAACAGTTCATTATCCTGACCCCAATTTCCTTAGCCAAAATATACGGCCCAAAAAGATAGAAGTATCAGTTTTGCTCATCCATTGCCTGGGGATATGGCGTCTTAATGAACATGTCTTTGAATTAGACTGAAAAATGCATTTGTCAATTCAAGTGTATAAAGAAAAGAATTATTTGCTATAAAACAAAGATCAGTCAGTGTTTTCCTTGTCAATATATGCCACGCATTAGGTCATACTCAAAAGGTTTCAGTGCCCTTCCCTCCCTCAAAAGAAAATCCACCTTCAAGTTTCCTTTCATTTATTCCAAAACCATACAATACAGCCCTGTTTAAGATAGGGTTTCAAATATTTCATAAACAAAAGGTATACCTGGGTTTACAGAAAGCCAGTTGTCTTAAAATACACTGAGTTTATTCTAATCCTACTTCATGCTGCTATAAAGCTTTTTTATTTTTCTATCTACATTTAATCACTTCTAAAAGCTGTATTTTTTCCTGTCTTCTGTGCTCCTCTTGTATACCAGAAACAGTGACAGGCCTTGGCATATATTTAAAATGCCAATTCTCTTTCTTCTTTTTATTTTTTTTCTTTTTTTGGTACATTAGACCATTTTAACTGGAGAATAACCAGATAAATACTGCAAGTAATCAGCAATCAGCATGAGAAATTCTGTAAACTCTCTAAAAGAGTGATTTATTTTATTTTTTTATAACTCCCTCCTTTGCAGGCTGCCTCTGTTTTTCTCAACAGGAGACTTTGTTGTAATTAAAGCAGAGAAGACTGGACAGCAGCAAAAAACATCTGACTTGTGGCTCTTAAAAGCACAGGTTTTGTAGCATGTACCACCCCCCAGTGGGCAAAAAACTCTGTAGTAAACTGCCAGAGAGCTTTGATCTCTAGAAATAAAGTGGATACATTTTACAACAAGAACAAAATTAAGATGAGTTTCTGGGTTGGGGTTTTTGGTGTTTGTTTTAATTTGGTTTTTTCCCTCTGTCACCAGTAGCTAAAAGTTGTCAGAGTGTAAGGCAATGGTGACTAATCAAAGCAATTGCTGGAGTTTGCAAAGTTTGCAGTTGCAGGTATTTGAAGTGGCTTCAGTTGGGAGATGGCCATCTTTGTCTCCTTGGAGCAGGAAGTATGGATGGTAATGGCTAGTTAGCTCTCAAGTTTTTTCCTTAATCACTTCAAAGCACAGGCATGCACAGAAGAATTAATATGTGATTGCTTACATTTATTTTTAATAAGCAGCCAAATACCACTCAGGGCAGGAATCTTGAAGAGTGTTCAGTACATATCTTATGGCATGGCTAAGTCTTTTTTGCCTTTCATGAGCTGTAAGAATCTAAACACTCTTAACAGCTCCACATTTTTTTCTAATTTTTTGAGGAGCAAACTTAATAATCAGGAGATGAGCAAGCAACTGCTTGAAAAAGGAAAGAAACAAAACTACTGAAACTTTATCTAGTGTTTAAGTAATGTTTTTTACATGTCGAGAGTTTTGGGCCAGAAACTCCCTATCAGGTATAATTCTACCTAAACTTGTCAAAAGGGGAAAAATATATTTTTTTTACCTTGAAACAATGGCAGCATTTGTTCTTTATTCTTTTATTTAATGCCCAGACAAGTTACCTCAGCAGCAGCTCTCAAAAGAAAACCTAGAAGCCATAATTGGCTAAGCTCAAAGAGCACTAAAATACAAAACAAATCCATTGCAAAAGACTCCCCCTCTAAGTGTTTTCTTAACATACAACCTTTCCTGCAGCAGAGTAGTCAAAACAAGAGAGTGAGAAGGAATAGAGTAATAGTCTGGGTCTTTTCAACCCAGCTTCTTCAAAACTAGGAAAGATTTTAGAAGTAAACTTCAGAAGAGAACCACTTGTAGTTCATTTCCATCCTCTACAGCAAATACAGGTTTGACTGATCTTAGGTGTGGAGTCAAGCTTTTACTCAGAATTCATTTCTAAGTCAGATTTACTTGCATTTGAGGGTAGATCACATAAAAATTTGCATTTTTTAGGACACTTGAGTTACGCTTAATAAGACACAAGCGTTATTATCCCTACTGCACAAGAAGTGGGAGCAAGTTTTCTGCAAGTAAATGAAACCTCCAACAAAAAATAAATAAAAAAATTCACTAACACGCAGTGATACAGTCTGACTGAAGGGCTCACTCTCACTTTAACAAACTCCTTTGCATTTTTTACTTCTTGGAAAGACAGCTAGAGACCTTCTGTTTGCCTAGCACCAAACAAAAGACTGGGGCACGTTCCTGAAATATGATGATCGTGGAAATTGCAGCTCCTAGACAGGGTGCTTAGAAAGCATTTTGCTGTCACTATCCACTAACCCTGAGTAATACACTTAAAGAAAACAAAGTGTAGACATTGTTTTAAGTCTAGATTAGCACTGTGGAACTTCTTTCTTAAAAAAAAAAAAGTTGGTGAAGCTATTCATGCTGCAGCATGACCTTTGTAAGCACAACTGACATTATAAGCAGTAGATGGAGTTTGCAAGTATTTTTAAAAATAAGCACATTCTGTGTTTCTGATATGTTTCAGATTCTAAGCAAATACAGAGCTAATTTTTGAATAGAAATACACTGGTTAAGCAAACTGGCTTATCAAGTATGCATGTTCTAGTGGTGGCTTTGAATAATAGTTTTGTCTTCTGCAACCTAAAAATACCTAGTAGTTTCCCTTTCCTCTGTTACTTTGATGGTTGTAAGAAAGAAGCCACTGAGCTACCAGAGTTCCTACTGGAGAACACGGAGGTAGATTAGAAATTCAAATAAGCATTGTGTGACCTCAAGTGAGGCAGGTCTTGATTTTATTCACATTTTATCACAGCTTGGAAAGAAATCAGCTATTTATTTGTTAAGGCATTGCCTGCCTACAGTACAGCAAGTGCAGCTGTATTCCATACTTTGGAGTAAATACAATGTTCTTCTTAGTTACTTTTTTTTTGTATAGCTCATCTTATGTTGAACATTTTAAAATGAAATGTCCCCTTAGCTGTACCACAGTGATAAGTCCACATGCAATGCCCACAAGTTCCTGCTATCTCTGGTAATTCACTTGCTTACACAGTCCCAGGAAAACTAATTTAACTATGTGGTTCAGAAAAGTTCAGAAAAACATTCAATGCAGAATAAAGAGCAAAAAGGCTGTTGTTCAGTTTTTCCAGTGTTACTTTTGTTACCAAAAAACGAGGAGTGATTTTTGCATTTAAGAATTAATTTTAGCACAGAATTCCTAAAATCTGGTCTGCTCAAAACTAATGGTTTCTTTCAAAACCATGTGTCCATGAAGCCTCCCAATCTGATGCTGCAGAAACCTGGACACAGTGTCTGTACCAGTGGGGGTCACTTTTCTTTTCATCCTACCGGATCGGCTATAATGACTTGGTGTCAGGGAATATTTAGAGACAGCTCAAGAAGGGGAAAGTTGGAGCATGGCAGCAGGATTCCCTTCTTCTCTGTAGACAGATCACTGGAGCCTTTGATATGCAAAAACATTGTTTTCAGCTATAGCTTGAGATATAAAAGAGAAGTGCGAGATATCAAACAATCAAGACCTGAAGAAAACTATTCTAAGTTTAGAAAAGGGAGTGGGGGGTATAGTCTTAATCCACATTTTTGAAACAGTGTTGTCTTCTCCAAAGAGACCTTTTCTTTTTCTTGTTTTCATGTAATTTTGAGAGAAGGGATAAAAAAAATTCCAGAAACTTAATGAGCTTTAGTGCTTTCATTTTAATCCTGCACATTACTGCTATTATAATAGTGGCAATAAATGAAGAGATGGCTATCAAATGAAGCACTGAGAAAATAGTTTATGTGCTAGAAAGGTAAAACAAATGCACTTTCTGTGTGTGCCTGGGTCTATGTAATGTATGCACACTAGAGCCAGGGTTTTGCTTAATACTAACACGTTTTTTACAGCTCAGAGTTCTAAAGAAAATTTATGATTTTAAGTACTTAAAAGTTATTGTAGCCTTCAAAGGCCTATTAAAGGAATTTATATTCCTATTTCACCATACCCTTCCAGAAAATACCTTCTATCACAACTTCACATTAGTTCCTAAGAGACACCATTTTTTTCCAACAGCTGCTAAGTTGCTGTTTATTTCAAAGTTTTAGGAGTAGGACCTGGGCTTCTTTCCCCAAACACTTGAGTAATACAGAGCAAGAAAACTAGACAGTGGAAGAATACAGAGCTTTTTTGTTCCATTTCATAATGATTATATAATTTACCCAAATTACATAAGTTACCAATAAACATGCATTCCCTTCTATTCTAAAATATGACCACATAGATTGAGTTTTAGCCTTAAATAAAGCAAACATAAAAATTCTTATTTATGCAACAGTGGGGGTCTCTAGTTCTTTTTTTCATTGGACAACTGCTGAAAACAAGATCCTGAAAACAAGATGCTGAAAACAAAGCTCAGAGAAGCGCAAAAGCAGCAGCAGCAGCAGAGAAGAATCTTTTCCACTCCCTCACTGAGTAGTCACACCATCTCTGAAATGAGGGGCTTTGGGATTTTTTTTTTTTTTACTGGTTAGCATTTTTGTCTGAAAAAGAGCAGCAGAATTTGTATCTATTTAAATATAACACTGCATATTCTGTGTTGCTGTAAGGAGTGTAAGTGCTCTTGTTTCATAATAGACATGCTACCATTCGCAAAAGGCAGTTTTAAAACAGAGAGTGTTTGTGTTTTGGTCAAGTATTTTACAGAGGACCAGAAGCTGCTCTAGTTTAGCTCCCAGGAAGGCAGCTAAGCAAGCATTACTCAGCACACTGCTCCTGCCAAGCAGTTTGGTTCCGAGGATTGTGCTCAGTCCCTTGGAGAAACTTGAAGTCACAAAAGAGAAAAGCAAATGAACGTTAAGGATTTGTTTCATTTCAGATTTAAGCACTTTTATTTCAGACATGCTACCTACAAGCTTCTCATGGGGCTGGATACTTTATGCAGTAGTGATATGGAGCAGCCCAAGTTAAGAATGCTGTTTAAAAAATAATTAGTGTGTTCTGTAAGAAATGCAAATGAAAGAAGTAATATTTTTCTTCTTTATAGCAATTTTACAGACTAAACCCACCTATGTATTGCCAAAAAGCGGACACAGATGCCCTAGCTCAGAATCAACATGCTGCAAATGGGAAATATTCATACAATATTTTGACAAAACCCTTTCCCTTTCACCCAGTAACTAGTGAACAGTAATTATTAGTAATTCCCTTTACACTTAAAACCAAGGAGAAGATCATCACCTATCTCTGTTTACCAAGAACACAAGCCAAGCAACCTCCAAGGAGGCAACACTGGCATTTCACATCAGATGAAAAATATAACTTATAAATACTTTGTTACTCCCTGCCTTTATTTTTCTACTGAAACAAGGGAAAATACAGTTCCAGCAAAACTGCAGTAACATGAATAGCATGCACATAACAGCAAAACATTTTTTGAAACTGCTCTGTGGATTTTGCTGAAATGCCAATGCTTTGGGGAAACAAGGTGTGCTGCTCGTGTACAGGGGATGCGACTCTTAAAACTAGTGTGCGCCAGTTGTTATTAATTCAATTTTTTTTCTGTTTTTACTTTTGCAGGACATTAAGAGTTCGAGGAAAGCTTTCAAAGGGGAGTTTTATGGGAAAGAAATCGTATTTTGTGGGGGTTTTTAATAATGAAGAAAACCATCTGAATTGCCTGATGTTTCTGTGGTAAAGTAACTTACATTCTTGCAGCACAGGAGGAATTATTTCCTGCATTACAAATTTGGAAGAAGTGTTAAAAAGTGAGAGTTGGAAAATGGTTCTCTGAAAGAGGTGTGGATGTATCAGGATGTAGCTACTGTACAAACGTCACACTTGGATAATTGTGGATAGGAAAAAGCATCCCTTTCCTGATCTCCTGAAGAACCTCAGCATAATGAATGGTTTCTATCACGCGGCACTAAAGTTCCCTCCTCTGACTACTACGCTGCACAGAAGAGTTTGTAAGAGTTACAAAGAAAGTAATTCCTGCTAAAGGCATTAAATCAAACAAAAGAGGCTCTTCATTCACAGACCTTACATGAGGACAAAAATAGAAGGAAGCTGAAGCTTTTCTACACTGGGGCCTGGTGTGCTTATGTACCATGATAAATCTTGGTTGGAATGCTCATTGAGTGTCGTGCCAGGAGCCAGGAAACACACACCACCACCAAGGACCATCTGAGTAAACACCATCGAGAAGAAACTGCTTCATGGAGTAAACCGTAAGAGTGACTGGGCAAAAAGACATCTCTTTACTGGATATCCTCAAGCACAAAATTTACTCATACCTTTAAATACGGTAGGATCAATATTCATTTATTTTCCTTTTCATGCCTCTGAGAGTAAAGTTCAATTAATACATGAACCCATAAGAGAAAAGGTCATGACACCGCTTAATGCATAGGTCATCTTGCAGGAGTTCTCACAACCCTAATTACAATGGTAATTGAATTATGTTGTCTTAAAAGCTATAAAAATGCTAATTACCTGAGCTCAGTGTACAAACACACTACCAATGCAAAGTACAATCTCAGTCTCAAGAGTTAATTTATACCATGCTACTAATAAGACGGGAAAACATGGTTAAACCTGCCAAATAGACTCTTATGAGTGTGCTACTTAGTAAGACAACTTTTGAGAATGACAAATATTTAAACGTGAAATTAAGCATGTAATGAAATATTTCATCCAGTGAACTAGAAAACCGTAGCTCTACCAGTTACCTGCCAGTTGTAACATTCACATTTCTGAACACTCACTTAAGCATGAAAACCAAGCAAAATAGTCCACGGTGTCTGTAAGTTACACACTGTGAAGTTGAGCACTGGGAAAGACTTGGGAAAAAGTCTTTACTGGCCCTCACTCTTTTGTCTGCATTTTCTGCTTTGCCTTAAGGGGTTTTTGAACTTCTGAAATAGCTACCACTAGAATTGTGGGTTTGGTAAGGGTTTTATAGTTCACTTAAGGGCTCCTGAGGAAGTTAGGTGGCTTAGGAATTACTTCTTATCTTTCAGATATAGAATGATTTACTTGAACTCTGGTGTGACTTCTGTTCTGTACTTATTTGGTATCTGTGAACAAAGATTGTCAGTACACATGAAATGTGAAGGAATCCTTAGAAAGGGTCTTGTTGCTTAAGCAAAATAATTCACAAATCAGACATACTTGATTATATTATTTTCCATCACTGTGCAGAATAACCTATTAAGTTAATTGAATTAGTACAAGTAATAGAATTATTGATGTAAGGAAAAGATAGTAACATGCAATTACGCACTTGAGTTTTGGTTTAATGTGTGTTTCAGATGTCTTCTGTAATGTTGATTTTTTTATTGCGGTTTCTTCACTGATGATTTGGATAATTTTGTTTGTTTGGTTTTTTTAGATTGTTGAAGATCAGAACTGTATAGAAATCTCATCATTCCTGACCATGATTAGTGTTACCTGGAGCATCTTCCTAGTTTGGACTAAAATAGGGCTGTTACTTGACATGGCACCTTATTCTGTTAGTGCCAAACCATGCCCTTCAGTATGTCGCTGTGATGTGGGTTTCATATATTGTAATGATCGCGATTTGACGTCTATTCCTACAGGAATCCCAGAGGATGCAACTACCCTCTTCCTTCAGAACAATCAAATAAATAATGCTGGGATTCCTTCAGAACTGGAGAACTTGCTTAGGGTGGAAAGAATATATTTATACCGCAACAGCCTAGATGAATTCCCCACTAACCTCCCTAAGTACATTAAGGAACTGCATTTGCAGGAGAACAATATAAGGACCATTACTTATGATTCACTTTCAAAAATTCCTTATCTGGAAGAACTGCATTTGGATGATAATTCTGTTTCTGCCGTTAGCATTGAGGATGGAGCTTTCCGGGACAACATCTATCTCAGACTTCTTTTTCTCTCTCGAAATCACCTTAGCACCATTCCCTGGGGTTTGCCTAAAACCATAGAAGAGCTACGCTTGGATGATAATCGCATTTCCACAATTTCCGAGCTGGCCCTTCAAGATCTTACAAATCTAAAACGCCTTGTTTTAGATGGAAATCTTCTCAATAATCATGGATTAGGAGACAAAGTCTTCATGAATCTAGTTAATCTTACAGAATTGTCATTGGTCCGCAATTCACTCACAGCTGCACCGGTGAATTTGCCAGGAACAAACCTAAGAAAGCTTTATCTCCAAGAAAACCACATCAACCGTGTGCCACCCAATGCTTTCTCTTACTTACGGCAGTTGTATCGACTAGATATGTCCAATAACAATCTCAGCAATTTACCTCAGGGTGTCTTTGATGATCTGGACAACATCACTCAACTTTTTCTTCGCAACAATCCTTGGCACTGCGGGTGCAAAATGAAATGGGTACGTGACTGGTTGCAGTCCTTGCCTTTAAAAGTGAACGTACGTGGACTGATGTGTCAGGCACCAGAAAAAGTACGTGGGATGGCTATCAAAGACCTCAGCGCAGAACTGTTTGACTGTAAGGACGATAGCGTGATAAGCACCATCCAAATCACTACTGCCGTACCAAACACATTATACCCGGCCCAGGGCCACTGGCCCATTTCTGTGACCAAACAACCAGACATCAAGACTCCCAACATAAATAAAAATTACAGAACCACAGCAAGCCCCGTACGCAAAATCATTACAATATTTGTGAAATCCGTAAGCACGGAGACTATTCACATCTCCTGGAAAGTTGCACTACCCATGACTGCTTTGAGACTGAGCTGGCTCAAGATGGGTCACAGCCCTGCCTTTGGATCTATAACTGAAACGATTGTTACAGGCGACAGGAACGACTATTTGCTCACGGCCCTCGAACCAGAGTCACCATACCGTGTGTGCATGGTTCCCATGGAAACCAGCAACATCTATCTCTCCGATGAAACACCCGAATGCATCGAGACCGAGACGGCGCCTCTTAAGATGTACAACCCTACTACCACCCTCAACCGGGAGCAGGAGAAAGAACCTTACAAAAACTCCAGCTTGCCCCTGGCTGCCATCATCGGCGGCGCGGTGGCGCTGGTGGCCATAGGGCTGCTGGCCCTGGTCTGCTGGTACGTGCACAGAAACGGGTCCCTGTTCTCCCGGAACTGCACCTACAGCAAGGGACGCCGGAGAAAAGATGACTATGCTGAAGCAGGAACCAAGAAGGATAACTCCATCCTGGAAATCAGGGAGACTTCTTTCCAAATGATACCAATAACCAGTGACCAAGTGTCCAAGGAGGAATTTGTAATACACACCATTTTCCCACCTAACGGCATGAATCTGTACAAGAACAGCCACAGTGAAAGCAGTAGTAACAGGAGCTACAGAGACAGTGGTATTCCAGATTCAGATCATTCACACTCATGATACTGAGGGACGGGAAAAACTGGTTTGGGTTTTGTTGGGTTTTTTGGGTTTGTTTTGTTTTTTAAAGAAAACAAGAAAAGACTGACTTAACAGTTGCTGTTCTACTGCAAAACACTGGATTAAAAGACTGACAAAGCAATGTACTGTACATTTGCCATATAATTTATATTTAAGAACTTTTTATTAAAAGTTTCAAATTTCAGGCTACTGCTGCGATTAATGTAGTGGGAATACCTGACCACAATTCTATATTTTAGTATTTTTTAGTAATTTGTACTGTATTTTCCTTGCTAATATTGAAGTTACAGACCATTTAACTTTTGTGTTCTACTGAGTAAGATGACTTGTTGACTGTGAAAGTGAATTTTCTTGCCGTGTTGAGCAGTCAGAACATTCATCTGAGATCCTTGTAAGTGTAAGCACAGGCCATTTTTCACTTTGGTATCAATAAAATGATGTTGAACCTGGCAAATCAGGAAGATCAAAAAGTGGTTACAAAAACTCACAGAACTTCCAGTGTTGGGTCTATTAAATCTGTAAACCACAACAATATTCAATAAACAAAAATGTGTGTAGTAATGGGCAATATCAGCTGTCTGGATATATCCATTCAACAGTGGTGCAATCCAATTTAAATGAGAATAGTCAAATTGATGACATGCATGAGACTAAACCTTTTGACAAGTGTTTAAAAGACCTAATCCCTAAAGGAAAGCAAAATTCCTAACAAGGAACTTAAAAAAAAAAGTGTTAGGTTCTACAAACCAAGGGGGTAGATACAGTTCAGGAATAGATTTTTTGTTTATCAGAATGAGTGGTCTGTAT
This sequence comes from Catharus ustulatus, assembly GCF_009819885.2. Taxonomy (NCBI): domain Eukaryota; kingdom Metazoa; phylum Chordata; class Aves; order Passeriformes; family Turdidae; genus Catharus; species Catharus ustulatus. The sequence goes on from NC_046223.1 coordinate 6,508,674, forward strand.
ATTACAGAGAAAAATAGTGATGGATGCTCACAGGCATTTGGGAGACAAGGGCAGGAAGGCAGAGACGACACTTTGAAACTGCTTTGAAAAGGGCTGAAAGTGCAGTTTCACAAGAAAAGAGAACAGGACAAAACCCAAGGCAATAAAAGCAAGATCTCAAAAACTGTGGTCCCAAAGGTGAGCAGACAAATGGGGAGTACAGCTGTCCTGAAGCATATACGAGTCTCTGTTCAGTGTACTGCTGTTACAGTCAGGAATACTGCCCATTACTGTCACAGTTATCCAGAAATTCCTTGGTGAATATGTAAGGTAACATGTTTCTTTCTGCCTTCCTGCTGAACTATGAGCTCTTTCATGTTTAAACCCCAAGCCGCTCTTTGTTGCAATAATCATTCTGTTTCTTCAACTAAAAACCAAAGTGCTTTGTATGCCCTTTGGCCAGTCTTGTGTGTGCCTTGATCCAATGCTACATGTATCAAGCTTTTAAAAACTAAGAAAAAAGGAAATAATAAAATACCCACTTTTTCATACATAACTTAACTATGAAAAACACTGGTCTTATTCATGAATGAAGTTGAAAAACTGCTTCAAAATTATGCTGCACCTCTGCAGTGCACTGATAAGAAACCCACTTGGAAGCTACTACTTTTCAGGTCATGAGCTTCACCTCTCTCAGTGTTCAGGTTAACAGTATTACACTTGCAGGTTTTCTTCATTATTAACTACTTGGAGAAAAGTTTTCTCAACAGTGAACAGTGTGAGGGAAGGTATGGAGTTACAACCCACTGAAATAAGAGGTTTATTTTAAAAGAAACAGCAAATAAAAAATACTTAGTATTTCAGACAATATTTCAGGCAAGAAGGAATGTATACCAAATGCAATTCAATTCCGTGAGAATTTCAGTGTTGTCTGTTTCCCTAAGTGTAGTAAAGAATGAGAAATGAAAAGAACAAGTGACCAGCACTGAGACTGATTGTTTCAACGATCAGCCTGCAAATCAATCTCCTACCTGGGATCCATCTAACTGCACAGACCCAAAATTTCCAGTAACACACATTTTTCTCATCCTCATTTTCCAGATGTGCCCTGGGGAGGGAGTTGCTCTCCAAACTCCCTGTACCATGGAACTGTTGACACATCACTTTCAGAAGTGTCTCCTGAGCAGTGGAGGCACAGCACTGTGCTTCCTTACTGACCTTATACAAACTGTGTCTCCTCTGCAGGGAGCATTGAATGGATCCACGGAAAGGGGAGTGTAACGCTGAACAACGATGTGCTCAGCTCAGGGTAATGCACCAAACAAAACCATTTTGCTCTGTTGTCCCATCAGGTGCCAGTCTTGGGAAAGGCAAGAAAACCAAGACTGAGCACATGGAATGTTGATGTGCAAAAAGCTTCCCAAGCAGTGAGCAGGAAAGGAAAATGACACAGAGGGACTGGACAGACCTGTTCTTTGTCTACACTCACACAGGGGGATCCCTGATATCTGAGCCCGTTTAATGTCTGGGTCACTGGCAAGAGAGCCTAGTTCTTTGCCAGCAGTTCTCCAGTAACAAAATTAAACAGGTTTTGTTTTATTTTCAAGCTATTTAAAAAACCTCTCTCCCAGCTGGCACCAAATTTATGTTGTGAAAAAGATAAAACAACACTCAGTGCGTACTTTGCCTTCTGAGGCACCTAAGCCAGAAGTGCCTGGTAATAAGGTATAAGGTATATAATAAGGTAAAACACAGGTATGTACCAACTCCAGTGATGCCACTCAAAGCCATAAGGGTATAAAAAAGTTGGCATTTGAAGAGATAATTGTATGACAGTCTCAAGTAAAATGACTTTTCATGTGACATTTTTGTGAGGCAGTAGGATACAAATCCAAAGAGACTTCAGTAAATCAACCTTGCACCAGCAAGAGTGAAAACCTGGACTAGGCTCTGTCTTCCTCAGGGAACCAGGTCAGGCTTGCAGGAGAGCTGCTGTCCTCTTAACACATGTGATGTCAATGCAAAAAATGGCCCACTGGAGTGTACAAGTCCTTCCTCGGGTTCTACAGCAACTTTTACTCCACACACATAAAGTTAAAATTAATTTGGCAAGTGAAAGATTGCTTTCAAACCAAACTGTATTTTTTCCTTTGGCTATTAATACAAATTTCTATTTCTCTTCATGTCAGACCTGTCTCTTCAAGACTGCTGCTTTTCCTAGTGCTGCAGCTGCTGCCTGCAATGCTCCCCAGCACCACCACAAATCCCTTCTGTTAGGTATATACGCAGGCAAAGCAGATTACTACAGTAGGCAGTTTATTCAACACATTCATCAAAGCAACATTAATCCCCATTAAATTTATCTCAGTTTTCAAATTCCATGTTATTTCTGTGTACTGTTCAATATTTAATTGTGGAGCAAGGGGTGGGACTTTTTTCAGTTGTTGCCTAAACCTATGTGCACAGTTCACTTGACCAGTACTTTCCATATTAAAATACTATGCTAAGTTTCTTTTACATTCCTTATCATTGTCCCTTTTTAAATTTATATTGCTATACTGAATTGCCCACAGTTCTGTTTTAACCTGAAAACTGTCTCCAAAAACACCCCAGTACTTTGGAAACTCTATTAATTTTGTCTCATCTTGGCACCTTCCAGAACTAAGGCCAGGAGCTGGACTCAATGATCCTTATGGGTCCTTTGAACTCAGTATATTCTATGATTCTGTGAGAAACTTTATTAATTTATAAGCTGTTATTTCCTAGCATTCTACCAGAGCCTAAAGTGCAGCAACTGTTGGGGTTTCTTGATTTTTTTTTTTTTTTTTTTTTTTTTGGCTTTAACAGTGCCAAATTCAAAGTGTTATGGTCTTGGAACACAGTTTCCATCTCTCCTGCTAATGCACTTGTGAGCCTGCAAGCTATCTTGTGCCAATGCTGTACATATTGAATGTAGAGCAGCAAATGCAATAAAGCAAGAGCAAAAGTAATAAAGCCTTATTTGCTATTAAAATAATTTACTGATGACATAATGCACTAAAGTATATATATAGAGACTTCCCTGATAAGAGAATAAAATTTTGCACGTTCACCTGCAGCTAAAGTTGGATAAGATCTTCAGAAGTGAGCTGGCAGATGCCACCTGGCTGGATTTATTCAAACCACATTTGTTTGAGATAGTTTTGGGCAGAACCATAATTCACACAGGTACCCTCTACTTCCAAAACACGTTAACCTTACTTCCAAATTCATATATTGTTTCAGCATCACCTTGGGACTGTTCTTTGTTTAATTAACTGTTTTACTGATACCAGAACAGCCAGAGCTTCAAGCCACAACCCAGCACTTAAATCACATCAGTGATTTTCCTTTTTTCAAAGCATAAAGTTACTCCACACCTGAGGAGTTTTTGTCTTCCAAATAAGCCCAGAGTGGTTCCATCAGAGAGAAAAAGCTCATTGACTGAATTCAGACATGGGAATTTTATGTCTTACATTTTTTTTTTCTTTTTTTTTCTTTTTCTGTGCAAATGAATTTAATTTTGGGGTGGTGGATAAGAGTCCCACCCATGTGATGAAATTAGAGCCCTTTCAAACACTCTGAAGGTACAACCATGACACAGGTATTAAATTCTGGACACGATTTCTTTAAAAGCTTTTTCTTTTGGTAAACATGAATGTTTGATTTAATAGTAATTTCATCAAATAATTTCCTGCTCCTCTTAAAAAACCTAGATAAAAGCAGAACATAGATCTCAGTAAAAGGGTGGCAAAGCAGATTCTCAAAACAAGCATCACCTTGTTTTCTCAGCACAGGACATTAAGTAAGACCAGCACAGTACTCTTTTAAGTGATGTCTGAGGAGCATTTCTCCCCTGTGGGGAAACCAAGACACTTCAAAAGGTTTTAAATAAACATTCTTTGGATTTTTGATGGTCAAAGGCATACAATACACATTTTGGCAACCAAGCAAATGTCCATTGTGCATGGGTATCATAAATGCCCTATGCCTGAAACCTGTAGGTTGGGACTGCAGATGTGAATTTCCCAACTTCAACTGCTTTTCAGAGCCTCTTTTTGTTTTCTTAGCATGAAAATGAAATGGAGTTCCAGTATAAAACCCCTCAAGATTAACAACATGAGCTGAAAACACCCTTTTGATACCTGAAGTTGGACCTTCTAAGCTTTGCAAGAACACTCATAAATAAGTTATAAAAATAGAAGGGTCTTAATAGGGCTAATTAAATAATCTGACTTGTTCAAGCTGGTTGATAGTGTTCATATAGGCTGATACTCTGTCCTGAACAGCCCTCTTAAGTCATCAAAAACAGGGAGCAGATCATAGCCAAGTGCTAGCACATGTTCCCGTCCCCTTGCTGAGCTTAAGGAATATCTATCTATACACAGAGCTCTGGAAGGTCTAATTGTTCAAACTCGAGGGGCTGCACCATGTTCTTTAATCACTAACTGTGGGAACATCATTTACAAAAGGATGAAATTATGCACATTATGCATCGTTTAATGTCCCTAATTTATGCAAAATATTTAAAAATTTATTTAGCTCAGAACTGCACATCCGATTTATGTAATACCGCTTTCCTCCGGTGGCCTTAGTCCCTGATAAATGCCTACTAGGGAACTGGCTTTCCACAGATGTTTTTGGTGGATGTGGGGATCAATTTTGTTTCATATTTTTTCTTGTCCATTTTTTTTCTTTTGTTATTAAGAACAATAAATAATTTTACTGCAAATCCTTCAATTTTTAATAGGATACAAATTCAACTGGTTGATAATTTTAAATGAACGTGCTGAGACACAGCAGGTGCTGGTGTGATAAAAGATGTCCCCACAAACTCTGCTTTCCCATCTGATCTCACAGTAATGCTTTACAGGGTTTTAACTTGAAGCCTTGCTTTCATTGCAAGATTGCAAAAAGATAATGAAATCTGTTTTCACTACTCTGTGATCAAAACGGGGGACTCTGAGATTTTGAGATGCACATGAGCAGTTGCATTTACATAATGCATTGTTTTTTCATGCTAGTTTACACACAGGAGGCCACAGCAAATCTAAGCCTTTGTCACCTCTGTGCCTGCTGTATTAAGAGACTTTCCTAAATGACTAGACCAAGCATCAGCAGCTTCAAACAATCAGCAAGAGAAAGCGTCCTTACCTTACATATCATCTTCAGCTACTGGTTTGTGTGTATAAAGTAGAGTTAATTTGGCTTCCTGAAGTGTTGTTTGTCCATGGATTCAGCGAGGAAGTACAGAAGTAACAGTTTTTAAAAAGGTAAACCCTTCTACCATGGAATGCTGACAAAGCAGAGGATTTAAGAAATGTTTTAACCCTTACTCCAGAATTACAGCCCAAACACAAGCCTGTATAAACCCTACACGCTTCCTGATCATGTGTATAATATGCTCACCCCATTTCAGCTACATTTAATGGACACAAGTTATTTTCATTGCACTCCTATTCAAACTATTTTAATTTTCTACACAGTTTGAGCAACAACATAAGAATGTAGATAGGTACAGAATCTGTGGTATTTTGTTTGTTTACCCGATTTCAGTAATCTTTTCAAGAAACATTAAGACACTTATTTCCAAAGCCTGATGGAATAAATTACTGCCCACGAGGAACATGAGCTCATTAACAGAAAGAAAGCCATATACAGGGAAATGCTAACCCAGTGAGTAAATACAATTTTAGGGCATCAGCTGATAACACAGAACCTCTGCCTAATGTCTTTAAAGCAATTATTTTACCTTAAGAACTCCTTAATGGCATGTAACCTACTTCATCCACTAAAAACCTTTTCATTCCTCCCTAATACAGAAATGACATACAGCATGCTAAAATAAAAATTGAGAAAACTACCACAGTATTTCCAGGTCATGGAAGTTTTTTTGCTTGCTGAAATTCAGTACTTTGCAACCAAATGAAGTAAACAGTCAGGAGAATATCACTGGGAAGCTAAACCGCTGACCTCCTGCAATTTCCTTGGATAAAGGAAAAAAAGGCAGTGATGGAATTGCATGTAGGACCTCACCAGTTCAACCACTGGGCTCTCTCCCAGTTACCCACCTTGGTGCTTTTGACTGCAGGAAAATTTGTAAGTACCTTTAAGGGTCAAAAAGGTTGAGCACCAGCAGGACAACCACCATCTCTAAGCTCTTCTTTCTATTCTTTTTTTTTTCTTTGTTAATTAAATAAAGTTCGTTGAGAGAGTTTGTTCAGCAAACAGGACTGTTACATGTGTAAAAACCTCTTCATTGCTAATTACACTTGTTGATACATAGTAGAATAGTGCTGAACCCTCCTTAAAGAGTTTGCAGTTAAATCCAGGGCAGGCACACAACAAAGTATTTTCCCTGCAAATCTCCCCTATTCCCTAAACTTACATGATGTTAAGGGCGAGGGAGCAAGATAATAATATATTCCCAAGAAGTTGTTCTTGCCACTGTTGCTTTCCCATGTTCCACATACGAATTTAAGAAGTCCAAATAAACAAGATCAATTAAAGAATTTAGAAGGAGAGGTGCAATATCACAAAATCAAATTTCCACAACTGAAAATTGAATTATGCTGAAAAAAATAACAACTACTTGGTTATAACCTATCTGTCTCAGGAAATGCTCAGGTCTTTCAGTATCTGCTGGCCTAGGGACAGAGTTGCACTGATCAGAGCATTCCTTGAGTACAGACAGAGGCATTAAAAGGAGCCAAATGCACCTGAGCAAAACTAATATGGACTCGTTTTGTTAAAAAAAAATTTAAAAATTGTCCTACATTTCTGCATTTTGTCCAAAACATTTTGTCCCAAACTCTGAAATCTATTACTATCCTACACTATTCTTTAAAAAATCAAAACCAAACAAATAGCTTATCTTTCAAGCATGGAAGATTTGATGTAATGTCTGTAAAATAAGTTTTAAAGGCTTTGTTTATATGACTTGATAACCAATGCTATGATGAGCACATGTTTATTGAGGACCTCCCCAATGTTTTTCAACACATGTTCTGCACAGAAGTAAATGGCCATTAGTGCAGTACAGTTCCTACCCATTTTCCCTTCCCATTTTCCCTATCAGTTATCAACTGACTTCTTTAACACTTAAATCATTTTAGTCATTGAATACTAAAAGTGCAAAAAATTATTTGTCAAATTTTTTTTAGGGTCTTAGAGATGGGAGAGGAAAGAACAGAGACATTATGCTAGGATGCTAATTAGAGGAAAACGTGTGCAATTGTGTGCTGCAGGGTGATTTTTCTTGTTTTACTGAAAAAAAACCAAAACAAAAAAAAACCCCAAACAAACAAACAAAAAACAACAACAACAAAAACCACTTTCACAAACCCAACTATTTTGATGAAAGGAGCTATGGAGCCGCTCATGCAAGAAACACATCTTGTTCCCAAAGCAACCACACCACTTTGGGAAGGGAGGGGAAGAGAGTGTCTCTTTTTGATATGGATTTGAAGGTGATATCCTGTGTCCCATGAAGGAGCCCCCCGCTGGCACAGGCAGTATAAATTGGATTGTCTTAATATCCATTTTAAACTCAATGCTGGTGTTACTTCAAAACTAGGGAGCAAAGCAACCCAGTCTCAGGGACTTCAAATAAACCCCCAAATGAATCAAAAAACAACCAACCTTGCAAAATCCTCCAAAAGCATCTATCAAAGTGATTTCAATGCAGTGATCCGGTACACAGTCAAAGGATGTAAGCTCTTCTAATCCCACTCTTTGAGGTCCTCCAGGCTCTAGCCCCCGTTGCCATGGCCTGGCTGACACCTCCTGCAAAGGACAGGAGCCCCACAGCCTGGTGGTGCCCCCTGCACAGCCTGACAGCTGCTGGCTGTGGTTTACACCCTGCAAAAACAGCCTGCAGGGGCATGAACAGGCAAGGAGCAGGAACAGCACCCATTCCAGTCCGGGAGGTTTGATTTCAATGAGTTCAGCTCCAGGCAGGCTGCCGTCATCAGTGTATTTCTGACAGGTATTTTATTTTTTCTCCACATAGTACCTAGCACTACTGAAAGCACTCACTTCATTAGACACTGCTGGTTTATTTAGATAAAATAAAATAAAATTTAAAATTACCTACTGTTTTCCTTTGTGTTCATTAAGACTAACTTTATCCTTCAGTATAATCCCACCAAATCAATTAAAACGCATTCAGAGGGTTGAAAGGATACTAGTGAAGTATTAACAAAAGCCTGGTTTGGATTATGCAAAATTTTTGCAGCAATTGACTGATGCAAAGATTTCTGTGGCAATACTTTCAGGAAAAGAAAATAAACCTAGCTCTCCAAAATGTTTCTTATTTCTTACTCTGTTTTGCTCAGCAGCTCTAGGAAGTTGTTAGGTCAAATCCCAACCACACTGACCTCTTTCTGAGGTTTGCAAGTCAATATGCGAGTGATGAGTGAAGTCTCTCGTACTCCATGGAAATCTCTACAGTGCTGCTATAAACTGGTGCTTAAGGACATTAAATAGGAAAATGCCTTACAACAGAAGCAGCTCATGTCAGGGTATGCTTGGATGCATCACTGTCAGCTGAGGAACCCATCTAGGACATGCCTGAGCCTTCCTGGGAATGAAGCAAAATTCCTGAGCATAGGGAAATAAACCATGCTAGATGTCACTGCAAAGGCATCTGTCTGTTCCCATGTCTCACAATCAGCTAAAATGCCAATAATGAGGGGAAAAAACAATTTTTCCCCTGCTGAGAAGGAGCCCTGACAGGTGCTGTTACCTGTGCTAGGTCTGGTAAGCAGTCAATAGCGCTTCCTTTGTAAAAAACAAACATTGGGATAAACTTTCATCTGTCAAACAAGCCAGGGATTATATTTTCTAGTGCTTTCACATTTGTAGGAAGCTGCCTCTGCCATCCCCCCTCAGGGCTTGATCATACAACGAAGGAAAATTAGAGAATTTTAAAGACACTGGCAAGTGTTTGGTCTTGCAAAATGTCATCGTTAATCTCCACATCATCTAGCCTGCTCAGTAATCAAGATAGAGGAACTGTACAAGTGCAAATTAGTATCACTTATGTCCTGAGAACAAGTAGGAAAGAGGATATGGAATAAGTATGCCCAAAAGCAACATCAAATTTATTCTCCATGATCAATCAGATGAGAGATTTACTGAAGTTTACCTCACCTCACACAGAAAAAAACCCCAAACAAACAGAAAGATAACTCTATGACATTTACCATCTGGCTGAGCAGGTTAGTGCTGTATTAAAAGGATGCTGTACAGCCTCAATAGCAATGAGAACAGGGAGGCAAGGAGTAGTCCTGAGCTCCCACAGCCATTTCCAAATACAGTAGTTTCACGAATATAAGCCGCATCATTTTGACTAAAATTTAGCTCCCAAACCAGAAATGCGGCTGATACTCAGGAGCGGCTAATATGTGGATAATTTTCTGACATTTCCACCCCCAGAAGTGGAAACCAAGGTGCCGAGTCCAGCAACTTGCCAGTAAAAGCTGGCATTTCGTGATTGTTACAAATGTTACTCTGTTGCGCCGCGGGTGGAGCCTGGCTCCCTGAAGGCAGCACGGGGGGCGGGGAGAGAGGTGGGAGAGCTCTCTCCTTCCCTCCTCTGCCGCAGCCCGGGGGAGAGACAGGGGGGCCCCGTGCTGCCATCCCCACGGCCTGTGGGGTAAGCGGGGGGCTCCTGTCCCCGCCCACCGCGGCAGGAGCAGGCAGGCTCCATCCTGGCCCGCCGCCGCCTCGGCAGGAGCGAGGAAACGCCGTCCCCGCCCACCGCCACGGGTGCGGGGAAGCTCCATCCCCGCCCACCGCGGCAGGAACAGGCAGGCTCCGTCCCGGCCCGCCGCCGCCGCAGCAGGAGGGGGAAACTCCATCCCCGCCCGCCGCCGCCGCCACGGGCGCAGGGGGGGCTCCGTACCTGCCTGCCACCACAGCGCAGCGCCGGGCCGGGGTGACCGAGCCCAGTGGCAGCGGTGGCTGGCCATGAGCGGCCCCGCTGAGCGGCAGCACCGAGCTGGGCCACCTGCCCCGTCGGCAGCCCCTTAGCTGAGCCAGTAAACCCCGCCCTGCCGCGGTTCTGTTACTATTTGGCAACTTTGTTGCACGTGGGTTCTCGCTGCGAACGACAGAGCGGCTTATACTCAGGTGTGGCTTATTTATGGACAAAGAACAAAATGTTTGCCAACACCCAGAGATGCGGCTTATAGTCCATGCGGTTTGTATTCGTGAAATTACTGTACTTCCAAGATAGAAGACCTGTCCTCTGCAAGATGATTTTTTTTTTTAATTTTGGGTCCATTAACAGAAAAATTAACAGGAGCACCAGGATTATTTTAGGATATTATGCATCCCAATGACCTGCTATGAGTAAACAGAATAAATTCATGGAGGTCACCTGTTCAGGTGCAGGACAGACATCTAAAAGCAGCTCTGTTATCAGTCCCAAGATGCCACATGCCAGCCTGAAACAGCTCTCTTTTTGGAAGGAGAGCAGCAGCACTGTGAGCCCACGCATGAGCCACCTCAGCCCAGGACTGAGAGCACATTAAAAGCTGCCAATGTTTCCCTGAACCACTGAAGCACAACAGGGAAGCAGCCAATTCATATGTGGACACTAGGAAGCTGTCCAAGACCTTTAAACTCTTATTCTTCTGGGAGCTGACCCAGATTTGACTATTACTTTAATGGTAAAAAAACACTCACTACTTAATACCTGCGGTATAGGGTTATATGCTGATGATGCAGGTTCCTTGAACATGGCAAAGTGCTGGGGTATTTGTTGTTAAATCAACAGTTTTGCAGGAGCAATCGTTGTACCTGCCCAGAAAAAATCCCAATATTTATAGGGAAAGGCAACAGCATTAATTGCAAGTATTTCATATTAGAAGAAAACCAGCAGGAAAAGAAAAACAAACACCACTTCTGCCCACTTCAACCATAGTGATCAACTTACATATTCTAACTTTATATTAAAAAACTGAAAATATTCTGTGTACAGTAGAGAACAGTCTTTTTTAAAAAATGTGCTTTGAAAGTACTTTTTTGTAACATTCTCCTTTACTAATGATTTTTAAATGTTGTTCTAATCAGCTTGAAAGGGATCGGTAATTTTGGCTCAGCTGTAGCAGCAATAGAAGGAATCAGCACAAAATGCCAGAGGAATGTAAAATGCACTAACCAGATATGAAGTCAGCTACACAATACTGAAAATCCATTCAATTCCACATCAGACTGTCTAACACTGCAGAATTTGTGATATTTACTCTGCCATTCAAGAACACTATTTACATGACACCTGATCTTTCAAAACCACTTATTATATACATAGCCATAGTGCAAATGGGAATATTAGTGCTCTAAATCTATTCTCCATTTTCTTTGAAAGCATAATGTATAATAATAAATTATTTTTCCTTTCAAATTACATTTCATTAATCTTTGTCCTTTAAAATAAAGATACAAGCATATGGCCAGATATTTTTTTCTGTATACAGCATCATCATTCTTATGATAAAATTAATAGGTCTTCCAAGCAATTTTTGCTAAGCAGTTAAAAGTAAAGAGTGAGGAAATTACAATACTAATACTAATTTATTAAGCTACTTTCAAATGCCTTCAGCTTTCTCTTTGTTTGCAGCATTATAGGACCATTTGATAAAGCAGAACTGCAGATGTTCAGCCCTTTGTTAACTAAGGTAACTGGCTGAAAATGAAATGGAAGTGACAGCACCAGGGCTACCTTGCCTTGCCAGCAGCAACGCTGTGCTGGAGGAAATGAAACCGAAGAAACTCTGAAGGATGACATTACTGGGGAGCTCTGCAATTCAGACTGGCAGGGAGGCAGGAGGGGGAGCCTTGGAGAGCTGCCACCACCTCCCTTCCATGAACCACGGTGGCCCTTTCCCACTATGCTGTTTTCTGGGCTGTACAATATGTTTTCTTAGACCTACCACCCATATGGAGACTTGGATGCGTTACACCAAGTCAATCACACCGGCCACTCCTGGTATAAGCCAAGCCTGCCACATTTATACCTCTGTCAGCACTAATTCTGCTTTTTGAGGAGGTGACAAAACTCTGCTGTGCTGCAAGCAGAGGTTCATTGCAGCCAAGCGAACATACTGTGGGTTCACAAGACAAATAAAAAATTCTCAACTTTTATTTGCAGGTTGTCCTGCAAAATTGTCTCATTACAAACACGTTTATTTCACAGCAAATTTGTCTTTTTTTAAACTTTCCTAAAACAGGTGGTTATGAAGGCAAGTGCTACCATGCTTGGTCCTTAGGATTGCATTTTAAATAAAAAAAGCTAAAAGGCTCTGAATGATCAAAGCTTTTTTTTTTTTTTTTTAATATCAGATCAACTGTTTCACGCTGTTGAAAAAAAGGAGAACAAATCCAGGCAATATTTTCCATTTCCCATTCCTACTCTTAGAAACGTGTGACATTTATAACCACTGTGTAAAAGCTCATTAATACTCTATGCTGACCTATTAAAAAGGGTTATTGGCTTAACACAATAGGAGACATTCTCGTGGAAAACAGGCAAGGAAAGGAGAGAACGGCTCAAGATAAGCCACCTCTCCACAAACAGGCTCAAAGGATGAGATCATTATATGACAGTGTTAAAAGCCAATATTTTTCACCGTCTCTCTGCTCATTTCAAAACGAGCTTAAAACCACAGAATAAAAGCCCAGCGAACACCCCAGTACATTTTAAAAGGCAATTCTCGCTCAAAGGGCTGATAGCAGGCAGGGAGTGGGAGAAAGGTTTATTTTAGCTAAGCTAATCTGACAGACTGGCACCTACTCAGAGGTGTTGGAAGACGTCTGGCGCATCCACACACCCACCAAGAGTAGCACTAAATTCTTAAAGAAGACAGGGCTGCCTATGCATTAAGTTCCCTTTTCAAGTACTTCTTCCTAGAAGTTTTGTTTTTTATTTTCAAATAAATCATTTAAAGCAAGCTGCCAATAAATGTGCTCTGGGGGGGAGACACTTCCAACACTTGACCTTGGGGTTTTCCAAAATCAGCAAATGTTCAAGGCACAGTGCCCATGGAAGCTCCAAAAAGGGTGAGGAATCACCTTGCTTGCCAGATGGAGTCCATATTCACACCCCATTCAACCCTCTAGAACCATCCTTTAGCTTAAATAACTGTGGTTTGCTTGTTTTGGTTTTTTTTCTCCCATAAACTAATGGAAAACAATCCTAGTTCCTCTCAGCTTAGGTTTTTGTAGGCTGAAGCCAAGCTCTTCCAGGCTACCAGTAAAATACAGGCTGATCCTTCCACCATTATCCTAATTATCCTTCCTTGACCCGTGGCAGTTTAAACTCATCTTCCTAAGTACAGATAGGACACCTTCATTCTTTACTGCTCCCAAATGGTGATGTTGAGCTTATAGAAGGAATCCATGTCATCCGTCCTTAAGCACGTGACATTCTCCTAAAACCAATTAATGGCAGAGGAAAGCAGTTCTTCTCACTTAATAATCCAGTCCTCCCTGGCCTTGCCAGCTTTGGAGTTGGCAAATTTATTTAGCAAGCTTTTAATTCTTTGGTAAAGGCTGCTAATGAAAATATTAAATAAAGCACAATTTGATCTTTGAGGAGCTCCAGCAGTACCTTCACACAAGCCTGCAGTGATAAAAAGGTTATCAAGAATGACAGCATTGAAAGACTTCAGTCTTTAAAGATATCTAAGCCCTGCTTGCAGGAGACAGGATTACCATGATGCAATCAAATTATGTCCAATTATCTCGAGTATTTTGAGCACTGGTGCCAGCCACCCACCCCAAAGAAAAACAAAGACTGAAATAACACTATCTGACATGCACAGATGCAGCAAGACCACTTTTACTCCAACTAACCCAGAAAGAAGGTCATTGTCATCATCTCGTGGCTCTTTCAAGATGTCCCTCTCATGCACATGAAGATGCTTTCTTAGCATCACAAAACAGCTTGCAAAGCACAGATCCCCTTTGATACTGCAATTAGCTAATTTCCTATACTGATATCTCTTATACAGCAAACGGCATTTTAATTAATTCTTTAAATATATATTCCTCCAATAGGTTGAACCTTAATTAAAATTAGAAGCGCCTGATAGCATCTTCTTATCTGGTTACAGATGCATTTTTTTTTTAATTTGCGGTGATGATATCGCAACCACATTAAAAGGAATACATATTGAATTTCATGTTCTTTCAGTTCAGCATAACACCAAGAAAATTAATTCAATCTGCATTTACACTCACAAAAATCTGTCTCCTGCTCCAGTAATAAATATTTTTGCTTTGTTTCAAACACAAGTTTTACAAAACTGTTTTAAACTTTGCCCTGGGTACGTCTCTGACCACCAGAAATCTGCTGATGCTTAATCTCATATTTCATTAGTTATTGCTTAATTAGAACTCCATTTGAAAGAAGCTGAATAAAAATGGAGCATCTAATTATCCTGAGACATGAAAGAGGCAGAAAGTTCTTTGTAATCCAAGCTACTCCTCAGCAAGTTTTTATCATGTTTATCACAGACATCATACGTGACTTTACCGTCTATCTCTCTCTCAGCTCTGCATCTCCTGATGCAGCTCCTCAGTCAGCACATCTGCCACTACTCCTACATTCATCTTCACACAGCTCCCCTGGCATCAGGGAGCACCACAATCCTGTGGCTGGGAGACATGTTCTTGCAGCCCAGGGGCACCACCAGCAAATGCTTCCCAGGCCCCACCCTGTGTTTTATCACACTTTAAACCAAAATCCCAGCACAGCAACCAGGAGAAAAGCTCCAGCAATATTGCTCAGTTGCAACAAGTGCACAACTAAACGAGAGGCCTTTTCAAACCTAGCAGAATTTATCACAGCTCTAAAGCAAACAAGGTACTTGCACTACCCCTGGTACTAGCACTAGCACTTAAATATTGATTAAAAAACCAAAAAAGTTTATCCTGAGCCCCTCTGAACTGCAGCCTTTTCTCTTTATAGCCAACCAATTAACAAAACCAGTGCAAGTACAGAATGATCAAGTTAGTATCTATTATATGCACAACTAAACACCAAATTGTATCAGTATTTCCCCTTGTTCAGGAAACATTTACACACGAGAGGTAAATTACATTCTGTTTTCAGGCTTGGGCATCCGAGTATAATTTCAGCTTCCCAATATAAACAAAATGTGCTCAAAACCTTCAATTTATTTGAAAAGCAGTCACAAACTTCAGTCGTGTCTGAAACCACTATCTGAAATGCTTATTTGTGAATTGTAAATTGAAATGTTACTGCTCTGTATTATGCAAATAACCAAACTCCAGCATTGCAACAGAAGCAATGAGCTTGTTATCCTGTCAGTCCTGCAAGCAGATACCTTCTTAGAACATCACTTCCAAAACTGCTTGTGTGCTTCCGTAACTGTACTGGTTTTGATACTAATGAAGGATTTACCACCAACTTAAATGAGATGAGAGTCACCCAACAACAAGCACTTCTGAAAAGCTGACCATTATCTTTAACTGGGAATACAAACAATATCCTCATACTAATCAAAACTTCCTGCAAAAGCATTCATGTTAATGAACACAAGCTACCAGGTGGAAGTGAGAAATAACAAAGTAAGAGAGCAGGTATCAGGAATCTTGTTAAATAAACAACACATGACACATTCCGTCAATGCAACGATTAAGCTTTGCATGGTGTTCAACAACTAGTTTTGTTAGATAAACAGTTGTATGTGAAAAATAAGAGTACGTGCAACTGTCTTAAATTGAGATCATATATATCCTGACAGTCATCCTTTATGGAAAAATTATGCATATGGTGCGTGTGGGTGGACTGAAACCACAACGGGATGAGCGTTACCTCACTGCAACTCTGTAATGCAGGCCGGGGTGGAGGGCTCAAAGGAGACCGGGTGCCTGTCAGATCCATCAGCACATAAATCAGTGTATTGGGATCAGTAACTTGAGTCACGTGGATTCCATGAAATCCTGCAATGTTACCTCATCCCTGCAGCACTCCAGAAAGCCTTGATGAGACAGACGCTGCCTCCCACCACTCCCACTCAGGTAACGCCGTGCAGGTGGCAGGTGACACGAGGACAGGCTGTGTCAGGGTGCACTGTCTGGTTGGGACACAAGATCCCCACCTCCTGTAGGCCTGACAGCACCCAGCAGCCAGTCAAGGATTTGCCCTAGAGACAGGACAGATGTGCCTTCCACAACAGACAATGCAATGACAGACATCCCACACCAACAGGGAAAAGGGCACAGTCCAATCACTCTGCTACTACAGCACAGAGCCTCCTGGCCTGGCTGGAGTGCAAGGCAGGAATCAATCCAGGAATAGTGCTGGAAACCAACAGGATTTGGAAAGCAGGAACACATCTGAGCCCTCAGTCTGTGGTATTTCACTCCAGAGCAGTTAGCATCATGTTTGCTTATATTCAATCCTTTGCTTTGCCTCATTTAAGCTGACTTCATTTTTACACAGAAAAGCTCAATTTTAATGTATTTCTTTAATCCCTCCCACAGCATTATGCTACTTTCTTTACAACTTGTGTTCGAGAGCAGCTCCCCATATCTGTGCATTTTTTTGTTCAGGACAGAGGTTTCAAACATATCTGTCAAGTTAAATGGAAAGAGGGAAGAGCTTTAGTGTCTTGGGATAGGAAAATATTGACAGTGTTTGCACACTGCAGCTGAAAACAATATACTGATGAAGCATGAAAGGGTGTTTGTATCAGCAGAGGGGAGCAGAAGTAAGGCTGAGACAGAAGGAAAGGAATTGATTTGGAACTTGAAGAGCCACCTCTGTTTCCTCTCATTTTCACAGCTATAAATTAGATCTTCATCTCCATAACTGATTCGGGGGGCTGCTTTAAAAGCTGCTAACACGGTCTGCACAGCTTGCAGGCTTATGCATGTTATGCATGAACAAAGAGTCACGACCATCATTAAACCCACAGCATCATTAGAAGTATCATCAGAAATTAGGCTGGGAAAAAAGGGTATTTGAATATATTTTTCTTTCTCAAATATCAACACATGCAGAGCTGGCCTGCAATTTAAATGAAACCAAGGGAGTGCTTCCTCTTAAAATGCATTGATACTGCTTGAGTGAAAAGTTTGCTGCTGATGGGTTTTGTGTTCATCTAAGCTGAGCCAAGTGAGCTCAAGACAATCTAGCAATGCTATCATTTACTATGCTGCAGTAAAATAAGGCTTTTTGCTTCTTCCTAATTATATTCTCAAACTGCACAACAGACTTATCTATTCCCACTACCCTATAAATGACAATGCTGTTGTAATATTTAGTAATGTATTTCCAAATGTTAGGGGGAAAAGCAAACAATGAAAAGGAACAGCAAACACAGAATAAGAGGCTACTGTCCATGCTTCCACAAACACTTGAGCCAAGTGTACTTACACAGCAGCATAAATCAAACAGGCACAATCCAATTTAAATACAAGTCCTGCGAGGCTTTTTCATTAATACATGGTTTATGCTTTTGTCATCTTTTGACTAATTTTATTATATAATACTGAGAGATTTACTATATTACATTACAGCTTGGCTAGTCATAACAGAATTGAAAAAGTTAATTTTGTTTCTCTCTTTCAGAAGCCAGAGAGTATATTATGTCGTGCTGGTTTTCAATCAGTACATTTTTCTGAAATTCCTCTTTCGTTCCCTCTTCCTGTTTCACATTAAGAAATATACCTCCTATGTACTACTGCTGTTTAAAAAAGCATACCAAAGAATGCTTCCATCCTTGTACATGCTGCCTCCCAAAAAAAAAAAAAAAAACAGATCTTTAAATGTTTTAGTTTCTTTCCTACTTTGCTCCATCCTACTTTTTCAGGGTCTCTGGTCAAGCAGTAATAGCTCAGCACTGACCTCACTGAAGAGAAGATACAGGGCCACACTGCCTTCATATTTCCCTTACTTGAAACGGCACAAGTAATTCCACTTAAATTGGGAAGATACATTTACAGTCCATTTTTGAAGATGGGAACATAATCCTGGTAAGCTGTTACTAGCTTTTTGTCTTTTTTTTATTGTCTTCCTTAAACAGCTGCTACTGAACACCATCAGAGGTAGGATGATGCTCTGTCCTGAGCTGGCTGCACTTGGGAATGAATCACAACAGAGCAGCACCACAAGGAATAAACCCACTGCTGAACATTGTGTGCACTTATCTCCATTTCCTTTGTAACTGGGTTTCTTTTTTGTTTTATTCTTAAGTATTTCATTCAAATTTCTTAGTTCCTCAGCACCAATACACAAGAGGACCCACCCAGAGTACAGAAAATTGTCCACAGCAAAGGCTCCTGTGTCTACATCACCAAACCAGTACTGCTTAAAAACTCCAATCTAATGTCCCAGCTGCTAATGAAAGAAGAGGCTTTGGCCCAGAAGACTCTGTAATGTACAGAACAGAAAAAAACCTAACTACAGGAACCATTACTACAGTATGCTGCACATACAGCATGACACAGGTCAAAAACACTTTTAAAAAAATGGAAGTCAAGTTACTGGAAAAACATCTTCCACAACACACAGCAGATAATATACTTATTATTAGGGATTTTCTAGCCTTTTTATTTGCAACTCATTTGAAAAGGACTGCTCAGGGTGTGCTGCTGGTTCCAGACTAATTACTTCCAGATTGTGTTGGATTTTCCCGCACACAGAAACAAGTGGCATGCTGAATTTGGTCATGTCAAGGCGTTTCCATCAGCTGCTTCATAAGCACTTCAGGAAACTCATCTGGATGCAATTATGACTTTACTGCAAAGGCTGTGTTGTTTTTTGGGGCTTTTTTAAACACTGGACCACAAAATCATGTCCCCCATTCAATTCACATTGAAGTAGGATGGTTTCCATAGACTTTGATGACTTCTGGATGAGGTTTCATAAAAAGATGAAAAATAAATCTCTTCATCTACTAGGGAGAGAGGTTAATCTCTTATTCTTAAAGCTTGCACATCAAAGAACTCCAGTGTTGCACAGGATTGCTGCACACTAAGTCAATAAATGGCTATATCACTCATAGTTTGAAATTAAGAATACTTACATCAAACACACCTCCAAAACTAAGCACTTGGATTCAGAAATACAGAGCTCTTCACTAGAAGTAGCATGTTATCAATTCAAAGAGATCAATCTTTAAGTTAGGAAAAAATACAAGGCCACTAATTTAATTCATAGATTTTCTTTTCATTTCCTTCCAACTAATGTATAGCAAACCTCACTTGAGTAGTGTGTATTTTTATACCTTCAATTGGTCACAGAGTATAGTGAGACATACTTACACATATTTTCTCTCCAGTAGACATAGTTGAAGGCAAAAACCATTTCAACACCACTAGGAATGGGGGAATACTTTAAACCCTTTCCCAAGATGAGATTTACAGGCACCACACACAGAGGAAGGTTTTCAGCACAGTCCTCCTCAGGAGATACTACTCCCAAGAAGCACTTGGAAAGAAAATACTTGTTTGCCTGAAAGCCCTTTACAGAAACCTCAGTTCCAAACTCAGACTCAGGAGGTGCCACAAGTGGCAGAGTGCAAGTTTGTAGCAGTCAGCCCCACTAAGCTCTTGAACAAAGACTACAGTATGCACATATTAAATAATAATTTATTCTTTACTCAGTAACAATTTATTCTATCTACAACCTGCAAAGTGAGAAAATGGTGGGTTGCTGACTGAGGGTCTTCATCTATGGAATTCACAGCTTTGCTTATGCCTTGAAACATTTGAAGCTGCTTCTGTTTTTCTGTATAGCCATGATTATAGGAAAGCAGTTGCCTTAATGAACCATAGCAAGAGTGCTGGAAAAAAGAGGCTGGGGATGAGACCTTGTTCTGTGCCTTCTAAGAAGTTTCTTAGCCACTGTTTTTCCTCCTTGTCACATACCCAGTCTCTTAAGTAAGCATACGTTTCACCTATAATACAATGAATCACTTATAATGAAATATA
Source organism: Catharus ustulatus (assembly GCF_009819885.2). NCBI lineage: Eukaryota > Metazoa > Chordata > Aves > Passeriformes > Turdidae > Catharus > Catharus ustulatus. The sequence continues at coordinate 6,528,642 of NC_046223.1, forward strand.
TAACATTGCATTCTACCTTTTGTTAGAACTGTGCTGGCAGTGTTGATTTTAACTTTACATTAAAAATAAAGACTATGTTCAAACAATTATTCTTAGCAAAGAAATTTTTCTTTGAAGTTCAAAAAAACCAACAAGTGAGAGAAGGTCCTTAGGAGCCTTTTATTAAAAGTAGAATTCTGCCCACTTCTTTCACTAGCAATGGACCAATTCCCAGCATATTCTGACGCTGAAATACAAACTGCTGGCATTCTTCTCAGCTGTGTGAGCAATGATGCCATTGTTCCATTCCAAATATCACAATTAATGTTTAGCATATACTGAAAAATCCTGCTCATAATTGCTCACTATTATGTGGCTTGTTCAAATCAGGCCATAGCTAGCAGTAACTGAAAGTTATCGGATTATGAAAAATTAGACAGTGGTTTCAGTCCTTGACAATAATTATCGCTCTTTTCACTCTGAGAACTTGGAGATTGGTACCTGCAACTTCTCCTCTCTACCTCTTCCTCCAACCCTGTGAAAAATTAAAAGCAGTTTTGCATGCTGTAAACTCCAGCTAGAGCCGTAAAACAGACATGTAACGGCAGAAGAAAGACCAGTTGGACTTGCAAAGACTGCACTGCAGGCTGGGAGGCCAGCAGGGAAAGAAGAGCTTTATTTACAAATTCATATAAGCTGCTCTAAGATTAACCCAGAGAAAAAGTCCACCCTTAAGCACCAGTAATTATGTAACCATCTTCAATAGCCAATTTATTGGGTATGCTTTAATTTGTGGAAGCCAAGACAATTGTCTATCACGTCACAATCTGGAAATAATTGTAGAGATTACAATGCATTGAAATGGATTTTTTCTGATGGTTGGCAAGATTAATTATGCATTTACAGAATTAAGTAATTTTCTTCATATATTTCCTAAGACCACTTCAGGTGTTGGGTGGGGTTTTTTCCAGTGGACAAAATAGTCACACAAGTACAATAATGCTGGATGTGCAAACACCACAGTCAAATTTAGCAGAAACTATATGTTTTAAAAGATAGTCAATAATGTCATTAAAAAACAGATTTTAAGATACGGAAATGAGAAAATGCAAAATTGTTCAATAACCAAGGAAAGCATCAGTGTAAGGAAAACCTTTAATACATGCAGCCACAATAGGTTTTATTTGCTTCTCTGCTGGCAGCATTGTAATAACATTGATGATGTTCAATATTATATCATTTCTTTCCCACCTGTGTCTTACATCTGAAAGGAAACACAAGAAACCGCAGAGAAGGAAAACACATTCCACTGAAACCAAGAGAAGTTTACGTCTGAATTAATGAAAACAGTATTTCACTCTGAGCTGAAGTGATTTGCCCCAGGTGGCACAAGCAGAGCTGCTGGTTGCAATCCACTCCCTCAATTCCTCTTCTCCTAAGTCACTCCACCAGATCACCCACTCACCTGCCTGTCTCTGTACAGAACAAGACACATGTTACAGTACACACCAGCTCTGCTCCACTGGCAGTCATCTGTCCCCCTCTGGAATTAGTCCAATACTCCATGTAACTAGGAAATTACCTCACATTTCTCATTTCAGGTGCACAACAGGAAATCAATACACACTGCAAAATGTGCAGAAAATCCTTCAACCCATGTTTCTCAAACTGAGAATCCTTTCACAGATTGCTGAAGAATTCAAGTCTTCAGTTTTCTCCCAAGCACTGCCATAGCCCATCAGAGCATCACTACAGCTTTAGCAGAGTAAGAATCAGCTCCCCCAAATGCCACATGGGAAATGGATTGACAACACCATGCAAACCCTGTCCTTTACCTACTCCAATGTGCCCCTAACAGTTTTCACCGTATTTGTCCACAGAGAACACATTTTGCTATGACTCAGTTATTTTACTTCTTAGTGCTTATCCATAACACACCAAATTCTGTTAGTGTTTCTCTCCAGATAAGCAGCTCCAGTAAACACAAGGAATTACTGATGGCAGAAAGCAAGCAGAACTTGCCCCAGTTTCCTTAACAGGTTAGATTGAAAATATGTCCAATTAATCCTCTTAGGAAAAAAAGGGAAAAAAAAAGCCTACTAATGCACTTAAAGTTATAGCTTCAGCACTGAAAATCTCATGGTCAAATTCTGCCAAGATCCTTTAAGGCACAGTACTGGAGGGCTGGGTTTTACCACTTACTTTTGGGCAATGTGGGGAGGCCATTTACTTACAGCTGGGGAGGGGACTGTTTGGTGTTTCTTTTTTTAAGAACACTTGTGAATATTAATAGCTATATACCTTCAAGATAAATCAAAACCTGTTGGGAAAACTCACACCACAGGTCTAAAGTTACTGTTAAAGAATGCAACTCACTGCTAAGCATCAATTTATCTTCTAAGTTAACTGAACACCAGACAGAAATTGTGCAACAGAGAAATTGCACAAAACCACAATAGCCATCAGCTCAAATAATTCATTCCCTGCATGGGATGTGGTAGAGTGTCCAAACATCCTCACTGACTTTTCTCACATAAGAGAAGATTTTGTTTTCTGTCAGCGAGCAGAAGCTACATAACAATTATCCTCCATTCCTTATAGCATTTGTTATCCAAATTCTCTGACCTCAGGGGCTGCCTGACACTCGATTCCAAAAGTGTTTAGTCTTGGCCTTTTAAAAAAAGACAGAGTAGTAAATTAACAGGAAAATCTTGAATAGAATGCAAGAAATCCTGCACCTTCATGTAGAACATCAACTGAGCTGAGAAGAACCAACTAGAATAGATAGCTGAGGAAACAATAAAAGCAGGCAAGCTGCTCCTCAACTCCAGCTGCCCCTTGATGACTTGAGAGTGTTTTCATCTTTTCTCAAGACAGCACCAGTTACACATGACTGCTTTTGAGTGTCAGCCTCATCAAAGTCTGTGTTGGTACCAGCTCCTATAGCCAATGCAAAATTAATATTCAAATTTCAACTGAGAAACTGTCACAGTTGCTCCACCAGAGTTTGCACACAAGGAAAACAAGTGTTACAGAACAGGAAAATCACATTAACTGGGTTCTCAAATTGCCGCTCTGAGCATTGCAAACTAATGGATTAATATTTGTTTTTAAAATAAGCATCTGCTACTGGAAGGGAACAGAAAATCAGATGTTATCCAAAGCACCACACAGTTTAGGAAAAGGCAGGTCACTGGCACCTGCCTGTCCACTGTAAGGGAACAAGGGCGTTCACACTGAACCTCGTTATGGCAAGACCAAAGGAAGGACCGGACAGAAACAAAGCTTGGAAACTGTTTCAGAGCCAAACTTTTGCGCTAGTGTTTAAAACACAGATTGAAGACAGCTCCAGATTTCACAGAGCCGACTGGGAGAAAAGAGATTTCCCTTCTTACCACAAATACAAAGATAGTTGGCCCCCTGAAGTCAGGAAGCGCCTGATAATGGATCTGAGACAACTGGGGGGTTCATTTCTATTTTAGGGACCTCCCATTCTCCCTCCTCCCTCACCTCCTTGGGGCTGCTTTTCCTCCAGCCCAGCAGGGAAAGCAGCAAGCATATGCACAGAGGCTACATGACTGTAAGCTGGTAAAAAGCTGCTAAGCTAACTGATGGCAAATCTGACCTTCCTAAAACACTTGACAAGACTTTAAGAAGATAAATATTATTATTTCAAGGGGCAGGATCCTCATGGATATCCCATTAAACTTCAGGAATAGCAAACCATGACAGGGTGCAGCCTGCACATGGTCAGCAGGAGAGGGATGTGCTGCTGCAAGATCAATGACAGAGTTATTCAGAGGGAATAGGTACCTACAAAATATAAACCAACTTCTTTATTTTTTAATAATATGCTGAATGTTCTCAAGTTCTCAAAGTAAAAAGCATTTAAAGATCACTGTAATTCATTCCTCCTAATGTTTCCCTTAACTGCATTATTACTTTTTGTGTCGACACATCTCAGTACCGCTTCCATACCTGACACCACCTCCATCATGAAACAAAGTCAACAAAGCCAACATAAGGAGATAAAAACAATCTTATTTCCACTTGAGATGATTCTGTTCTACAATGCCTTTATTTTAGAAACCTCATTTTTTAAACATGTGAAATTACATAAGCAATACAATGGCTTGCACAGAGCATTGCTAAATTCTTCCTCACCACCTGTCTTAACTTTGGGACAGGACTGTAAGTCAGTTGTGGTCCAAGTAAAAATGACCTGATGCAGTTCTACTACAATACAAAGGCTCAAAACTTTTTTTATTAAATAAGTCATTTATAACTAAATGGACCAAGAGATGGTTAATTTGATTGATTCACATATACCAGTGTGCATTATTCAAAACAGTAATATTTTATCTGAAAATAGACTTTAAATTACAGTCCAGAATTCTAAGCTAAATACTAAAATTTGCTCCATCTCCTCCTTACAAGAAATACAATTCAGTTGCTGTTTCAATTTTATGTAAAAGATATAATTAATCTTTAGCAAGGCCAAAAGCAATTTATCATTTAAAGCTGAGAATTTACCTGCCACTCCTAAAAAAAATTGTTCCAATGTAATAAATTCTATTATTGATAAAGCTTTTTATAATGACAAGCCACAAGGTCAGTAACCCACTACCACAGATTCCACTATTCTCCCCAAGAGCCACTACAGAGATGGAGCACAGCAATGGAAATTTTAACTCCATGGCTGCAGTCCAATCACCGTATTCTGAATCAATTCTATTTTTCTTAGGGACAATTTTGTGTAAAAATCCAGCAACAGAAAAGCCAGACCCATAATTATGCTCTCCAAGGGAAGAAATGCTCTGTAACAGAGACAGATGGCTTCAGCTCGTATGCTGCACTCCCCCTTTTTCAAAAGTTCTGCTGCAATCTTATTGTAAGGGCTTTGTAACTCGCTTCTTTGCATCTGTCGTCATATTTCGTGAGCTATGTGCCTTCTAAATAGAAAAAAAAATGTTTTGTTTTTGAGATGGGGAGCAGATTTTGCTCATTTATCATAATAATTCCCTGAATGGGGATACAGCTATTTTCTCACTAAGAAAAATTCAAAATGCAACATTATTCTATTTCTCTGCTGTCAACAAAAGCAAAACGGAGCATTTTTTTTTTAATGAAATAATGCTTCTGGATCAATAAAAGCCATGAACCACACAGGTTAACTACCTCCAACATGTGTTAGGTGGCCTTTTGTCTCTGAACACACGTCTGTGTCCACAGTTAATTGGAATAACTTGGTCTTATCCAAATAAAACAACCTTTTACCACTGTATAAGAGCTGCAAGACTCAAGATGAACATCACATTAGTAGTTCTGTAATGCTTCTGTCATGCTATTTCACCTTTATTTGCTTTAAAACAATCACAGTTTATTTTGCACATGCACTCTATGTCATTTGCCTCCCTGTGCCCGTAAGTCAGTTTTAATTCGCATTAACAACTGAAGGATTGTCTTCTCCTTTTCCCAAATTTATGTGCTACTTTTCATGATGCTGAAACACAGAGTATTTTGAAGTATGAAATATTCTGTTGGAAGGAGTCCAGAGGAGGTCACAAATATGATCAGAGGGCTGGATCACCTACCCTCAGGACAGGCTGAGACAGTTGGAGTTGTTCAGTCTGGAGAAAAGGAGGTACCACAGAGACTTCAGAGCACCTTCCACTGTCTTAAAGGGGCTAAGAGAGCTGGAGAGGGACTTTTGTCAAGGGCAAGGAATGTGATAGGACAAGAAAAAATGCCTTAAACTCCCAGAGGGAAGGGTTAGATTAGACACAGGGAAGAAGTTTTCCCCTATGAGGGTGGTGAGGCACTGGCTGCCCAGAGAAGCTGTGGACATCCCATCCCTGCAAGCGTTCAAGGTCAGCTGATGGGCTCTGAGTAGCCTGCTCTAGTGGGAGGTGTCCCTGCTCATGGCAGATGACCTTTAAGGTCCCTTCCAACCCAAACCATTCTGCAGTTCTAAGACTATAAACACTATCACATCCCACCTCCCATCATGTCTCAAGCCCCTTTAATAGTTCCAGCTTTGACAAAAACATTTTTGTGGCCAGGAGAGGTGCAGAAAACCTGCTGGGTGTAACACGAGGCAAGAACCAGCACGGTGCAACAGGAGTGACTCTCACAAGTTGCAGCAGGATCTCACCTCTACAGCCAAGTAGAGCAAACAGAAGAGAGACAATGGTACAGTTTGTAACTGGAAGTGATACTCAGATACATTAAAAATGTTAAAGAAAGAATGATGGAAATGCAATGGAAATATATCCTTAAGAAGAGCTGAGTAAAAAATTTATTGCAAACAAAGAAGAAAATTTTGATGTTATGGCAAGTCCCACAACAACTAGGTATTAAGGTTACCCAGAGTACACAGCAACATTCATGTTTTGTCAGTATTTCAGCAGGAAAAAAAATCAAGTGAAGGTTGCTAAATCACATGTGTGTCTTTCTCTTTCCACATATCTATCCATCTATATAAAAATTTGGCGCATCATATAAAGTTGCCAGCAATGCTGAAGTCCCACTTTGACAATTTTATTTTTAATCTCTTTCCACATTACTCTCTGAAATTGAACAGAGGACATGTCAACTACCAGATTTAATTTCTGTTCTCATTAGCTTCTACATTATGCAGATGTCAGGTCAGAAAGAACCCTATCAGATAACCAAAAATTAGTAATAATTAACCAATAGTAGTGCAGTTTGCCTGAAGAGACCTATTCTTTCCAAGTGGTAAATTATTTTTTAATTATTCCACTGAGATGGAGACTTCTAATTGCAAATACTCTAAGCAAGGAAAAAATATACACTGGGGGAATCCCAGATTATTAGCAACTGTGCAACTTTCTACTTAGGTTTTGCAAGTAATAATAGACTTTTTCCAGTTTAAAAAAAATATTCCTAGAAGACTTCTTCATTGATGCAGATAAATCTGCAATTGAAGTACAAAAGGATAATGGAATTGTTAATTCATTTTTTGATGTCCAAACATGATATTTTTAAGTCAAGAATCGACTGAAGTCAGATCCATTTTGAATGGTCAGATATAAGAAAATGAAACTGGTTTTGAGCAGCAAACATATTCTATTAGCTTAAAATTGGATGATGCCAACATATAACTATTTATTTGGCACTTGAGAGGCACTTCATTTGTTCCAATACAATTTTAAAGACCCAGAATTATTCCTGAGCCCTCTATCCCATCTTCCCATTATAGGGAGAAAAAGAGAGATGTTATTTAATACCTGGGAACTTGGAGATTTTTCTACTATCCACAACCACCCAATTGAACAGCTTCTCACACAACAAAAGAAAGGAACTAAAGAAGTCCTAAAATCACCACTGATCTCCACAAGGACCAGAGTAACTAGGGTTTTGTAACCACACGTTTCTGGGCACTGTTGAGCATGGCAGCTTTAAACATCCACATTGCTCTGCATCCAGTGGGCAGCAGAGCACAGTTCACTCTATGCTGTCCCATGCCAGCCCAAAGGGACAACACAGAGGGGAAAAAGAGCTCTGACTCTTGTTTTTTCTGGTTTAATCACTGAACTGGTGCTCAGCATCCTCCTCCATGTCCTAACAGTCCTTCAGCTTCACCTTGATCTTCCCCACCGTTGTTTCCTAAATAAACCCAGTTGCCTTCTCAGGGATCAGGCCATAACTGTCCCTCAAACTGAGCAAAATTAGAAGTATATATCAATGTTCTGAGCATCCTTTTAAGATGCTGCATGTAATTAGATTATATTTAGTATTTTCTTGCCCCCTTGGGAATAACAGAGTCAGCTCATCCAAGCCAGCAGTAACATTACCCCCTTAGCACATTGATTTCTGAGACCCTGCATCAAGCATTTAATAGAAATGTTGGCTATAAAATCCTAATGGCTAATTTTTCACTTGTAGATTTCATAACAAGCATTATCATCGTCTCCCAGGATCGCAACAAGCAAGGACTGTACTAATGTGGTTCAGCCACAAACATTTCTATTAATATGGCTCAGGCACACATTTTCTACCTAATCAGCCATATGTCACTCGCTGGAGACTTCCCTCAAAGTTTGAGAGGTAGAGGAAAATATTACACACTACAGGTAGAAAAATACAAAATCCTCTCTCATGACTGCATTTTGGTTTTTTTGAACCAATGTCTTTGCTGTTGAAAGCTGGCAGCACTACCTAGGTGCAGAAGGTGCACAGATTTCTGCTCTGTGGGTGCAAAATATAGTTTATAGGCCAAGTGAAATCCATAGTCAGCATCCAGTGAACTGCTGGCCTTGCAAACAGCCGTACTGCAGGAAGGAAAAGTCAAGTGTCTCCTGAGAGAGAGTCTTTGGGTGAGGCAGGTTATACAAAAAATGTGAACAGATTAACAGCCTTAATTTTGGTTTCATGGGAGTTTGAGGGGACAGGAGTTAGTGAAAGAATGCCAGTAAGATGCAGAAAGTTTTTGAGACTACATTTTTACCGCCCTCATTCATGTTATTTTGGATTTTCCACACAAACCCAGACTGAAATAACTGTCAGTAAAACCCTTGTACCAAAGAATTTGGGGTTCATCTCTAAATCTGTAGACAACAGTATCAAAGTTCAGGTACTTTTGAGGTTGCAAACGAGCAGGGCAGTACAACTGCTATACCCACGTGGCAACTCTGGCACCCAAAAGCTATTGTAACAAAAACAACTCAAAAAAGACAAAGTTTTCAGTGAGGGGAAATAATCACCAATTACCCTTTGCAGGTTTTCTTAAAAAGCACTGGAATATGCAGATTTTTACTTATCCTAATTTGCTCAATGCTACCTTGCTTTTCAAACCCTTGTGCAGAACAGAAGCAAGGCCACTGCAAAGAAGCCACCACAGAGCAAAACACCTCCCACAACAGTCCCATTTTGGTCCAACACTGTGAGTGTGACACTTACATCCAGGTCACCTCAGCAACCTACCCCCCTGTCCCTGGACTGCTTATTTTCCTCATCAGGTTACTAGAGAAGGGAGAAAAAAAATATCTATCAAGAGCCACATCTCTGATCTGACCTAAAACCACAAGCTAAAACATCTGTAATTAGTTGGCTATTCAGTGTATTCAGTGCATAGTCCAATAGAGAAGCAGAAAGCAACATGTTAATTGCCAGGGTCCTTTCAGCTCCAATTTGTCCAGTTCCTGTGGTTCAAAAAGATCCCTGAAGTCAGAGATAGTTTTTTTCATTGTCATTACAGTTATTTGAGTTCAAATGTTGCCCCCAGAAAGCCTGTAAAAGAAAAAGAAAATTTGATTTTATCAGCATCTGATTTTTCCTCTTTTATAAAGGATTTAATGCAGCTCATAATTAGGCACTGCTACCTGAGGGAAAATTAATGAAATAAGAACAGGCCTCCAGATGAAGATTTTAAAGTGTGTGTCAATGACACAAAGTTTTTTTGCCATGTTAGCATATTTAATTGAGAGAAGAGTGGCAGAAACTGGCCAGAAACACAGATGACCTCTTGTTCTGTGTCAATGCATCAGTATCTTGTAATCAGACATTGAGACACTGAATATGTCGCTGTGCTTTTTTCTCCCCTTTCCCAAATACAAATCAGAGAGGAAAAATTGCCAATAGACTGGGGGTTTGTTGCTGTTATTTCTAAGATGCTAGCTGCTGTCCTTTAAAAATGTATAATTTTCATTGAAAACAGACTCTTCTGTCCAGGTACACACAAGTTTAAAACACACAGGTAAAGTGCCAAAGTCAATGAGACCATTTCAGAATAGGAAAGGCTGTATTTGTATTTATAAGGAATATTATGTATTTTCTATATAAAAATCAGAGTTATTTCCTCCAAATTAAAAAAAAAATAGAAATTAATCAGAAAAATGCATTTCTTTCCCCTAGCATTTTAAGATTTAAATATACACTAAAACCCTTTTGATAGAGTTTAAAATTATGTTAATTTAATGAACTCTACAGTCAGCACTACAGTTATCCTTTGAATTCACCAATTCTATAATGAAGCACTTCTCAGACTACTTTGGACAAAAAGACACATTACAGTATTGTTGCTTCAGTAAATGCAACACAATGGATTATTTTTTCTGAACACAGTCACTACTGATCTGCAATTGCAAAGCTGCCTTGAAGGCTGCCACTCCACCAAAAAGAAAATGGCTAAACACACAATTATTCTAATAAGAATAAAATACTCCTATGCAAATACATGCAGCAGCCTGAATTTGACAGAGAAGGGATCAAGTCTCAGACAAGTTCTGTAATTTCCTATTAAATTTATATCACTTTTATTGCTGCTGTGACACCAGATGCCTTTCCCATTTGCAACTATAATTAGAGTTATTTACAAAAAGAATTATAATTTCATCAATTAGTTTTCATATTTCCCAGTGCTGTCACCCTACTTTGTTTTCTCAGTTTGCTACTGAAATAAAAAACTGACTTGAGGAAGACAAGAAAGTTTCCACTCTCATTTCTTGCTCTCTCTATATACTGAGTTTTCTCAATGTTCAGTCCTTTAACATAGGTGTATTTCCCAATCATTTTAACAGCACCCTGGGAAAAAAAACACCTTTCAAAAGCTTAAGTGCTGAGCAAAGAAAGATTTCTCAGAAAAAAATAAGCCAACCTCCAAAGGAATATGGTTAGATACAGCTACTAACATCTGCTCTTTTCTCAGGACAACAGAGCAGCTAAAAAGATGGGCTGGAGATTGAAACAGAGAGAATGTGGCCAATTCCAAGGCCAAAGAAGCACCACTGATGAAACCCCCACGGTATAAAGCTGCGGTGTTCATCACCATGACCTGGGGAGAGATAAAACATCCCTAAGTGCTGAAGTTCAGTTTCCAGCACACAGCATTTCCCACTGCAAAGGTCAAGGACGTGCAGTTGAGACCCTCCAGGTCAAGCCCCTGCATTCAGGCAGTCTCTGAGCTACCCACCAGAGGAGGCTGAAAGCACTCTAGGAGAATTTATCACTGCATGTTCACTGCTCAGATGCCACTGCACCAACCCTGGACAGGCCTGGAAAACCCCTCCCATATTCTTATTGAAAACTAGAACACTAAACAAGGGAAACACCACAGCTCAAGGTAAGGACTTGCCACCAGGGTCAGTGGACAATTGAAATCAAGGCTGGGAGAATGAATCTGCTCACCAGAACACAACAATCAAGGAACAACTTATATGTGAACCTCTTAATCTCTTTTACACCTTCCCATATCATTTGACTTCTGTCTAAACAGTCAATTATTCTAGTTTATAGTATAATAAAATCTGCCTTTTCCCCCTGTTTCAAAGCCTTCTAACATTCATTGAAGTCATTGCAGACCCATTTTTAAGCTCTGCCTGGCAGCAGGACGCTAAAACTACATCTAAAAACCATCATGCCCACAGCTTATTTAAAAAACAAAACAAGAAACAAACAAAGAAATCCACAAACAACAAAAAAATGGACATTAATGGTAAGTTCTAGATGTATCTAAACTTCCCTTTAATAGGTTTTTCAGGAAAATAATGTTAATATAGTTTCTGCCTCCAGCAAACTCATCTGTCCCTCATGTCACTGTCTCCAGAAATGAGTGGTTGATTTTCATGAATGAATCTTTATGATTAAAAGGAGAGTAAAAAAGTGAAAAAAACAACTTTAAAACTTGATTACTCAGTGATGAAAACATGAAATTCGTCTGTGAGTAAATTATATCCTGTCTTAGAACAAGGGATTAAAAAAAAGTAGTAGGCTTTTTCTCTTGAGTTTTTGTTATACTTTTACGCAAAATAATCAAGACCTTATATTCATATCCCACCATGTAAAATATGTCTTTGTGGAAATGTGCATCAAATTTTCCTATGCCGAGCATGTTTGGAAAAAGCTTCACCTGCTAAGGTTCTCTATTTGGGGCATAAGTGACACCTTCTTAAAAAGTCCACAGTTGCAGATGTTCCTGGGGAGGCTGGATTCAGTTTCTGCTCTTCCCCACTTTTCTTGGGAAGATACTGGGGAAGGATTGGCTTTCTATGTGAGTTCCCAGCACAGCTCCTGAGTAAGACTGGAGGGAAGTAAGGTGGAGCAGCAGGGAACCAGAGCAGAACAAGAGGATTTGGAACTAGAAAATCAAAAGCACTATTGATATACATGAGAGAACGCAAGTGCATCCAAGACTGGTGAACAGTGAAAGGAGCACGGGCCATGGAAAGAGGTTTAGCAATCACATCTTCTGGGAAAGTTGCAGAATGTGAAATATAAATTGCCAGATTATTAGGAAACAGAGATGAAACTTTGATTACAACAACTTGGAAGGCAGGAAAATTGAAGAAGTCACTGACTGAGAAAACGACCGTAAAGGAGAAATAAACACACAGCAAGAGAGTGGAAGTAGAGACAAATAGAAGATGGTTTAAGATAGAAAAAGAGCACAAAAACAAGTATTGGAAACAAAATTTAGAAACATGTTTGTTAATCTGCTTAGATAAAACATTGTAAAAAGTACTGTGCTGCAACGGTAGCTCCTAAAACCAGAGTCATGGCTCCAAAACACTGCTAGAAGTGGAGAAGTGACTTGGGTGACACAAGAGCTTCACTCAGAGCAGCCAAAAGCCCTGTCCCAGGTACTGGGATATAACGGACATAAAATTAACACACAAAAAAATATATATCTATAAAAGGGAGTCATCTTACAAGACAAGGACAAAACAATGCAATTGTCAAAAAAACCTAGTTGTGAAATAGATGTTCCAGTGCTTCAGAAACAGAACAAACCACTTTAACCCCAGCTGGGGAACTGGTGTGAATCAGAGACACATTCACACAGGTTGTCTGCCTTCAGATGGTGGGAAGATGTCCATAAAAGCTTCCTAGCACAGAGTTACCCAGTGATATTTGAGGAATGCAATGTTTGTGTGGCAAAGTTGGGCTGGGGAAAACAAAAGACATGCCGGATAGTTTCATGTCAAATCCAACCATTTCCCTTAATTTTAGGGTTTGGTTTCTTCTTTTTCAAGAACTTTAGTGCCACAGAAGACTTTTTTGAGAATAACTCAGGAAACACAAACACATAGTTGGCTTGGCCTCACTCTTACATTGTTTTCATCATCTGAAATCTCTTGAGAACTCTCATTAAAAGCATCTTCTAATGCTTTATAAATCCATAAAGTACAGTTCTACAATAACATTTATTCTTTTAGGTCAAAAAGGTTTGGTCTTACTCCTGCTTATTTCCCAGCAAATCCTCACTGCAAATGCTGCTCAAGTACTGTACCTTAAACAGCATGCTACAACTGAAAAACTATAAAGCTGAAAATATACATTTGTGTGTTCACATCAGCAGGAGACTGGAAAGGCTGGGATTCTCCAGACTGGAATGGGAAAGGTTAAGGTGAGCAGAAATTCAGGTTTACAAAGCAGCACCCTCTCTGGAGAGGCTGAAAAAGACATGAAACTGAAAGGTATTTAAATAAAGTTCTTTTAAAACAGTTAAAATAATTTTTCTCCCAGTGGGCAGAGTACCCTGCGAGCTTCCTGGCAGCAGAGGCAGCCTGCAGCATCAGCTCAGAGATGGTCTCAGCCACCTTTGAGCAATCATCTCTCTTCACTTGCAAAAAGCCAGAGTAACTGAATTAAAGGTAAGGAGCCCTCCCTGGAATGGTGTAGGGTGAGCCAAAGCCATCAGAGGTGAGGTTTGATCCCACCTTGCCTGTCCAGAGCTCGTCACCTATCCCCAGCCCAGGCACACAGCTCTGCCAGAGCCATATGTCCCACCGTATGTCAGATAAGCACTGGCACAGAGACAGAAGGACTCGCCTTCCTGCTGCTCCATCGCCTTCCTGCTGCTGCACTGGAGCCTTCTGGATCAATGCTCTTGCACTGATCAATCAGGAATACCAGGATTTAGGCTTCAATTCCCTAAGCAGCAACAGAATTAGATTACTTTGATTCAGTGTAGACTTAGATCCCTACCAGCTTTCTGGCTCGTTGCATTTGTATTTCCTAGATGTAGCCCGGTGAACAAAGAAGCCAGATTAACAGATGGGAAGGAATAAAATTGAAGATCTTGGAGTCATTTCTGCTAAACTGACAAGCACATTTCTATAAACTAGGTATTATACACATCACACACAGCCAACAAATGAAGTGATTGGCTCCCTGAGATACCTAACAACGCTACCCAGAGAAATTGGACATGTCATCTTCGAATGCCCCAGAAGGGGAAATAAAATGAGGTAAATTCATAAGCTTATTCATAACCACCAATCTTATTCAAAACCACCAATCTTATTCATAACCACCTATTTCACAGCATTACAGACACAAAACCTCAGATTTTTATAGTCTTAGTCAGTACTTCTCATAGGCAATAAGTCAGCTTCAGCAGTTACGTAAAGCAGTTAATTCATAAAGTCACCAGTTCCCCTAACACATGAACACATTGCAGCTGTTTTATATTCAAGGGTTTGTGTAATGCTATCAATTCTCTTCCACTTTGTTTCTTCTCCTTGTTCCCTCAGAAGAATAAAGTAGCTCTAAAGTAAAAAAGAAAGAAAGACATCATTCCTTAACTACCTTGAGAAATATGCCAGCGTGACTGTGAAAGACAAGTAAGACTGAGGGACACAGGGTCTTGAGATACAAAAATTGCCACAGCTACTGAAAAAACCCAGAGATTTTCCTCAGAAGCATCTGAGGAAAGAAGATTCCATGAAATGCCATGGTGTCAGAATAAGCAATCCACTATAGTAAGTTCCAGCAATTTTCTTAAATGGAAACAGAAAACGTCTGGTAAACAAATGACGAACATTTGCAGGGAAATGAAAATTCTTATGCATGAACAGGAATGTGACCCAGGGCAGTACCCCCTATTCCCTTAGGAATTACAGAACATTTGAGAGAAATAAGAAATTCTGATGAATGACAAAATGTATGAACGAAAGAGCCGGGAAACCAAGAGATCATGAACTTCACAGCATTAAGACTTTTTAAAATCTCATCTTCCTGCAAAACACACATACACAATCAAGTATTCAGCAGATTTTTAACAATACTCATTTTGTTACATTTTCAACCATGCCGATGTTTTTTTCAGAAATCATTTGCAGGAGCAGCAACTATGTTCTCAAAGGCAGAATTAACAACTGCTAGCAATAACATCATTTTGCTTTTAAGAAGTACAACGTGAAATCCATACCAGTTTTGCACTTTCTAGAACTCAAGGTACTGGCAGTCTTTGAACCTCATCCTCCAAAGTTTCTCCAAGGTAAAAAAGGGAAGATATTGGCCAAGGCACCTTGGAGACAAGAACAGCTGGCTTTCATCATGGTCTTGAGCATGGTTGTATTAAGAGATTAGTCAGGCCTAAGCAAAAACCTTCTTTATTTCACTCAGTTTGGAAGCAGATACACCTCACAAGAGCAGCAGAAATCAATATTAGCCCGAACTGCAATGAGCCTTCACATTCAGAAGTTCAGCTGCAACTGAGGTCAAAAAGAGCAGAGAAAGAGTATTTGAATAGTACAGTGATCCATGAACTCAATTCAAGGCAGTAAATAACATTTGTGCCTGAGTGAGCTATAATACTTTATAAAACAATAACAAATGACTATACTTCTGATAGGAAAGCATTATATCATACCACAAGCAAAATTGTTGCCAATATAATCTTTTTTCCTAGGGACTTTTGTGATCCTTCCTTCCTGCATTAACTTTCAGCATGCTAACTTCAGAGCCAGAGATTAAAGCTATTGTATGTTTGTATTGCATTCAAGTTAGATGTTTGGCAACAAATGGAGTTGGTGTGGATTACAGAGACTTGGTTAACATTTTGCAGTCTTACAAAGCAGAAATCTGCCAGGGCACAGAAACCTCTGTCCCAGACAGCAGCCAGATGGGAAAATTAAAAAAAAAAAAAAAAATACAAACAAAAAGAAGGAAACATGTAAAGGTGGCATTTGAAGACAGAGGAAAAGATGCACTGTGACATCTGGGTGTAAGAATACATTTACATCAATGCATATCTGCATGGACACTCCAGAGAAAAAATCATGGGCCTTTTTCACCACAAAGAGTAAGAGAATTGTTTTCACTCTTGCAGAAATGCATGGACACAGTACTGAGTTTATAGTGAAGATAAATGTTCAGTATATTACTCCTGATCATTGCCCATTAAAGGGCTGAAAAGCAGACAGTAAAAAAAAAAATACAGTGACCCTCTTGTGCTGTATAAAGCACAAAATACCCTCTTTTTTCCTCTTTTTTGTGACACAATGAAACTGGAAAAAATACTGTTTTTCACACTTGAGGGATCTTTCCCTCAAGTGAATAGAGAACAGGTTCAAACAATTTAGCCTAGATCATTACTAAAAGTTTTGTCATCTAATCAAGATCCAGATTTTACAAAATTTTGACTAAGTTTTCATATAGAGTATCATGAGAATTAATCCATTTCATGTCTGGCTATCTAAAGCTCAATCCAAGCTTAGTGACTACAGAAGCAAAAGGAAAAACTCCCCATAATCCCTACAATTTCTTCTTCCTTCCTCTCAGAAAACAAGCATTTATATTAACCATTACATCTTGATTTTACTACTCTCTTGCACACCGCAAACTGTTGACTGCCTAGCTTGAAATGTTTATAGAAAAAGCTCACTGTATGTATACAAGACCTGAAACATTTGAAAACTAAAAGCATACACAAAAACAACATCCCTGACATGTTTCAGAGTTCAGAACACATCAAATGAGAATAAACTCCAGGTGCTATTGTGCAGGAGGGCGTAAGACAAATTCAAATAAAATTGCTGAGAAAGCTGAAGTATCACAGGTTTCCAGGATGGCTTTTATAAAAATAATGTTTTAGCTCATAAGATAACTGATTTTTCTTCAGTTTCTGGCAGTACTAGGGGTAGTATTACCTGTGTAAAGACACAAAAGCAGAGTTGCAGGGCTAGTATCACATGTGACTACTTGCACACTTGAAGGCAACAAACTGACTTCGGAAAATGCATTCATTTAGGATAGTAACAGACACCACAGCACAAATTAGTTACTGCATTTGACAACATTGTGTAAGTGTTATCAAAACACCTCACTTGAGATTGTCAGTCCATGCTCTCACAGGGGCAATGAACTGCTAGTGATTCTGGTACCCTACAGACAGCATAGGCAACAGGTCTGACTGATCACTATTTACCCAATACATAAACTCCAAAACAAACTGGCATCGTCTCTCATTACGAAGTCTAAGAATTGTTTCACATTTCTACCAGAGGAAATTATTTTCATTTATTTAAAAGAAATTGTCACATTAGTAAAAAATGCCAATACTCAACTATTGTTATTGATAATTAGACATGGAACTCAAGCTACACGTGGCAGAAATGGCTACTCCTTTTCAAACAATCCAAACCCTTGCAGTAATAGTAATTAACAAGAAAACACCAATTACAGATTTATGTGCTACCTTAAACATGAATACTGACATGATATAAACAATTCTGTGCAAGTTGTTGCTTTAATTAGTCCTTGTACACTTTTGTGTGAAAATGAACATTCTAGGGAGCATTTAAACACTAAATTTAGAAATTTGTATTGCAGAAATAATAAAAATCAAACAATTAACTGAGACTCATACCCAGTCCGTCATCTCTGGCTATTATCTCTGCTGGGTACATATTTTTTTTATATATACATGTCATTTTTGTCTTGCAGATTTAGTTTTCTTCTAAGAGTCTGATTTTACTTTACTCATCTGTTTTATATACAGTAATTTCACGATTCTAAGTCGCACTGTTTATAAGCCGCACTTTACAATAGAGTGTGATAAAAGGTATCTATTCTATCACCATCTGTTGAGGGTGGGGGCAGTGATCCTTATCTCAACGGCAGATATTCTGCTAATGGGATATCCATTGAAACCAGGTGGGGCATTGTTCTTTATCTTTTCACAACACATCCTTTTTCCAGGGAGTTATTTTCTACTAATGGCCAACTGAGTCCCACTGTGGGACTGATAAAATTACTGCATCCCTTTGGGAGATGCTCCAGCCAGGGGGAAGAGCCCAACATTTCTTACCAAGATAAAAACAGAGGTTTTGGGACACTAAGGTAGTCCCTTTCTCCACTGAACTCCAGAGGAAAGCCGGATATCTCCACATCACTACTGGACCTCCAGAGGGAAACTGCACCTTGTACAGGAGCACTGCTCCAACTGAATCACATCTGTCACTGCAGAGGATGCAGCCACCATTGAATGGGACTGCTACCAACACCCTGCCTGACGGGTGTCAGGTTGTACTCTGACTTTGTCAGGGTTTGGAGTTTGTTTCTTTGTAGTACTGCACTTCTATCTTAATTTCCCTAGTAAAGAACTGTTATTCCTAATTCCCATATCTTTGCCTGAAAGCCCCTTGATTTCAAAATTATAATAATTCGGAGGGAGGGGATTTACATTTTCCATTTCAAAGAGAAGTTCCTGCCTTTCTCAGCAGACACCTGACCTCTAAACTAAAACGGCAACTTTTTGTTCTTTGTCCATATATAAGCTGCACCTGATTATAAGCTGCACTTCGGGTTCAGACCAAAATTTTAGTCAAAATGGTGCGGCTTATAATTGTGAAATTACTGTAACTATTTCATGCAAAACATTTAAACTATTTAAGCACTTGTACTGCAAGTGCAACATGCCCTATTGCACAACGCATTCAAAATTCTTTTTCTGTATCCATTTCTTTCAGAAACCAACTTTCCCTCATGTATTTTTCAACTCTAGCAAGGTAATAACTCCATTATTTTCAAAGTACTCATTATTGACTGATCCTTTATGTTAGGCTGCACTTGAACAGCTGCATCATGGCTGGTTTCATAAAGCAGAAGAGTTACAACCTGAAACCACACGTCCTGGCTTGTTTGCTCCAGCCTTGTAATTTCTTTTCTTGTTTTGAAATCAAGTATCCTAAATTCCAATATACTTTTGAAGCAGCTTGTTGCTTTTAATGATCATAACCATTTTGAAGCTAAGTTGAATGGTGCCTTCAGGGCATCATTATTAAGGGAGAAGAAATTCACTGATGCAGACATCAGCACACGCTGCCTCTCAGGCTCTATTTTTACAGACCATTAGAAATCTGCCACGTTTTGTCACATCCTCACAATGTGGCACTTTGGGGCTTTGCCACTGCCTACCCTATGTGGGATTCTTCTGTCAAATCTTATGAATACCTTGCTGAGTCTTCAGGGGTTTTGACAAAATTTAATTCCAACTGCAGTACCATTCCCGCTCACCCCCAGAAAAACACCCACTACCTTCAACCTTCCTTTTACCTGTCTGTAAAAAAACTCTTAAGAAACTCTGAGTCAAAGAAACATGTTTCTTCACAGAGAACAGCAATCACAGGTAGCTGTAATAAGTTTGGCATTGTGCCCATAAAGCTCAAGCAGTTTGGGCAAGGAAAATCCCCTTCAGAGACCAATACTACACCCACCTGTGCATGGGCATGGAATGGATTCCCTCGGAGTTCCCAGCAAAAGCTGAACACTATTAATGTATTTCACTGCATCCCCTGGAACATCCCTGCCTCAACCAATTTTGGGGGAGTTGCCTATCCTTTATTCATGATATTGTAACTTCTTCACTGGTATGAATCACCCTTTCTCTCCCCTACTGTTTTTGTTCCATAGAATTTGCTGGAACTTCTCTTTGGCACCAAGCAGTACCAGCTGCTTTTATGCACAAACAATGACTATTTTTCTATTTCCATTAATATACAAACCAAACGTTTTCATAACAAATCTGATCCAGTCACCAATACTTTTTCTTCACTCCCCCTTTTCTTTTTCTTTAAAGAAATAAAAACATTCACTAGTATTTCTTAGATAATGTTTAAACATCAGATATCTGGGATGTTCCTCCTCCTTCCTCATGTGAATTCTGTCTGAAAAAAGGAAATTATTACCATGATTCCCTGGCTGGTAGCAGCACCATTGAGGGCATACAAATGTGCAAAAACAAGGAGGTTTTGCCAAAAAATACACCATACTTGGACATTTTGTAAGTGCCACAATCACCACTGAAAGGTCCCAGAAGCCCCTGATTACAGCTTCTGCCTGTGCCCACTCAGGAAAATCCTTTGCTAACTTTTACAGCATAGCAAGATACATAAGAGAACTTGGTTTCATTACTACTAAGAAACAAAATATGCTAACAAACTGGAATTCATCCTATGAAAATCACCCCAATCAAGTAAAATGTCATTTAAAATACCTAAATGCAAACTAAGAGGTTAAGAAATTCCTATTTCACATCCAGTACCAAATCCCATGTAAACTGGTGATGGGCACACACACGTGGCAAAGTGCTTCCAACAACAATGCTCAAGATCTGACTTTTTTATGCCTGAGTTTTGTCTTTTGCTTTGTTACACTGTGTTTGGCAGCTGTTGCAAACAAGCAAAAGTAGGTTAGGGAAAAGGAAAAAAAGCATTCATAGGTACTTCAAACAGTTAGAATAAATGCCTAATTGTGGATTAATTATTTAAAGACTGCACAAGCTTTCTTTATCAGATTTTATCACAGGACCAGAAGCATGGCCATGACAAGGTATGGGAAGGGTTTTACAATGTCTGGCCTGTCAATGCACACACACCACTGACAGAAAAAATTCAGTTACTGAAGCAAAGGGAAGCAGAGACAAGGACATCTGTCCGCCTTCTCCATCATCCTGAATTTCTCACCATCACCATCCCCACTCCAAATCCCTGAATGAGCAAAAGAATGAGGCCATCCAACACTGAAGGGCTGTGTTCAGAAAAAAGGTACAGTAATTTCACAATTATAAGCCGCACTGTTTATAAGCTGCACGTCTGGGTGTCGGAAACTGTCTTGGGTTACAATACAGAGTGTGATAAAAGGTATCTATTCTATCACCATCTGTTGAGGGTGGGGGCAGTGATCCTTATCTCCGTGGGAGATATTCTGTTAATGGGGTATCCATTGAAACCAGGCGGGGCATTGTTCTTTATCTTTTCACAACCCATCCTTCCTCCAGCGAGTCATTTTCTGCTAATGGCCAACTGAGTCCCACTGTGGGACTGATAAAATTACTGCATCCCTTTGGGAGATGCTCCAGCCAGGGGGAAGAGCCCAACATTTCTTACCAAGATAAAAACAGAGGACACTAAGGGAGTCCCTTTCTCCACTGGACTCCAGAGGAAAACCGGATTTCTCCATATCACCACTGGACCTCCAGAGGGAAACTGCACCTTCTACAGGAGCACTGCTTCAACTGAATCACACCTGTCACTGCAAGGGTACTGCAACCACCATTGAATGGGACTGCTACCAACACCCTGCCTGACGGGGTGTCAGGTTGTACTCTGACTTTGTCAGGGTTTGGAGTTTGTTTCTTTGTAGTACTGCACTTCTATCTTAATTTCCCTTTGCCTGAAAGCCCCTTGATTTCAAAATTATAATAATTTGGAGGGAGAGGGGTTACATTCTCCATTTCAAAGAGAGGCTCCTGCCTTTCTTAGCAGACACCTGTCCTCCAAACTAAAACAGCAACTTTTTGTTCTTTGTCCATATATAAGCCGCACCTGCTTATAAGCCGCACTTCCGGGTTCAGACCAAAATTTTAGTCAAAATGGTGCGGCTTATAATCGTGAAATCACTGTAATTGGCAGGAGAAAAGTACTCCTTGAACCTTCTCATTGCTTTGGATAACCTTTTCCAGTTCCAGGATTTGGAGGCTTTCCGTTCTTTAAACCAGTCTTGCTTACACTTAATACAATATACAGTGAGCACATGGTAGGAGAGACAAATAAAAAACACAACAAAAAACTCAGTTCTTTTCTAATATTGCAGGAAAATTTAAGTTACAAGGAGAATTTATTCATCTTATATGAGTTTGCAAGTACCCACATTTGTTTAACAGCAGTAACCGAAAACTTAGAGACCATTTGTTTTCCTGACTTATAATTGACAGCTGCAATTTAATCCTAACCATTGTAGTTGTGATTTACAGGTGGATTTTAGCTCTTAAGAAACTGGAAATAGCAATAAAGTCAGGGCTGTCAATTACCATCATATATGCATCTGGGTAAACCACTATATGCAGAGCAAGGTAACTCAATTGCTGCTAGCTGAAGGTGAAGGATGGAAGTAAATCTGTAGAATAAAACACAAGGTCTTATTTTCTCCAAATTGTAACCTTTCCAGAAAAAAAAAAATTCCATTTTAACTGCATCAAAAAGTATTTTAGTTTCTTATATAGAAAAAAAAAGGTATACGTTAATTAAACTGCTCTGCTCCCCTGCTCTGAACATTTATTCACCCAAGTTTTAGGTTATAAAAGCAAAGATACAAGTTTTTTGTTGCCTTTCAAGAAGTCATTGCAACCTGATCTTTCATTCTCTAAACGCATTAGAGACTCGCATTACTGCTCTACTGCTTTTATCCCTTTTAAAAATTTACATGCAAAAAACTGCCTTGAATTATTTCATTTGCATGGTAGTACTAAGCATGAAGCATTTTAATGGAAAGAGTTTTTACACAGCCATTCACAGTGCTATGAGCGAATAGACATGAGTTAAGTCAATGGCAAAAAGATGTGTTAAGAGCACCCAACAGAAATTATTATTACAGAGGGTTTCTGAGTGAAACTACTGCCCATTGCAAATGAGTGACTCAATAGCAGCTTTCATTTAAGAGGGAAGAGAAGTTAAAATATCAGAACATATTTCTGACCAGGAAGAAAGGGATATGCCTGATAACAGATATTTCATAAATTTAAGTTACTGGAAGCTAAATGAAAAAATGAAGCAATTTTAACTACCTCTACCATTTATAAGCCAAAACTTTTAAAATTCAGTGTGTGACATTACATTAGAGAAATAAAATTCACCGAAATGCAAATCTTGCAAAAGTGAAGTCAATTACTTCTTTAAAAGTGTCTAGCACAGTTCTCAATGCCAAGCAAAAATGCCAGTAGACAGCCCAGGCACTTTCCTGTCAGCACTGAGCATCCTCAGCAGCTGCTTTACAGCTTTAAGGAACTTCAATAGCAGGAACTATCGGAATGCAAAGATGACAAATTACAGGGAAGACTTGGCCATAAGCTAAATTAAAGGAGTTTTGACTACTTCCATGACTTGTGCATATGCACTGCTTTGCTCTTGTGTGTCTGCTGAACCTGACCCCAGGCCATGCTGGATGAGGCTCTGAGCACCTGGTCTAGTGGAAGGTGTCCTTGTCCAGAGCAGGGGATGGAAACAAGATGGTCTTTGGGTCCCTTCCCATCCCATGATTCTATGATTTATCACTTTTGGATCAAACAAACTCCTACAGCGTCCACAGGGCAAAAACAACAGCACAGAAGCATCAATCATCTCCTTTCTTCACTACCTTTTATCTGATCATGAAAAAAATAAAACCAAACCAACAAAAAAGACAAATACTGGTGGAAAAATACCAATATCAACCTAAGACTGGAAAGAGATTAAGAGTAGTTATCTTTGAAGTGTTAGGTAATGATTAGAACGATAATGAGTTTCCAAGTAAGGCTGCATGTCACAAATTCCACATTAATTCAAACACAGATTCTTAGGAAAAAATAACCATTCTACCCTGTTAGCACGCATTGTTCAGCCAGAGTTCAAAGTGAGAGAATGGAATTTAGTTTTTGCTGTCACAGAGGTGTAGTTTATAATTTCATAGTTAATAGCTGGAAGTATTTTCACCTAGCAATAAACCCAACATTTACTACAGTCATAAGATTGAGATTACAACATTTACTACCATCATAGAGCCGAAATTACAAACGGCTTTTGATGGTTGCGGAAAGGAGGAGTTTCAACACTTGCGCAAGATGAGAAGGTCACCGTCTGCTTCCAGCACTGCCACACCCACTCCACAGGCTCAGGGAGCCTCAAACGAGTAGATACACAGCCTGGCAGCTCTGCACAGCACAAACCAAGGAGCACACAAGGGCCACAGATCCCAGCTATGTGTGCATTCCCTCTGGCCACGTAAGGGAAACACACATCAGGCTGCAATTACAGGCAAGCATTCCATGAAAGATTTGAGTGCTGCAAATGCTGCCTGTTCTCCTGACAGCAAACAAGTCGTAATTTTGACCTGCAACTTGACACAGCCACCAAAACCAAACAGGTGGCACTGCAAATTAACATCTCGAATTCAGTCCCAGGAAAACAGATGCATTGGAGGCATTTTTGAAACATTATGGCACCAGCAGCATTAGTTCTAATGATGCGAAATACCAGGCACCTATTTAAACAGTAGCTCTCATTTATATTCTGCTGACTCTTCAAGAAAGTGGGGGGGAAAAAAGGAAACAAATTTTACTGTTGGTAAAAGCAAGACTTCTTGAGCTATTAAAAAGACAAGTATAATGGCCAACTTGACCTATACCTCAACAGTTTTACCTCAGTCACAAAGTAATACAGTGAGCTGAAAAATTTAAACCTAAAGCACTTCACATAAAATATGACAAAGGAAGCCATTTTTGCTTTGTTTTACAATTCAGACTGGTATTAATTGGTCGACATTTGAAAGGAACCAGTGGGTTCAGATGGTCAAGTTATGATTCTAAATCCACTAATTTGGTGGCTCTTCCTCCTGCATAAAAGATTCTATGATATTTTAAGTAGAATTACCTGCTCCATTTATTCTTCTATTTAAAATGAAATAAATATGTTATTTTACAGCATACTTGAGGTTTTTTTAGTTCCTGCTTAAAAAAACGTAACACAAAATATGACAAAATCATTAAGCACAAGCCAAGCTTCAAAATAAAAAATACTTACGTCAGTTTATGTGGTTCTGACCCTTCCATATCTGCTTATGGAAGCCAAGTCTACCTGCCTTACCTGGGAACTCCACCTGGCTACTTGGAGAATATGTTGGGAAGCACTTGGCTAAGGTGTCTCAGTTCAAAGGTCTCCCATGTTCCTGAAGAAGAAGCCATTTAGCTTGACATAAACAGATGAAAGATCCACTGAAGTCCAGTCCAACTAACTGGAAATAGTCTGAAACAGTTATCACAACCAAAGATGCAAAAGATGCTACTTTTAATGTGTTATGACCAAGACAGATGTCTAAATTAGAACATTTTTCTTGGGTTAAGTACTTCCCACCTCTGTCTATAGGGAATGGAGAGATATCAGTTACACAGAAGAATCTACCTCAGCTCTGGGGCACCTCTTTAAGGAAAGACTGGATTGCCTTAAGAGCCGTGCTCCTGTTCCACTGCCTATGGAAGAAGCAGAGGGCCAAACTGGACAGTGGAAAAGGAGGAAAGTTCATCCACAGATGGGAAAAAATACAGAAGATATACATTATTGCAAAAACATTATGCCTTTGACTCACTTAAATAAAAAATGAAAATGTGACATTGAGAAAGGTTTCTTTCCCACACATGGAAGACTGAAATTCAGATACTCTGTGTTTAAGATAACAAGGTGTTTCCTCAGAAGCCAGAGTCAATCCCTGCTCAGGGATGGGGGGGCGGGAAGTAAATGATCTTTAGGGTCCCTTTCAACACAAATCATTCTGTGATTCCCAAGGACAGGCTTGTAAGTGTGGGACAAAGTGGACAAGAAGCTACAGGCTCTCATGCTGCTGCTAACAACCCAAATACTCCCCAATGACTTGCTGAACTGCAGCATTATGCAATTACATGGCTATATTAAATCTGAGAGCTACAAGCCCAGAGCATCTTGTAGAAGAAAAAAATCAATTTGGTTGTTACTTGGTTAGTTATGGTATGGTATGGTATAATTAGCCCAGCTCATTAAACCTAAGACAATGAATACAGAGCATCTTGTATAAACTTTATTGACAATACTACACAGATAATTTGCATCTTGCTGAAATGAGCAATAACTGCATCAATTTTCTTTTTGAAAGAATAAGCTTCGTATTGCTTAATGCTAAAAGAAATTAAGATTTCCAAAGAAATTTAAGTTTCTTGTCATTATTCCCTGAAACAGAAGTCATAGTAAAAATGGGTTTTTACATCTTTGCCAGGATTAAGCTTATCCTGAAGAGTCAAGGAAACATCAACTTCTTCTCAAAAAGCTTCACACCAACATTCAGACTTTGTCTGCCACCATCAATTCTGCTAATTTCCCCCTTGGCCATTTCACCTCATCATACACCCACGACCACCCCAACACTGTCCATGGAGGCTTTTCCCCCTCATTCACATACATCCTCTCAAAACCAGCTGCTCCTTACAAAGAGAAAAAGTAGTAAAAAATTACTCTCCACTGTCATCACACTACTCCCCTGCTACTTAAAAGTTTTCCTATAGAGGTTCCTCCTCTGCTATTTAAAATACACTTTTTAGAAATGAGCTACCTCCTACTGCAGCTCTGCGAGGAGCAGATTTCTAAGCACCTCCTCATCACCTACATTTTCCATTTTTAAATATACTCTTCTTCTGACACTGAAAAAAAATGAGCATAGAGTGGTAAGTAACTGCCTTAAGTTCCATGCCACTTACACATCAGAAAGAAGGCCTGGGTCTACAATTTCTACCAAGATACTTTGGATGGAAGAAGCCTCCCTTTGCTATAGATGATTTACTGAATGATGGCCATAAATTATTTTTTTTCCCAGAAACTGCAGCAAAGAAGGTCCTGGTTATTGAGGGAGAACGTCAGTCTCGGATTTCCAGGGTTGGGAGTTCCACCAGTGATATAAAGTGTTCCCTAAAGAAATGTGAAGTAACTAATATGACTTCTGAAAAATAAATAAAACTAGCAGCCTTCAGAAAAGTGGTTGGAGTTGCAAATGGGAATTGTTAGTTTATTACAAATAAATTGCATCTTAGACATTAACAGTTTGTGTGTCCTATCAGGCATAACACTTCAATCCTGCTTTATTTGTCTCCCAGTTACATGAATTGTTTACAATATTCACTGATTACAGTTATATTAGAAAATAATAAACAAGGAGTAGGAAAAACAAGTCCATTATTTAAACCTACTGTTTAATTTTGCTTTGCATTGATACTCAGTAATATCAATTGGATACAAATAGGTTTTATGCATGCCATTTAAACAGCAAGAACAAAGAAACTTGATCAACAGGAAATGCATAAGAGAATGGAAGAATGAAGGGACTACATTAAAAGTCATAAAGCATTTTTAAAAGCTTCATTAGATTTAGAAATGTATCAAAAACCCATCTTCTGGAAAAATCTATAAAATTGCACAATTGAAATTAGAAAGCATGAGATTTCCTGTAACAGGGGAGAAGAATGGAATGTGAAACTTCCCTTTACAGTCCAAAAGGCAGCCCTTATGGAAGCGCACAGCTGCGTCCAAGTGAAAGAGATAGGCAGCTCAACATCTTGTATCAGTAACATATGGCTTAAGGCAGGTACAAAGAGATTGACTTCCCGTGTGATCCATTAAAATCTCCTGATAGGTTTAAAGCTCACACTGTGGAATTACAGTAATGGAACTGTCCTGGGACCTCAGAGCTCTGACCACAAGTGGCTTTTGTTAAGAAAGCTGCCAAGGCTTGAGTTTCCATTTAATATCAGTTTTCTACAAAAATACAGACAGCCTATCTAAAACATATGGACAAACATGTGCTTTAACATAAAGCTTTCAGGGATTTTTTTTTTTTTTAACCCTTTAAACATATCTCTAATTGCTTCACTTGTCCCAACATTGGGACAGGACTTCAGGAAAGCATTTCCTACTACTCTTTGTGTTTGGCCACTACCATTCAGAAGTCCTTATATTTACTCTCAAAAAACACAAAACATTAGGACATAAAATCACTTTGGCACACAAACTAAAGAACCAGTAACTAGATCATCGAAGAACTGATAATACTGCTTTTTTAATAATACTGATTTTTTAAAGTACAGTAATTTCACGATTACAAGCCACACCGTTTTGACTAAAATTTTGCTCCCACACCGGAAATGCGGCTTACACACAGGAGCGGCTAATATGTGAATAATTTTCTGACATTTTCAACCCCGGAAGTGAATACCGAGGTGCCGAGCCAAGCAACCTGCCTGTAAAACCCAGCTTTACCCGATTGTTACACATTGGTTACTCTGTTGCGCCACGGGTGGAGCCAGGCTCCCTGCAGGCAGCGCAGGGGGTAGGGAAGGTGGGGGACTCCCT
Organism: Catharus ustulatus; assembly: GCF_009819885.2. Taxonomy (NCBI): domain Eukaryota; kingdom Metazoa; phylum Chordata; class Aves; order Passeriformes; family Turdidae; genus Catharus; species Catharus ustulatus. Next base: position 6,556,766 of record NC_046223.1, read on the forward strand.
CCTTCAGCAGAGCAGCCGGGGGAGAGACGGGGGGCCCTCTCCTGCTGGCCCCGTGGCCCAGGGGGAGGCGGGGAGCTCCCATCCCCTCCTGCCGCCGCCGCTGTGGGTGCCAGCAGGCTCCATCCCCGCCTCCCACCACCGCCACAGGTGCCAGCGGGCTCCATGCCCCCCCGCCACCGCGGCGCAGCGCCGGGCCGGGGCGAGCGAGCCCAGTGGCGGCGGCGGCCAGCCCTGAGCGGCCCCGCCAAGCAGCAGCGCCGATCTGGGCCACTTGGCCCCGTCGGTAGCCCCGTGCCCACCCAAGCCAAGCCAGTAAACCCCACCATCCTGCGATTCTGTTACTATTTGGTAACTTTGTTGCACACGGGTCCTCGCTGCGAACGACAGAGCAGTTTATAATTGGGTCGGCTTGTGTATGGACAAAGAACGAAATGTTTGCCAACACCCGGCGATGCAGTTTATAGTCCGTGCGGCTTGTGATCGTGAAATTACTGTACTTGCAAATGGATAGAAAATGCAGATAACTTGTCCTGTAATTCCTACAGTGTACTATAAAAACAAAAACTTACTAAGATATTGAAAAGCAGTATTTATCTCAATCTTTCCTCTGAACAGAATTAACACAAGGATTGAAAAGTGGAACATGGGAGTGAGATTAGTTGTGTTTAGGCCAAGCTGACCCATCCTAAAGAGAGTGTGTGTGTGTGTGTGTGTACACACATAAATGGAAAAATGCATAAAACTTCTCCAAACCTCAGGATTGCCTTGTGCTGACATGTAAGGTAACATTGAGGGGAATAGTGTTTCACTTGCATTCAAGCTTGCCCTAAATGCTCTCCCCAGATGTTACCTTCCTCATGAGTGTCTGAAGAGACTTCCATTAAAACTTAACATCTGGAAAAAATTAAATTGGAGATGAGTAGTTAAGATGCTACATTAATTAAACTATCAGTTGATTATAAACCTATCCCATCAATTCCTTCAGCACTGCCCTGCTTCAAGACTCATTTAAGAACCTGGTGACTCATGAGAAGCCTGGCAAGTTCCCTGAAAAGGATCACTGCTCCTGTTTACAATGCACAAAACTTCTGCTGTTAAGCTTTATGAAGACTTGGCTTGTGAGCATCTCATTAGCTGAACCCAGGGAGAGCTCAATTCTGCAACAGGTTATTTGATGAATGAATTTAAGTCTTGCACTAAGTCTTGCACTTGAAATGCCTTCCTTTGCAGCAATTCCTAGCAAATTTCATACCATGAAGCAGTTTTGACTCCATTACTATTACAAACTTCAAAATTATAAATGTGTGCTGAAAGAACTTGTATTCAAGGCAGAAAATGCAAATGCTCTCAGGCTTCCTGGCTGTTTTAGAGGCACAAGCTGTGCAAAGCCAGGCCGGAGCTGATACAGGCAGCATGTTGCATTTGCTTTCACATTAGAGAATTCAGCTGCTGTGACTGCTTTCCACAGGAGAAAGCTCCAAAGTCTTCCCTATCATCCAACTAAAATTTCTGCTCTCTCAAATTGATTCCAATTTCCAAACCATAATTTCTCCTTGCAGGCACGTTCCTCAGAAATGAGGGGATGTGCACTGTGTCTTTGCTACCCCCAGAGCACACCTTCACCCTCCTCCTCTCACCCAGGGGATGCCTCTCCAGGCTGTCACCCAGACAACTGCATAATTTGGGAACATAAATACCACAATGATTTCTAAACACTTGGAATTCAATATTCTTTAGATATTTCTAAAGAATTTGGTTACTTGTATGAAACAGCTAAGAAACAAAGAGGTAAATAGAAGCTGACAGAGGGAAATCTGTCACTGCCAAGGCAATGGGGAACCTCACCCTGAGGCTCCTACTGATGCAGCCCATCAGGTGTGGGTCAACTTCCAGCTTGCTGACTCACACCTGAAAGGCACAGTTCAGCTCTTAGCAGCTCAGAAAACGTTAGTTAACAAAAGCTTTCCAGAAGCCCAGCAGAAAATTTCAAGGGTAATAAAGGAGTGCCTTTAGCTTCATTTTAATCAAGCTAAAAAGTTTAAGCACAAAGTAGCTACAAGAAAAATTAATGTCATTAAAAAAGACCAAGCTCTACCTCTCCCCCCATCTCTCTTCATTACACTGCAATCTCAAACCTAAATTCAGTCTTAGAGGAATTTTATCCTTTGTATTTACATTCCAAAGCAATGTTAGCTGTTGAAAAACTTATTTGTGCAGCAAGGAAAAGAGACCAAGAAAAAAATTCCAGATATATGAATGAGAAAAAAACCCAGCCTATATAGAGCTCAAACAAGCTCAATAAAATGCCACTATATCAAAGTATTTAGGTTTGAAGTGATAACAGATGCTCTTTTTTTAGTGTACGAGGATGAAATCATGGAATCAGAGAGCGACTTGGGCTGGAAGGGATCATTGCAACCCCCTGCCATGGGTAGGGATACCTTCTCCTAGACCAGGTTGCTCCAAATCCCATCCAAGCTGTCCTTGAACAGTGCCAGGGATGGGGTGTCCACAGCCTCTCTGGGCAGCCTGTGCCAGTGCCTCACCACCCTCACAGTGAAGGATTCCTTCTCATATGAAATCTGAACTTGCCCTCTGACAGTTTGGATCCGTTCCCCCTTATAAATAATCTCCCCCCATTATTCTTGTGGGTTCCCTTCTGGTACTAGAAGGCTGCAATTACATCACCCCAAAGCCTTCTCTTTTCCAGGCTGAACAATTCCAATTCTCTCAGCCTTTCCTCCTAGGAGAGGAGTTCCATCTTTTTGTCCACCTGGTGGCCTTCCTCTTTGGCTCAGGCCCAGCTTCTCCTCCACCAGCCCCTCAACCTCTTCTTGGCAGGGCTGCTCCCAGTCTCTTCATCCCCCATTCTGGATTGATACTGGGGTCTGCCCTGACCCAGGTGCCAATAACAACACTCATGCTTCACATAAATAACCCTTTTTTTTTGCTCTCCTTGCCTGGATTTTGATATCTTTATAAAAGTGGAAAAAATAAAAATTAAGGCAAAAACAATTGTTCCTGTTAACAGTAAGCTACAAGGCTTTTAAGGAGGCTCACAAAAGAAAAACAAAGATGCCCATATGGCCAAAAGCACAAAGAACACCAGAAGAACAGATTCGGCGTAACTCAAATCCCACATGTCTGGATTCAGACAATGTTTAAAAAGGCTGGGGATAAAAAAAAAGTTAGAGGGAATTAAAAGCAATTAAAGAGTCTGATATAGAGGTAAGATTCAAGAAGTTTTCAATACTTCTTCAATAATGAGGTTAATAAATAAAAATGCATGTCATTTGTTTTCTTGCCTGTCAAACCCATTAGCAATCCAAGGAAAATTATTTATGAATATTCAAATTTCTTATTTCTACATATGGCATATGCGAATATGCACTTGAATTTGTTGATAATTTTTCCTTCCCAAGGAAAACAATGTATTCAAAATATCTGGCAATGATATTTCAATGACTAGTTGAACATTCCTGTTGTAAGTCAAAGAAAAATGATCATTTCCATAGAAGGAACAGGAAATATTTCTGTAATTTTTAATAGTTCCATAACTAGCACAATACCCAGTGCTTTCTGTTACCACATACTGTAGATGCATCTTGACATTCTACTAAATTCCTGCACTACAGTTCTAAGAGAATGATCTTGCCTTGCTACAGAAATTTTGAAAAGTAAATTGTCATAACATATGGCTTTAAATATGGCCGTAAATTATTCAGACATTTCTATTGTTTTCTTCCAAAAGCATCAAGAAGGCTGAATTTGAAAAGATATGACTAAGAGAAGCCCAAGCACATATACTCACAAATCTTGCTCTCTCTCATTTGGAAATATAAATTCCTAATTAAGTCACATTAAACTTTTAAGAAAACAAAATGTCTTCAGTATTATCATTCCACAAAAATATCTCTGGTTTCATAAAGCTGCATTGATGAGACAGAAAAGAAATTTTGGGCAGCCCCTCTCCAGACTAAGTAACCAAACCCAGACCCCTGCTTTTCCTAAAAAGAGGCAGAAAGACAAGGGAAGCTGAGGTTTAAATTGTGGTTTTCCTTTATTTTAGTGCTGAAACCTGCAGTGGAAGGGAAGCAGAAAGCTGCCCCAGCACAAAGAAAATTTTGAAGAATTTCAGTGGATGCTTTTGCAACTTGTCTGTCTCATTAACTTCTTCCCTACAAAGGATTTCTGTTTCCGAAGCCCGGGCTACCTGTCATATTTCCAGAGAAATCCCATTAATTATGACATTCAACACCAAGGAATCATTCCAAGGAATTCTGCTGAGTTAATGCTACCACCACCAAAAGAGAGGTCATCAGACTTCATGAAAACCTGCAGTAGTACTTTAGATTTTCATTTTTTCAAAGAAGAGATTTAAAGAAAAAAAGAAAGGTGAGAAACTTGAAGCACACAAATGAATTAATACCTGGAGAGATACAATCTTCTCCTTTATTCTTCCTCTTCTTTCCCCCTATGATGAAAGCTAGCTACCTAAAAATGAGTTTGACATCTTTCCTGCAGATTGGCACAGGATTGATCAAAACCACAATGTAGCCTGACATGGATACCCAAAGAAGTCTGCAAGGCTGGAAGGACATGGGACTTGAGAAAGGAGACACACTGAGCAAACTTGTTTTCCCAAGGGGTAAGTTAAGCTGCAGAGGTAAGAAAGAAATAATACTCCATAAAAATATGTCTATTAAAAAATTAGATAAGGCTTGCGTTTTCTCGGGTGTCCTTATTACCATAACTATATATATCCAGCTAACAGCTCTAATACCATTCAAATGTTTATTCTATGAAGAATTAGAAGCAAAGCCCATTTCTCCTACTGCAAGTAGGAGAAACATTACAGTTGTGTGTGCATGTCCATCACCAGGGAGGCAGGAGCAGTTGTGATCCTGTCACAGTAAGCCATTCATCCATCAGATACCATCTGACTGATCTTAGCAAAAACAGAAATATGAAGGACATCCTTAAGCTGGCAATGCTGCTGTGCAAAGCCCAAAACCAAAATATGCTAGCAGCTGAAACCAAATGAAGGTTGGACTAGATGATTTTAGGTTTAACTAGGTGATCTTAAAGGTCTTTTCCAACCTAGTTCATTCTGTCATTCTGTGAATCTCATGGCAAAACCAGGAAAAGTTCCATTTGCAGACACATCAGAACACAGCTACTATAACCAGATGGATGTAAAGGTAGAAAAGCCTCAGTCTAAACTCTCCCTAGAGCTCACTCTGCCAATCCCAAGTCCAGATTTCACCAGTTAACAGAAAGCAAACAATGGGAACAATATTAAATCAAATCCCATCAAGAACCACTTTCGCAGCCCTTCAAAGCTTCCTAAATAACACTTCTTCTCTTTGCAAAGCAACAAACATGATTGGAGCCTTGAACCGTATTTACTGAAACTCATGTGGTAAATCTACTTTCATTTAAATTTTTTAAATACCAAATAGCAAGAAGCACTAACTCCATTCTCAAGCCCACATAAGAGTTTGCAGAACACCAGTCTGAGGAACAAAATCCATGTGAATGGGGGAGGAAGGATGAGATCAAACCTAAAACCCACCAAGTTTGGTTTTTTTTAAATGAAGTCTCTAAAATTGTATTTCAGTTCTTACCATCATTAAAACAATGCTGGTAGGAATTGTAGCACAGCCTCCATATCAGTACATTAGCTGCTAAGGTTATGTATTTAAAGAGTTACTGGTTTAATTCAACCAGTTGTTTGCTATGTGCTTCTTACTGGTGGTTTATGTATTTTAATTATTTTGCAGACTTCCAAGATATGTACTTTTTAATAATGTGTTGTCACATTCTCAGTAATCAAAACACAGAAAACAGTTTTGGTTTTGAGCAAATGTGACATAAAACACAGATAAAGGTAATACAGGAGGTTACTGTCCAGCACAAAGACCCTACTGGGCAAAAAAAACATTGCTCTGATGGTTGAAACCATTCCCCGTTTTCTCCCTTCCAATTGTTTTTCTTTCTTAAACCAGTAATTAAGATATTGCCATACTTCAGCCCTTATGTTCAGTTTTTTTCCTGAAGCACCCAAGACTAGTTTCTTCAGACTTGTGCTTTCATAATCTGTTCTTAAAAATGACAAAAGTTTATATAATGAGAAGATTAAACCAAAAATAAAGTTACATAACTATAAAGATGCAGACAGAACAGCTGAAGGGTGTAATATTAATAGCCAAAATCAGAGACCTCAGCTTTGTGTTCCAGTAGTAACTGCTCAGGTTATAAAAATATATTCTGACCTTTAAGAAAAAAAGCACGGATGTAGATTACTTCGAAATGTTATTGAAAGTATGTTTGTTCTTGTGATAGTGAGTTTTCTGATATGGAATGGTAAAGTGAAATCCATGCACAACACCCATGGAAGTCAGCCTGTGAATTTGCAAGAACACTGATTTCCTACAGACAGCCCATATGGAAGAGCAGCTTTGGCAAGTACCAGTTCAGGTAAGAGCAGGTATTTGTGAAACCCAGCTAAAGACAAGTGGTGACCTACGCTGCTTTCAATACTTCCCAACACCATATTGGTCAAATTTTATAAAGCAATCATTCCTCATTTCTTATATGAATAATAAAGAAGATTACTGAACTGTGGAGGAAAGCCACAAGCAAAAAAGACGAACACCAGGTTAGTCACTGTAATAAGTATAGATTGTACATTCATATAGAGCGTGACTATGCAAGATAAACTTCTTAAAAAGCACTTTGTCTCCAGCTTCATCCATAATGCATCGAAAGACCTTTTTTAAAAGAAGTGAGGGTTGCATACAGATCCTTTTCAACTCCTAATGCAAGGCAGAAATAGAAAGGGATTTGCTACAGGTTCCCCATAGTTCAACTACTTTCATGTTAAAAAACCAAATGCTACACTTACAATAAGCACACAAAATATGAAGATCTTCAAGCACAAAAAGAGGAATCAAGCATTCTGTCAAAAATAACTACAAATCAAGTCCTGAATTCCCAAAGATTATGGTGCACAATACGTTGACAGATGCAGAGAGATGGGAACCACCTGGTAATTAGGAGAGCACAAACAAGACTTAAAAGGTAGGTTTAATTCCATGTTGTATCAAGTCTCAAAGAAATAATTCTCTGCTTTTCCCATATACTTCCCAAAGCAACGCTCCTCCCTCCCTACTGCTTCACTCAGGCAGGCTGTGACCCTGTTCCATGAGTACGAGAGCCACAGTTGGAAAGCTGCGTGGGTACTTTGTGGAGTATTTTGCAAGCAGCGTGCGTGCCAACCAATCCTCAGCACAGGAGCAGCTTCCTATCAGCTGGGAAAAGAATACCTGGTGAGGAAAATATAAATGTCTTTTAAAAATTTAAAAACCAAAAAAGTATTGTAGCAGCATTTCTTCCAAGGTTGTGACTGGCACTGCATAAAATGTGTAAGTTAGTTCAGTAGCTTCACATATTATTGATGAAAAATTAGGGAGGTGACTTTATCAGACAGCGAAGTATTTTAATCATTAAAATCACTTTCCTGTAAGCACAGCCATGTGTAGGTACATGGAAGGCATTTCCAACACTGCTTGATAGAGGCCTTTGCAGCATCTTTTGCAGGTCACCAGACAAAGTTTCTCTCACACAACAGAACAACTTAACTTTGGGAAAATATTCACTCTGTTTTCTGAAGATACCCAAAGCTGCAGCACGGAGTAACCAAGCAGTAAGTTCTCAGTGCTTTTATCTCTCAAGAGGCTCTGCAGCACATAGAGGAGAAGGACAAAGGTGGGGGTGTGATTACTGGCTGTTCCTCATGGAAACAAGTAAAGGGGATCTCTGTTTAGCTCGGGCCACATAGCAAACATAACTCAAGGTAACTTTTGTTCCTAGGAGTCCAAAAGGTGGCACAGGCAGATCTCATCCACCATCAGCAACTTGGACAATTGAGAAAGAGGAAGTTTCTGATGAACAACAAAAGCGTCTGCCCCTAACCGTCATTAAAAGTCAATGGGATTTCAGCTCCTGATTCTCATTACTGCTTTTGAAAGTCTCCCTTTTGTCCTTCCACTGCAGACCAGAGATGAAAGCAAGAGCTTTTCTGTTCGAGACAGTTAAGGCTGACCAGGAAAAACAAGAGTTTCACTCCTGCTGGACTTTTCTATTTGCACAGTATTGATCATACAAAGAGTAATAACCAAATTACAGCAGAGCCAGCAGGTTCAATCAATCTCTTCTCACATATAAACGTGACCTCTCTCACCAGCTGCAACTTGGAAGCTTGGGAGACCTTTCTTGGTAAAGCAGTAGATACTTATTTGTTCAAGCACTGGTATGAAAGATGAAGAGCAGTAGTAAGCAAAAAAATGCCTCTGTATTTCTCTGTGAAATACAGAATACCAGAAATACTCAATACTTACAGCAAAGGACTCTGTGATAAAAACCACTACAGATGTGTACACAGTATTACTCAAATGATCTTCTGATGTACAAGTACTGAAAGCTTATGAATTTTACTGATTAACTGAAACACTACAGTTTCTGTTCTGGCACTATTGGAAGACTTGTCTCCTTTATAATCATAGCTTAATCCTAACTTTTAAACAAAAAAATTACAGAACCATGCAGTTTCTGGTTCAAAAGTTCTTTATTTCCTACCTGGCACTGGTACCCTCAAAAAAACTTTACATAAACCCAAAGCAAACAAGAAAGGTATTACAAGCTTTAGTGCCTTCATAAACAGATAGTAACATTCATTTTAATTGTTCCATAATAAAAAATGAAGACCTGTTTTAGAAAAGGAGATTTAGTAGCTTTTTCCACCAAATTTCTGTGTTGAAACAGAATTAAATAACCAGTGGGCAGCAGAAAGCAATCCCCATAAGCATACTGAAAAACAAGTCATCCAGGACAGCATAACAAGCTAATCCATTACTTCTTTGATTTGTTTGCTTGTTCAGGGGCTTGTGGATTTTAGTGATTAACATAAGGTTTCTAGGTATCATTAGCAACTCGAGCGACAAGTGCAGTTTGACATAGGTTAATTTTGAAAGCAAATTTGAAAAAATCTGGTAATCCACTGTGAACTTCACAAGAAAATACCCCAGACTTCCGTGTGCACAGACAAAACAAAATACTCCCCTCTGTGTGTTCTGTACTTGATTCAAATGCTGTGGTGAGAAACATGTGTGTGCATATGGCTGCACATCTCCATTTTAGTGGTTACTGTTTATTAATGCACCCAACAGCAAATCCCAACAGTTATCACATTCCAGTCATTCAATTATAGCCGCTTGGCTATTCTTGTTTCAAGGAATAGAGTGCACCACTTCACATCACTGCCTTGGTCAGCTTTAACTACTGAAGCACACACATATAAATATTTCCACCACTCCATGGCATCCCAAATAGCTTCATGGTGCCGAAATAATTGAACTGCCACTCATTACAAGGCAAAAGAAAAAGGATTTAGAGAAGGTGGACATGGCTTACAGCACTTGTTTCTGCAAAGGAAAAATGGCTCCAGATATCAGTGCTAATAGAAAAAATAAATGCAGCAGCATTTCCTCCATATTTTATGAAAATTTAAATTTATTCCTACTGAGGGGAGGTTAGTGGAAATGAGCCTGAGAAACCTGAGTAGCTTGGTTTTTAAGACTGAGAAACACCTAGTCCATTATACTATTAAGAAGAAGAAATGCCTTACCAACAAGACTAACATTCTGTCTAACCAGGATCTTCTCCCTGATGGGAGCAACAGGGGATGATTTTCAAGGAGAACATGTCAACCTGCCAACTGCACAGTCCCTTCCCCTTGAATTTCCAACTGATCCATTAAGGATGTTAGAGGATACATTTATGTCCAGTCCTTTTGCTGTCCATTTATGACCTGTTGACTATGAATCTGCCTAATCACTTCTACTGTAAGAGAAGTTTAAAACTGAGGCTACATGTGTTCTGAAAGGTTACTCTCATGGGGAGTGAGATGGCCAAAACAGAGGAGTTCAGTAAAGAAATCAGTCAAGGAAATTTACAGCAACAGCAGCAAACAGCCTAAAATACTTTTTGTCTTAAGAAAACTGGCCTTTTGAGATTGCTGCTCCATGAAGAGCCTAAGTTCCCTGCATCCATGAGCTCAGAACAGAAGAATGTGATTTAAACAGTGTAGGAACTGCCACGGCTGAGTAGTTCTCAGAAGAGTAATGTCTAAAGACAGCATCCAGTCTAACATGCTTATTATGTATCTTTTTTTTTTGTTGTTAACAAATAGTTTTAAGATTCTTTCACGTAAAAATGAAGCCAAACAATTGCACTTCCTTGATTTTCTGAAAGGCCTTAGCGTAAGTCTATTTTTCCTGTTAACAGAAAGGGTTCATTAAGTTTTTAACATTACACATTGATCACTCAAGTCATCTCCATGGAAGTTTCATAAACCGACATTCTGGTCAGACAAGTTGTTTGAGTTAACAAATTGCTAAACCCCAGCTTAGAGAGCACCTGCTCTAAGAATTCTCCCAATCCCACAGGGTTTGTTAGCATCGCTTTAGATTGCCACTCCAGTCAGGTTAAATAAGCCTCCTCTGTGTAGTTGCTCTTGAGAGCTTGTTGTGAAGAGTTACAGAGGGAAGAATTTGCTCTAAGGATAAAGTCTACAACACCAAAAATTCACAGGAAAGGAAACAGTATTATTTCATAATTGCACTTAAACATGACTGCTGAAATTATACACAGACGCTATAGATGTAAAGACTCAAAGCAAGTCTTACACAACCAGTTTGATCTCATATGTTTACAATTTTCATATACAAAAAATAGCTTGGTAACATAGTTCCTATAAAAGTACCTCTTTGCAGCCTGCAATATCCACCAAGCATTTTACTTCCTAAAACTAACACTCTAGGTCAATTTAACTCAATACCTTTAATGAAATATCAGGATTGAGACACCCAAAACCACAGCAAGTCAACAGACACCCAATCCCAACTCATACTTTTAAGCTCATCTCCTCAATTCTCCTAATTATATTCACACACAAAGGATATCAGTATAAAATACATGTATACACACATGGCATACCTAGAAGTACCATTTCAAAGCTGTTCCCTAAAACAAAACAAAAGAAATTTAATATTTTTTTTTTTAATTGTAAGGTCAAATTATCCCCCATCCCAGTTGGAATTTAGCCAGTCAAGTCTGACACAAATTCCACAGTGAATATACAGTAGAGCTTGGTGAAATTTTAGATAAAAGTTTATTTAGCAGCAGTAGTATATAAAAGTGGTATCAGCTTTTTTACTACATCTGATCTTCTCAGATCTTTTTTTCTCCCAGCATACAAACAGATCACACTGAACTTAATAATAAAACTTAAAATTAGTTTTGAAGTTATCAACATTTCATTGTTGTTGTTTTTGGACAGGAAACGGTTGAACTAATGAGCAATGCAAAGAAATTTATTTCTAGACAGGCAAAACCACCACTTGCACTCAGCAAACTGGCCCAGCACCACTCCTGAGCCCTGCTATGATAAAAAAAAAGGCCAACAGTACCTAAGTTTTACAACTCATCCATAAGAAAAGCATGAAGGAACGGCCTGCTTGGCTATATTTTTTAACACATGTGTGCTTGCACATATGCACAGGTGCATAAGTGAAGCAGTTTCCAAATTTATGTCAGGCAGCCAGAACTGAGTATGCAAAACATCAAAACACATTTGCAAACTTTCCTCCTACAAACTGCAAAATGGCAGAAATTCAGTTTTAACACACCAAGATCAAACCTTGAGTAATACACCTAACACCATATCACAAGAACAAAAGAACAATCTTCAATTTCATTCTTTTAAAGAATTTCTGATTTTTAGGAACATATGTTTTAGTGTATCCTTGTTACAAATAGTGTTATTCCCTACACAGATTCTTACAAAAAAAACACTACTGATGGGAAGTACAAACTCCTTCAAAATGTTATGAGAATATTTTGATTTGACTTGAATATTCTGATTTCAACTCCCCATTCAACAGAATTTGGGATCAATTGTATCTGGCACAAGACACTTGAAAAGTTTAGAGTTACAGAATCATAGAATAGTTTGCATTTGAAAGAACCTTAATGACAATTTATTTCCAGTCCCTTGCTGTGGGCAAGGACACTTTCCACTAGAGCAGACAGCTCAGAGCCTCATCCAGCCCAGCCTTGAACACTTCCCAGAATGGGGCATCCACAACTCCTCTGTGCACCCTTCACAGCAAAGAACTTCCTCCTAATATCTTGTCTAAACCTACTCAGTTCCAGTCTGAATCCATTCCACCTTGTCCTGTCACTACATGCTCTTGAAAAAGTAGGCTCCCTGTGGGTACTGGAATGTTTTAGGAAACCTAATACTCTATCAGACTTTACATTCAAAAGGACCCATATATATTCTTATGAGTCTTGTATAGTTATTTTAAGTACACAGACTATGCAGACACAAAGCAGCTTTTCTGAATCAGAAAAAGTTAAAGAAGCTTCCTGAGGAAGTTTCTTCCCTAAGAATTCCTCCTCAAAAGCAAAATTAAATCACAAAGGAGAAGGCAAACAGACAAAAAGACTCAAAACTCCATATTGTGGACAGGATATACTATTTGACATGCTAAAATAGACATGCACAAAGGGAAACATACACACAAGAACTAGAAGGTTCTTGGAGCTTTTTTTGTTACGAGACAGCTGCAAACACACAGCTCTTAGCATTACCGACTGAGGAAAAGATTCATTTATTTCAAGTAGCAGCTAAGCAACCTTTGACCACTGTAAGACCTGACAACTTTAATTAGTTTTAGCTTAAAACGGAACCAAACTTGGCTTTGGCATCTCTCCAAATAATTTTATCCCAGACTGCTCTCTGTTCCTAGTGGAGCATTGCAGTATAATTACTTTAATCTCTTCACAGGCATGTTCCATTTGCTAGCTTTCCAAGGAAATTTACAGCCTTAACATATATCTCAAAAGTAATTTTAAAAATATTTTTCATATTAGTGAAATAGAAATTAACAAGAAGCCTCCATCTCTCGCTGGCCTGTAAAGAGAATTTTTATTTTTCAGAAGTTGCAATGCCAAACCTATGTTCATCACGTTCAATTAAAGACACCGGACACAACAGTTCTGTATAGTATAAGCACAGTGAAGCTGCTAGACCTGTTTGAATGGTTGAGGTTTCGGTTTTTTCAGGTTTAGCTTGTATCATTCTAGACAAGAAAATGACCATCTGGCACAAATTCCAGACATATTAGCATCCATAAGTATTTCCAGATTAAATAATGTTATCACGTTGCTATAAAACACTAACAGCACTTAAAGATTCAGCCGCTCTGATCTGGCCACCTCAACCACAAGCTCAACAGGGAAAATATCTGGACAACCTGTTTTTGCATAAAGTCAAAGTTATCAGAGAGAACAGGGAAGGGGGCCCTTCCGCAGAATATTTTTCCCTAACTGTCCTAATCCACACTCGTATTTCCCAGAGTTCTCTGTTGAATTGCACAACGTCTGCCTGCTTCACAGAAGAGTCATGAAGTGAATCCCAGAGTATGGAACAGCACATGGAGCTGGGAGGGAAATGAAAGAGGGGGCTTTGACAGGAGCCTGAAACTCATAACTCTGAGTAATCCTGCTGTGTATTGGGGTGCTCAGGTGGGCTCTACATTTGCATTCCTTTTCCTTCCAGCAGAGTGTTAAGTAACAAGTTGCAAAACGTGCTGCTATAGAAACATGCACATAACAGGGCTTTTTCTTATCAGGCTTTGGTTTTGGAAAATCCCAATTCAAAAAATACATCTTTACATGTAACACAGGTTAGTCTCATACTTCAGATGGAAGGCAACTGGCCCTTTCTTCTGTATGAAGCCTCACAACTTTAGCCCTGTCCCTAAAAATCTGCTCCCTGCACGGTTGAGCTTCTCTGCTCACATTAGAAACTCACTTGCCTGCAGAGGAGAATTGTCAACCATGATCTTCATCCAAGAAGAGATGACATTATGGATTTCCCACTATAATTCAGAGTGCAATTTTCATCAGAGGATGAACTTAATTAAAATAAGACAGGACAGCAGAAGTAATAAAAAACCTTTTAATTACATTTCTACGGTTTTGGATTTGTCCTCAAGCTAGACATCCAGACTGCCTCAGCCTTCACCAAAAATATGAAAGGAATTCAACTTACAAAGTTTTCCTGAGCAAGCAAAAAAGCACTGAATGTCAAAAAAAATTACTACTTTCAATATGTGCCTCTCTATCAAAGAATAACTTGCAGGAACATAGAAAACAGACCATATATACTCTAAAAAAAAAAACAAACTAAGCCTTTTTCATAAATAGAACTAATACATTTCCAAACTCAGTATACACATTGTATATTGTTCCTTCCATACACAGCCCTGTGCAGGAGGTCTGCATTTTCTTCCCCACATCCACCACTACAAAGCTCCAAAGCTGAACTCCATAAACATTACTACACAGCATCTATAAATGGTTTAATTAAATGCTGTTGATACCAACCCTTTATAAGGTATCAGCGTGGCAACCTCTCATGGGCTCCTCAGTCAGCAAAATAAAGGCAGCCACAGGGACAATACAATGCTTAACAACAAGATGCTCTCCCGGGGCACACAGGTACCAAGCTAACGAGCCACCAAGTCACTCACTGCCAGGGAAGCAGGGTGCAACACAAAGAAAACAGCAGGGAAATTCACTTAAGTTGCCCAGGCGACAGCAAAGCAACGTGATGAAAAATTCCCAGTAGCCCAGTGGCAGGGAAAGCACTGGGGTGAGCTTGCACCAGCACAGGGCTGGGACTGCAGCACACTCTAGTGATCCGAAATCTCCACAGTAAAAACTAAATAAATTCAATGCTGAGTTCCCCAAAAAATCTAAACAGCACTGATTTTAACTCTGCCTCCATTTATAAAACATGTGATGCTTGTTAAGAGACAAAGGATTGACCAGTGTTGGTCTGGGACCACCAACCTTTATTCCCTCTTGCCCTGTGAAGGTAACTGTGGTTATCATGCAGTTTGCCATTTCTTAGGGGCAGATTTAAACATCGATAATTAATCATTGATGAGCTATGGCTTTGCACTTTGTCTTGCTGACTGAGAACTCATATGCAGCAGTGATGACAGTGTGGGACCTGTGTGCAGATCCCAGAGCAGTACCCCAACTGCAGCAGGGCTGCACCAGGACACTCCTCCCCAAAACCATCAGTTCCCAAGGATCTTTGCACACCATGGTTTATTCCTGCAGTTTCTAGGCTACACATACAGTCTGCACTGTAAAATGTAACTGAAAATCAGCAGCTTTTCAACAGGTGCTTCAGCTACTGCAACAAACAATCCATTTGCAATACCAAAAATAACTAAAAAATATCTCCCTCCCCACCCCCTGTAAGCATTTTACTGTTACCTTTCACAATACTATCAAGAAAAATAATGTACATACAGTCCCAAAGCAAATTGCTTCACTAAAGTTGGAAAACTGAAAGAAATCCTGAAAGAAATTATAAAATAAATTCAGCACAGCTGACTTCCATATTTTCATGCACTTGCCCAGGACAGCCCTGTCTTGAGAGGTCCTAGAGGAAGAGTTCAAGCACACAGTCCCCTCTCATTCAGAGTAAAGCATTACTCATTTCCATTGCTGAGAATGCCATTTCCCACTCACACCTTTAGCCCACCATTCCTTAACTTTCTCAAATTAAAGCATCATTTTTTTCACACCCTATGGTTTTATTGACCAATCTTCACAATCTGGAGGTGTTGTCTTAGTGACTCCATGGACTCAGTGACAAAATAAGCCTCAATAATTCAAACCCATCAAACAACTAAACTTTCTCCATGTGCCCTCCTGCATTTCAGTGCTAACTTCCTTCTCCCACTCATTTGCAGCACTTCAGTTTTAATTCACCCATTCCTCTGTTTTTCCCAGTATTTCTCTGTGATTCTCAGCACGCCTTTGTTTCTCCTTCTCTTGTTTCAATTTGTTTAGGAGTGCATAAATTATAGAAGCTTTTCCAATCATTCTGCCATGTCTGCAGTTGTTGCTCTTGTTCTTAGTGCAAGTATGAGTTACTGGTTAATTCAAAGCCACATACACATGCACACACACACACTATACCAACACACAGTGTTTGACATTCTTGTCATAAAGACTTTACAGAACAATTACCATTATGCAAGACACATTTGGTACCCATGGTAGCACTACTTCAGTCAAGAATATATACTTAAAAAAAAAAAATTTTTGAGAGTTTAAGTTTCAGACTGTTAAGAACATCATGACTACAGCGAGTACTTACAATGGATCATTGTACCTGGTAATGAACAAAGTCTGTTGAAACACTAAACTACATGATTATTGCTTAATTTCTAGATGTGGATACACCTCATTGCCTCTCTGTACAGACTGCACTTTGAAGCTGAAATAATGAACTACATGATTAGAGAGCAGTTTTTAAAGAGAAGAAAACTTAGTGCCTTTTTATTAAATACCGGGGGGAAAAAAACTTCAATGAGAAATAGTCCTTTAACACATCACTTTTCAAGACTTTTATATGTCCTTAAATTATGTATGAACAATCCTTCCCAAGTGAACGTGACTACGCCTGCACTAAATTTAAGAACTTGTGCAGTTTGTTCCAGGTTCAACGCTTAAACTCAAATCTTCTGAATGACACAAATGCCTTCTTGAAAATCAGTGTTTTCATTAAACTTGCAAGCTATTACATGTGATGCAGGTATAAAGTTTCAGAAGCAGAAGTTTCAGAAGTGTTGGTACCAAAAAGAGTCATCCATGCACTCAGAAAAAAGGAAATATTTTGGACAAAAGAGGAAGAAAAATGTTTTGGAAGTACCAGATGTGGATTTCCCATCCTAAAGATTAAATAATTGACATATAGTGAGACTAGAGATCCTACAACCATTAACAAATAACAGTTAAGACCTTCTCTCAGAAAAAAGTGAGAAAAAACAGCAGTAATAATGTCCTAGTTTGGAGGACAGGTTTCTGCTAAGAAAGGCAGGAGTCTCTCTTTGAAATGGAGAACGTAAATCCCCTCCCTCCAAATTATTATAATTTTGAAATCAAGGGGCTCGCAGGCAAAGATATGGAAATTAGGAATAACAGTTCTTTACTAGGGAAATTAAAATAGAAATACAGTACTGCAAAGAAACAAACTCCAAACCCTGACAAAGTCAGAGTACAACCTGACACCCCGTCAGGCAGGGTGTTGGTAGCAGTCCCATTCAATGGTGGCTGCATCCTCCTGCAGTGACAGATGTGATTCAGTTGAAGCAGTGCTCCTGTAGAAGGTGCAGTTTCCCTCTAAAGGTCCAGTGGTGATGTGGAGAAAATCCAGTTTCCCTCTGGAGTTCAGTGGAGAAAAGGCTACCTTAGTGTCCCAAAACCTCTGTTTTTATCTTGGTAAGAAATGTTGGGCTCTTCCCTCTGGCTGGAGCAACTCCCAATGGGATGAAGTAATTTTATCAGTGAGTGGGACTCAATGGGTCATTAGCAGAAAATGACTCTCTGGAGGAAGGATGGGTTGTGAAAAGATAAAGAACAAGGCCTCGTTTGGTTTCAATGGATGGCCCATTAGCAGAACATCTCCCACGGAGATAAGGATCACTGCCCCCACCCTCAACAGATGGTGATAGAATAGATACCTTTTATCACATCCTGTATTGTAACCCCAGACATTATCCACCTCTTATTCTATTACCATCTGCATAATGACACCTTATACACGGTTCTCACTTAAAATCAGGTTACCTGCGGTACACAATGGGTTTCCCCATCTTTCTGCATTACCCACCAAGTGTAACCAGGTCCTTGAGCAAAGACAATCCCACAATGGGTTTGTGCTTGCCTAAGGTGGGACTAATCCAAACAGTCTTTCTAAAAATAGTTTTCATGCGTACTACAGGGACTTTATCTCCATCCACTGTGTGCAAGGGTCCAGACTGCACAGGATGAACCCTCGGGTGTTGACCATCCAGGTGGCCTTTGCTAAGTTCGTTTCTCAATTTTTGAAGGTTCCCCCACCAAGTGCTTTCAGTGTGGTCTCGAGTAGCCCGTTGCACCGTTCAACTTTCCTGGCAGCTGGTGGGTGGTAAGGGATATGATATATTCATTCAATGCCATGTTCTTTGGACCAAGTGTTGATAAGGTCATTCTTGAAATGAGTCCCATTGTCTGACTCAATTCTCTCAGGGGTACCATGCCTCCAAAGGACCTGTTTCTCAAGGCCCAGGATGGTGTTTCGCGCAGCGGCATGGGGCACAGGGTAGGTCTCCAACCATCCGGTGGTGGTTTCCACCACGGTCAGCACATAGCGCTTGCCTTGGCGGGTCTGAGGCAGTGTGATGTAGTCAATCTGCCAGGCCGCCCCGTACTTATGTTTTGACCAACGCCCACCATACCAGAGGGGCTTCCCCGCTTGGCTTGCTTGATGGCAGCGCACGTATCACAGTCATGGATAACTTGAGAAATACTGTCCATGGTTAGATCCACCCCTCAGTCTCGTGCCCACTTATACGTGGCATCTCTGCCCTGATGACTTGAGGCATCATGGGCCCATCGAGTTAGGAACAATTCTCCCTTGTGTTGCCAACCTAAGTTTATCTGTGACACCTCTATCTTTGAGCCTGATCTACCTGCTCGTTAACTCGACTCTTGGGGACATGGGCATCCACATGACAAACTTTCACAGGTAGCTTCTCTACCTGGGTGGCAATGTCTTTCCACTCATCAGCAGCCCAGATTGGTTTTCCACTACATTGCCAGTTTGCTTTTTTCTACTTTTCCAGCTAACCCCACAGAGCATTGGCTACCATCCATGAGTCAGTATAAAGGTAAAGTTTTGGCCACTTCTGTCTTTCAGCAATGTCCAAAGCCAGCTGAACAGCTTTATGTTCAGCAAGTTGACTTGATCCACCTTCTCCTTCAGTAGCTTGTGCAACCTGTCCTGTGGGGCTCTATACAGCTGCTTTTCAATTCCGGTTCATCCCCACGATGCAGCAGGAGCCATCGGTGAAAAGAGCGTAGCATGTTTCATCTGCTGGCAGTTGGTTATACGGTGGGGTTTCCTCAGCCTGGATCACTTGTTCCTGCTCCTTTTTGTCAGTCAGACCAAAATTTTCACTTCCTGGCCAGTTCGTAATTATCTCCATAATCCCAGGGTGATTCGGGTTTCTAATGCAGGTGCGTTGTGTGATGAGGGCAATCCACTTGCTCCATGTGGCATCAGTGGCGTGGTGGGTAGAGGGAACCTTTCTTTTGAACATCCACCCCAGCACTGGTAGTCGGGGTGCCAGGAGGAGTTGTGCTTCCGTCCCAATCACCTCTGAGGCAGCTTGGACTCCCTCATAGGCAGCCAAGATCTCCTTCTCTGTGGGAGTGTAGTTGGTTTCAGACCCTCTATAGCTTCAGTTCCAGAGTTTCAGAAGTCGGCCTCCAGTCTCCCCAGGCACTTTCTGCCAAAGGCTCCAGGACAAGCCATGGTTCTCGGCTGCAGTGTAAAGCACATTCTTCACCTCTGGTCTAGTACTGACTGGGCCAAGGGCTACTGCATGAGCGATCTCCTGCTTCATCTGGGCAAAGGCTTGCTGCTGCTCAGCACCCCAGTGGAAATCATTCCTCTTGTGGGTGACCAGGTAGAGAGGGCTCACAATCTGGCTGTATTCGGGAATGTGCATTTTCCAAAAGCCTATGGCACCTAGGAAAGCTTGTGTTTCCTTCTTGCTGGTTGGTGGAGACATTGCGGTGATCTTATTGATGACCTCAGTGGGGATCTGGCGCCGTCCATCTTGCCACTTGACTCCCAGGAACTGGATCTCTCGGGCAGGTCCTTTGACTTTGCTCTTTTTAATGGCAAAGCTGGCTCCCAGCAGAATCTGTATGATTTTCTCTCTTTTCTCAAATACCTCCACTGCCGTGTTCCCCCACACAATGATGTCATCTATGTATTGAAGGCATTCTGGAGCTTCACCCTTTTCCAGTGCAGCCTGGATCAGTCCATGGCAGATGGTGGGGCTGTGTTTCTACTCCTGGAGCAGACAATTCCAGGTGTACTGCACACCCTTCCAGGTGAAAGCAAACTGAGGCCTGCACTCTGCTGCTAGAGGAATGGAGAAAAATGCGTTGGCAATGTCAATGGTGGCATACCACCTTGCTGCCTTGGACTCCAGCTCGTACTGGAGCTCCAGCATGTCCGGCACGGCAGCGCTCAGTGGTGGAGTCACTTCGTTCAACGCACGATAGTCCACAGTCAATCTCCATTCTCCATCAGACTTGCACATGGGCCACATGGGGCTGTTGAAGGATGAGTGGGTTTTGCTGACCACCCCTTGGCTCTCCAGTTCATGGATCATCTTGTGGATGGGGATCATGGCATCTCGATTCGTCCGGTACTGTCGGCAGTGAACTGCTGAGGTGGCAATTGGCACTTGTTGCTCTTTCACCTTCAGGAGTCCCACTGCAGATGGGTTTTCTGGCAGTCCAGGCAAAGTGTTCAACTGTTTAATGCCCTCTACTGCTACAGCAGCTATTCCAAAAGACCACCTCTATCCCTTTGGGTCTTTGTAATAGCCGCTCCGGAGGAAGTCTATGCCTAGAATGCGCAGTGCCTCTGGGCCAGTTACAATTGGATGTTTCTGCCACTCCTTTCCAGTTAGGCTCACTTCAGCCTCCAGCAAAGACAATTCCTGTGATCCCCTCGTCACTCCAACTATGGAAACAGGTTCTTCCCCCACATCTTGATAGTATCAGGGTACACTGTGAACCAGTATCAACTAACACCCTATGTTTTTGTGGCTGTGATGTGCCAGGCCATCAGATCCACACCATCCAATAGACCCTGTTACCCCATGCCTCTCCCTGGCTAGAGGCAGGGCCCCTCTAGCCCTGGCTATTATTTCCTTTCTCAGCATACATAGTAGAGGTTCCTTCAAGTGGGTCTGACAGATTGTTCTCCCTTTTATAATACCCCTGCACCTTGATTATGAGAGGTTGAGGCTACCTTCACTTTAGTAGACCTCTCTTGGTTAGTGTTTCCCTCCCTGAGTTGACACACCCATGCTGTCAGAAGAGAAGAGGGTTTCCCATCCCATTATCTCATGTCTTCCCCATGGTCACACAAAAAGAACCACAGATCAGCTCGTGGGGTGTACCCTCTCTCCCTAGCTGGGGGGTGTTGGGCTCTGACCCTGGGGCCTGTGACTTGCACTGGTGCTGCATTGACCTTCCTTACCTCTTCCCTTATCTCCTCCTTAAACTCCTCTTTGAGCTCCTTAACCACAGCAGAGACATGAGCCTGCATTGGGTCATTGATCATGTTCTCAAAATTTCTGAGTTGGTTAGCAACAGAGCCCACTGTCTCTTGGTTGTTGTCGGAATTAATCGTTGCAATGAAGGTGGTGTATTGAGATGGCCCCAGGTTTGCCAGATTCCACAGCATCTGCCCTGTGCACCTGACCTTGTCAGGGTCATTGTCATGTTGTCCACCCCTCCCAAAGAGTACCTCCAGTACTGTCACTTCCCTCAGCTGTTGGATTCCTTCCTCAAGGGTCTTCCAGCACATTCTATGGTGGTGCTCCTGCATTCTTTCCCTGTGGACCTCTCTCTAACACTCATTAAAAGCCACTCCCAGAAGGAAAAGGGGCCTGTCTCTTTTACTAATACCTGATCTACACCTGAGTCCTGGGTCAAAGGTCCCAAATTCCTTGCCTCGGTACCATCCAGTTGCACACCTGCACCCATAAGGTCCCAGACCCGATGTAACCAAGTTGTAAAAGCCTCACGGCCCCATCGTACAATGTCTTCACAGATTACTGAGACTTTCATACGACAGCGACTCAGTGACAATCTCAACCTCTGGTTCCCCTGCTGGTTGTGAGGGCCCACTTTTATTATCCTTATTGTCTAGGAGCTTTGTTTTTATTTTAGACTTTCTAGTTTCCACAGGGGTGACTGCTGCTGGCTGTGAGTGCCCCTGTGGTTTAGTTGGAACCTGGACAGATGTAACATTAGTAAGGTTCCACTGCAGCATCATTGAATTCTCCCTCTTTAGGGCAGGGGGAGGCTTTCTTACCAGCTGGGGAAAGGTACTCCATCATGTGGCTCATCTCCTTCATCTCCTTCACCACTCCGGGTGGTTCCTTTCTGAGGTGGGCTGTGGGGCAGGATCCCTAGTTTCTGGGGCAAGGTCAATGTCTGCAGCACCATCTCTGTTTCCTGGAGTAGGTATCAGGGTTGTTATCCAGCTCAATCCCCTCTTATCTCTAAATGTTAAACAGGACAAGACTATCAGTAACAATAGCCACTGTATGATATCATTAGTATTTAGAGAAGATTCAAACCTTTCAAGAACTGGTGGGGTGGACCTAAAAATCTAGATGAAGGGTTGGGAGAAAATTTCCCCTGGTGTCATTTTCTCACAGTAAGTACCATTATTAAAGTAACCCCAAAAACATACAGTGAGTGTGTGATAGCCCTGGATCCATGTATCTGCCTTCCAAAGGAAGTTAAAAATCCATGAATTCCTCACCTTGTTAACTCATAAAGCAAACTGGATAACAGCCAGAGTAGCCTTAGTTATAGGGCCCATGTTTAGATAAGGGCCTGCAAATGGGAGAAATACAGCCCCAACCACGTGCCACCCAAAACAGGGTAAACTAGGCAACATATCGCCACTTAATGAGGTTTCTGTATCAGCACACAACAAAATTAGGTAACTCAAGAACTGTTATTCATTTTATCTTTCGATGTGCTCGTGCGCCAAGTTGGGCACCAAAATCTGTCCTAGTTTGGAGGACAGGTTTCTGCTAAGAAAGGCAGGAGCCTCTCTTTGAAATGGAGAATGTAAATCCCCTCCCTCCAAATTATTATAATTTTGAAATCAAGGGGCTCGCAGGCAAAGATATGGAAATTAGGAATAACAGTTCTTTACTAGGGAAATTAAAATAGAAATACAGTACTGCAAAGAAACAAACTCCAAACCCTGACAAAGTCAGAGTACAACCTGACACCCTGTCAGGCAGGGTGTTGGTAGCAGTCCCATTAAATGGTGGTTGCAGTCCTCTTGCAGTGACAGATGTGATTCAGTTGAAGCAGTGCTCCTGTAGAAGGTGCAGTTTCCCTCTGGAGGTCCAGTGGTGATGTAGAGAAAATCCAGTTTCCCTCTGGAGTTCAGTGGAGAAAGGGGCTCCCTTAGTGTCCCAAAACCTCTGTTTTTATCTTGGTAAGAAATGTTGGCTCTTCCCTCTGGCTGGAGCAACTTCCAATGGGATGAAGTACAGTAATATCACGATTACAAGCTGCACCTGATTATAAGCCGCACTTCCAGGGTGTCCGCATCGTTTTGTTTTTCCTCCATATATAAGCCGCACCGGATTGTAAACTGCACTTTCTTTCGAAGTGAGGATCCCCGTGCAACTTTCACAAAGTTGCCAGTTAGTAACAGAATCGCAGGAACACGGGGTTTACTGGTTCGGGGCCATGCGGACTCGGCCCGGCTTCCCCGGCCGCCGCCAGGGAGCTGCCCAGGCCCAGCTCAGCACCCCCTCCCCTGCTGGGGAGCTGCACCAGCTTGGCTCGGCTCCCCCCTCCCCTGCCAGGGAATAGCCCTGGCCGGGCTCAGCTCCCCCCTCCCCTGTCGCCGCTGGACCCAGCCCCACTCCCCCTCCCCCACCACGGAGCTGCCCCGGCCCGGCACGGCTCCCCCCTCCCCCATCGGCCCCGGGCCCGCTCCCCCGGGGTCACCAGGGGTGGCCCTGGCCCTGCTCAGGGCAGGGCAGGCTCGGCTCGGGGCTGCTGCGTGCTCGCATTTCCGGTTGGCAAATTTCTGAACTTTTTTTCAGATATAAGCCGTTCCGGAATACAAGCCGCACTTCCGGGTATGGACCAAAACTTTAGTCATAATGGTGCGGCTTATAATCGTGAAATTACTGTAATTTTATCAGTCACACAGTGGCACTCAATGGGCTATTAGCAGAAAATAACTCCCTGGAAGTAGGATGGGGTGTGAAAAGATAACGAACAATGCCCCACCTGGTTTCAATGGATGGCCCATTAGCAGAGTATCTCCCACGAAGATAAGGATCACTGCCCCCACCCTCAACAGATGGTGATAGAATAGATACCTTTTATCACACTCTGTATTGTAACCCAAGACAAATAACAATCCATAAACAGACTCTTCAAACACCACTCTTGCCATTCTCTTCTCTGATCAGCTACCTTCACACAAGCATGGATGTTACACAATTCAATTATGATACTCTACAGAAAAAGAAAAAAAGCATTTAAAAAAAGATAAAATTGAAAGAAATTTAGGGAATATAAAAACAGTCCTTTCACCTGTGCACCACTGAAATTGTATTAATAGATTTACTCCAATATTGCTAAGAACCAGCCCTCTGGGTTACCTGGACCAGTTTGTACCAAAGTTGAACTAAAAGCCTAGGAATATTCAGCAACTAATTTAATTTCCTGTTCATATGCACATTTTCTTTCTCACCTAATTCATAGATTCATTATATGCCCTGACAAGGGATCAAAATTCAGGATTGTGACTGAAAACTCTTCAGTCTCACTAATTATATAGGCTTTATCTTCTTTATTTGCACAATGCCATGCAGACTGCTGATGGTTCAGACTATTTCTTTAGCTGGTCTGGAAGAAACACTTAAAACTGCAACTATTTTTTTTTAAAAGCAAAATTCAAAGAGGGCAGATATACACACATATTATATGCTACAGTACAGAAACTGAAAATTAAATATTATGCTTGAAGTGTATAAACATCACCTAGACAGAGCCCATGTCTAAACAGCATCACAACCCCAAGCAAAAAAGTTATGCCAATTCATTAACTGATTTCACCACAACCAGAAAGCACCCAAAATTCCACTTCTGACATTAAATCATTCACTGTCTCACCAGACTAGAGTCCACATTTGCAGCACTGTGTTCATGCCAGGACTGGAGAAAAATTAAACCCAAGATAGAATAACTATAATTTCTAAATTATATATTTAGCAAGACTCCTAAGATAATGTTGTTTAACAGAAGTAACAAAACCTTTTAAAAAATTTTTAAAGTCAAAGCAATATTTCTAGCAGGAGGAATGCTGTATTTTGCCAAGGAATCTTTTTTTTTTTTTAAAATCTCCTGATTCAGGAGACCACACTGGGAAAGAGAGAGACCACTCAGTTTGCACAGATCCAAAGTGCCTGTGCCCTTTTTCTAAAGCCCTAGACCACGAAAAAGTGCTCTTGCATCACTGTCATAAACCAGTCCAAGTCCATTGGAGTTCTACAGGCCCCAGATCACAACTGCATCTTTTCTTTTTGAGGAGTGATGCTTTACCACTTTCAGTACCAAATATCAAGGCATGCCTGCCTTAAGTCTTCCTCTTAATAAACACCAAAAAATACCACCACAAAAAAAAACCAAAAAAGAAACACATACAAAAAAAAAAAAAAGGAAAATAAATTCATGAGCAAGAAATGCAAGAAGGATGACAATGCCACTGATAAATCAGATTCACGTTCCAAGCCAGGGGAGGTAATGATAGACTTCAGCTTTCAATTTAATCAAAGCCATGAGTGAGCTTTTCACTACACATCTTGGCTAAAAAAGAAACATGTCCTAGCTTAGCTCCATCATGCCTGCACCAGTAAATTGACTTAATTGTCAGCAAGGAATTATGAAATATGAAGTGACTCCAGCAGTGCTCCAGGGAGACTCCTGAGGCACAGTGTCTATAGCAGAGACACCAAAGTGCCATCCATTTCACTCTCACCCTCAGGCAAAGCACAACAGCTTTGGCTCTCTAAAAAAGGCCACCAAGAAGAACAAAACCTGGCTTTCCTGAATGATTAGCAGTGGCCCAAATAAAAAATTTTAAATACATCAGCACAGCTTCCCTGGCTGCTGAGAGCACAGTCAGGAAGTCGTGATTTGAGACACCAATTTGTAACTACGAGGCTACACCCAGTTACAGCTCACAGGAACCTTTCTAGGAGAGGCAACACCATGTACACTTCCCCTCTCACATCCTTCTCCCCAGTGATGAGGGTACAAAGGGCAGAAAGGGAGGTGCAGTCAACACGAGGTGCTCTGATGAATGCTAGCACTGGAGGACAGGACAGGAGAGGTATTGCTAAGCTCCACTTTCTGAGTCAAATCCTGGTTTCAGTCTGACAATGCCAGCATGACAGAAGAGAAGTCACATGTAACTAAGCCACACAGACATGGGCACTAAGAACAAGCAGGGAGCCCAAAACCTTTTGCTGGGTCTTTGAGAAGAACTACATCGAAAAGTACTCCCACCTAAAAACATCCCTTTAGCTGGTCCATCAGGGATTCAGTTCAGATTTAAGAAACAGTTTGAGTTTTAATCTCATCTCTTACTGGTGGTGAGGACTAGTCTGAACTAGAGCTGCAGCCTCTGAAGCTGTAAACTCCTGACCTAAAGAGCCCTGTGAGCCCTGCCAAAACATTTGGGCCTCCTAAGCAGGTTCTTTTATATGAGAAGAAAGAAGGAAGATAGAGAAATCCCTCTTTGAGGTGAGACAGCCCTTATACGGATCACTCAGTTCCTTGAAATGCTGTTATCTAGTGGAGGAGGGGGTTTATAATTAGTTGAACCATGGCCAAGGCTAGAACTGCTGGTTGGCAAAACTCTGCTGGGACATCACAGAAATTGTCTGGCCTCCAAGATGCCTTCATCCAAACAATCAAAGAAAAACAAGAAGTAAGCATTTGCCCTTGTCTACACTTCCCCCAAGGTTGATTTAGTTGTTTTATATTTTTAAGGTAATGGACAAGCTAAAATGAAAATTGTTCCAGAACTTAAGAAATAAGTTGTCATTAATAAATTCTCTCAGCTTTTTCTCTCAGCTCCCTAGTTCGGTGACCTGCAGGTAAAATGCAACATTCTTCACTGATTGACTATTCATTCTAAAATCATTCTAAAATTTGATTTTCATTTCAGAAAGACTCAGATTTGTAGAAATTCAGAACTAGTCAAGTGACCTGGACCACACTGCTCAACATAATCCCTTCAAAGTGGACTGAAACTGACAGGATGAAAAAAGAGTTCCTCTGAAATAGCCCATACAGCACAAATTCTCAGAAATGTAAAGGGAATGGGTTGCCAGTTACCATTATCTGGCATATCAAGTCACAGGCAAGACTTACATTCCTCTATAACCTGGTTTGATAAGAGTTGAAAGCAATACCACCTCTTTCTTACATAAACAGTTATTTCACATGACACAAGAGTACAGTTCCCTTGAAAAAGCAATATGGTTCACACTTTAAATTTAAAAAACATTTTTAACATGGATTTGCAATGCAAAACATTCTAAATACAAATCAAATATAGCTGACAGAACCATCTTTTTCAGGTAGCCCACAACTAAGCATGCCAGATATTAACTATTTCTATTTATTACTCGACAGAAACCAGCCCTCAAGCATAAAATGAAGGTGCTACAGAGACATATTTAAGCGATTCATGTTGCACACCAGATTAAAGTTACTGCGGCACAGAATGCAAGCGATAAAAGAGAGAAGGAGTAATAATCCTAAAAAGTTCCCCAAATCAGAGCTTTTCCCACAAGTTTCAACTACTCAGACACAATAGACAATGAAAGCCCCAGGCTGCAAGGCTTCACTGGTGAAACCATCTGAGAACAAGGGCCATTACAACAAAAGATCCTACAACAAGAGCCAAGGCATCTTTTCTTCATGAGACTGCCAGCCCTTGGCACAGCTCAGGGAGAAGCTGCAAAGCTCCTCTGCAGCCAGGAGGAACTTAGGGTAGGGAACCCCACGGGCGGAAGGAACAGGACCACCCATGTCCCCTCCTGGCCATTCAGACACATTGATCGAGCGACAATCCAGGCAGGAGATACTAAGTCTTGAATGTTCCCATCACTTTAGAGTGAAGGGAAGAAGTCTGGGAGCAGCAGCAGCTCATCACCCCACTGCTGTGAGGAAAGCACGGGGCTTTGCAGCACCTTCAGTACCGCAATTAAAACAATTCCCAAACACATCCAATCAACTCTGAATAACGGTATATTAACATGCCAGTGGCTGCTCCTTGCACACGATGCAAACACACTTGCCATTGTGCTCGGATTAACAAGCAAATACCACTCTCACAAGCTTCCACTGGCCTTTGATGTATATTTAGCTGCCATTACTAATTTTTATGACTGTGACAGCAGGTCACACAAAGGAGTTCGGAGCCCAGATTTTTAAAGCCAAACTGTACCCTTAATACTAATTTCTAAGCAAGAGGTATTCTAAATTCCTAAAGAAAGCAACTTGTGTTTTTGCAAACAGAAACAGTTTTTCTTTTCTCAGAAAATCGGTTGCTAACAGCCAGAGGTCAAAACAAAACCTAAACTGCATTTCACAGTTCATAATTATTTATTTAACAAGTAATGGAAGCTGCATTTCAAGGGACTCGTATTTCCAAGACCTGCAGCAAATGGCAAAGCACTAGGCAAGCCCAAAACCCTAACAAAGGGTGGAAAACTCAGCAGCTAAGAGAATTAAGCAAAAGCAACTCCTCCTACCCGAGAAGGCAGGGGAGACAGACAGGGTCAGCCAGCTGCACACAGTTTTGAACATCAACTCTGACTACTGCTGTTTTACCCCATTTGCTGCATCTAGCAAATTGGATAAGAAAAACCTAAAGCTTACTTGCTCCAATCAAAGTAGACCTTCCCCTACTCAATACTTAACTGCAGATATTTAAAGAGCTGATGTTACACACAGAAATGCTAATTCCCCTGCTGACCTGTACTACTTACAGTGACTGGGACAGTGTTGAGACAATATCTATGCAAACCCACAACAACCCAATGTGTTCATGCCTAGAAACAGAAAGAGAGGAAAGAACATCTGGATCGGGGAGCGTGAGAGGCAATATCAACACTACAGGGATAATCTCAGCCTACCAGCTGATCTCTTGCTGCCAGTATTTTCTAAACTGAAAGAGGAGGCCTCAAAGAAATCTTCTCTTTTGTGTCCCAACATTTGGGAAATACTTGACTGGTTTGGGTTTTTTCAAATGCAAAAGCTTGAAATAAACCACAATGTTACATGCCTATCTTGACTGAACACACTGTTGCAACTATCAGCTTAAAAAAACCACAATCCTTTAGATAATCCCCCACAAGTCCCGATTAAAAGTGGATTTAATATTTTGAAACGAAGCATAATTGTTCAAGACGACCTTGAGTAGTTTCTTACACCACTCTGCTCCATCAGCAAAGATGACAGCTGCACTGTCAAATGTATGATAAGACAGGCTGATAGCAAGGTCTCTCCAAAATATTTTTCTCTGTGAAGTAAAACAGATGCTTACAGTTCTTCCAAACCGCTCCTGTCTCCTGTTCTATTTCAAACGCACACAGAACATACGTAGTGAAATGTAGTTGGCATTTAATAAGCATGAGCTGTATCGATGGCCTATCCAACAAGCACGCCCCGAATACATGCATTTTGTTTCCTCTGCTTAAGTCATCACCGATTTTATGTCCAGGAAAATTAAGGTACGCAGGCCTGAAAGTGGTTTTATGATAACAGGGGCACTATTGCCACCTGCTGTCAGAAAGGACTCACAGCATCCCACACCCCACCATGTTTCCCAATGGAGTCACAGACTCCAAAGAAATCCAACTTTGCAGGTGTTTTGCTTGTATATACTGCTAGTTTTCTCTAGAAAGAGCACACACAAAAAAAGTTCAGTGTAATCATGGCATGAAGGATCAATAATCACATTGGGATTAGAGATAATAAATGTGTTCAGTACTGATCAACAAAGAAATAAGGAGAACACACTCATCTAGGTAAAACAGATTCTGTCCTGAAAGCATCAACAGACTTTGTAAATAAACCTAGGTATCACAGACCATCAGGTCAGATAAGGCTACTAAAACATCCATCTTGCCCATTTTATATTAGATTTTCAGAAGACAAACTACGCTGAATCCTGTCAGAGGACAGAGTTGGCCATTAACTTTGTGTCAGGGTACTTCCTAGAATCACAAAATGGCCTGGTTTGGAAGGAACCATGGAAGATCATTTAGTTCCACCCCTCCTCACCATGGGCAGAGACATCTTTCAATAATCCAGGTTGCTCAACTTCCCTCCAATCTGACCTTGAACATTTCCAGGGATGGGGCATCCATAACTTGTCTGAGCAAACCATTTTAGATAGTTAGGTATCAGATATTTAAGGATCATGTACACTCCTCTCATTCCACTCATTCTGTGGAAGCACAGAATAACATGAAAAGTCAAAAAGCATAGCTCTGAACCTCAACATCTGTGTTTGGTGTTTCAGTCCCCAATTTGTTAGTTTAAGGAGCCTTTTGAATGCTTTGTTCCAGCGGAAAGTACATTTCCTTCTCTACTGTTTTTGGGTTTTTTCTATGGCTTCTCAGAAAGTCACTGAACACTCACATCCCACTGCTTGAAATCATCACTTGATTATCATTAAGATGCAGTGTCTTTCTGTTAGCAGTGCCTGGTCATATGGCAGGATGAATAGCAGAGCTATCCTTGAGGCATGCAAGGCTTAGGCCTCCATTCCACCACCCAAGTCTCTCGGTTCACTGGCACCACACACAGTGTGGCAGGACAATATCCAGGTATGAGGCACATTTCCACCCAGAAGCCATCTCCATTAGCTACATGAGATGGCTGTGAGCACACTGGTGGAATACTGAAATGGAAACATTTCACCACAATTAATTTCTCCTTTCCAAAGCACCCTAGAACAAAGTTCCTCCCTGATCTATCTGCAGCACTGCCAAACCTTTATTTTTATTAATGCTTAAGTTTTGAGTTATACTAATTACACCTGACATATTTTCAAAGTGCACTGCAACCATCCTTTCTGCAGTGCAGTTCTGAGTGAGCCTCCTCAGTCATAACCCTTGACCACACTTAGAGCAAATGGTAATTGACTGAGAAGGAGGTACAGTTCTCCACCTAAATTAAACCACTCCTCCAGCAGTACTTGCCTTCCATTTCATTCTCTTGACCACTGTCACTACAGACAGCCTTTTCATCCAAATGAATATTACACTGCAGGGAAGAACAGCATTGAAATGAAATTAGAACCAAAAGCAGAGGGCAAGTTTAACCACATCTACTGCTCACCAGCCAGGCTTAAAGCATTTTCCACAGAAAGCAGTAATAAACTCACTCACAGATGTCACAACTGAGCATGACCGATTCCCTCAACTATTAACATTGACTTTCCTGATGAGTAAGTGAGGACTGTATATAAATTAGTCTGGGGTTTTACACACAAGTGTAATTGTACCAACTGTAAAATAACTTGAGAAACCTTTGATTAACACCACAGTCTGCTCACAGTAAAGATGAAAACCAAATTAGCAACAATTTGTTAGCAATATTGGTTCTATTCCTAGAGGAAATTACAACAGTGTAAGTTACATAGGCAGATGCCAGATGACTCCATACAAGAGATTTCAATACAAGTTTGCCATTTTCCTATCTCTACACTGGGGATAAAACATGTAAAGTATGTTTACAAAACATTCTAATAGGCGGCAAACTCACTAAGAAGTTCCCAGTATAAGTTGTTTAGCCCAACTGAAAAAAAAAAACCCTAAAAACAAAAACTCCACAAAAATGAATACTAATAATTGTACAAATCCCGTGTCAAAATGCTATGAACAACTTAAGGGCAGATTTGACATTTTATTTCTTCCATATTCAATAGCAGGAATCTTTGAGTTAAGGGACTTATTTTCATAGCAAATTATTGACAAATAATTTTGAATGAGCTCCAGACTAAGAATTACTTGTCACTGTAAAATTAAAAGGGGGAGAATAAGTATATACACAATAGCAGATCAGGCTCAGCAACTGACTCCAATACCTTCATAATATAAGGCCACTTCTAAAGTAATTTCTACTTCAGAAGTTACAAGATGAAAATTTTGTGTGATAAATTAAGTTGCCAAATGAAATGGATTAGCAATCAGTGAAATTGCCTGATGTCAGATCTGTTCCAGATTAGAATCCATCCTTTTTCCCCACCTGTATATTAAACACCAAGTTCAAGGCAACTGCAGTGACTGATTGCACATTAACGAGCTGTTTGTGTGGAAAGGCAGAGTTCAGTCCCTATCTATACTTACACACTTGTAGAAGTGTAATTCACTGATAATATATTCAGTTCCCAGTATCAATACATAGCTTTTCTACCTTGATGTGTAATTTTGAGCTTGAGAAAAGAAGCTCATTAAGTCAGTCATATTCAAGGTCAAGGCCAGGAAATGATGAATCTGGAAGAAAATATGTTGCTATCTCCAAATAAAAAAGCTGGATAAAGATATTGTTGTAACACAAAAATGCTGAAACAGGGTTGTAAGTCAGAAGCCTGAGGGAAGAAAGGCATATATCACTAGGAAAGGTGAGATTCAATATGAAAATATCTATTTCATCCTATAAATTGAGTCATGCAGAGTCTCCAGTGAAAACCAGTCCTGCAACAAGCAAAGCAAACACAGGGTATTTAAAAATGAATATTTTTCAGTTCCACATACATTCAGTACCAGGGCAGGGAGGTACAGCAGGACAAGCATTCCAAACTCTTACAAATTTCTTTAAATCTCAGTTGTAATTCTCTCTGAAAATACCTTTGCCTCTTAGAGCAACCAGGAGACTGTCACCTGCATGCACCTTCTCTCAGCTGGCCCTGCATACTGTGCCAAGGAAGCTGAGGAACGTGCTCCTGCCAAACCAACATTCCCAGCTGAGGCAACTCACTGCACACAGGAAGATGTGTGATGTTCTTCTTGAGAAATGTGAGGCTCAGGAACTAAATTCCAGCATCAGGGGTTAGTAAAAATGGGACATAAAGTGTTGTCTACTTATGTTAGTCACCAACTCTCTTCTCTCTTTATCAGAGGAAGATTTTAAATCACATTTGTTTTCTCACATGGAAAAGATATTAATCTTTAAAATTGAGAGTTTCTTCCCCAAATTTTTGGGCATTAAAACTAATTCCAGCACTCAAATACAGTTTAAAGGGAGACACCTAGTTGCTGTAACTGTAGCAACTCTCAAATTACAAACTAAGATGCATGAGTACAGACTTATTACCAGTAATATCTCATTGAATAGACATGAACATCTTCCTTTTTCCTCAAGATTAAAGGTTTCTATTCTCAGTACCATGCTTCTGTACTGATACGAAGAATATTTTTCAAAGATAAGAAGAAATACTATCTCTTCCAGTGTTCTGCAAGTGATCATCCTCCTCCTCACTATCAGATAAAAATAAGGAGAATCCTTTTTTTGCCTGATATAATGGTTTCACTGTGATCTTCCTCCTAGTAAAAACTCCCTCACAAGCATATCAGTACATGCCTCCTTATCTTATAACTGGACAGTAAGATTTATTAACAGGTAGGAAGAGAATGAATACCTGAGGTCAGTAGTGACGAACTGCTGCTTAAGGTATATGAGGTACACAGACATGCCCATCACACCCACTGCCAAAATACCATTCTTGTACCTACTTCAGACAGTTACTGTATGTGACATAAATAGCAACACAGTTTTCCTTATTAAAAATGCAGAGGAAATGTAGTCCTTTACTGCTTAGTTGATACAATAAATAGTGAAAAAATTGCTTTTCAAACCTTACTCAGGCTTTTACAGCTTATTTCTGTATTTGGCATTGCCAGAGGGAGTAAATGGCCCCTCTCCTCTCCCTAGACACAGACATACCACACCCCCTCCAAGCTCTGTTTTGACAATTTATTCAGATGCTGGTTAATTGTGGTTATCTGGCTTCCAAGTGCTTGAAGCACTTTTGGCATCAGGATGAAGTGACATCCATGAACATTTAATCTGTTAAAAAGGACAGTCAGCACAGATTAATGCAGTAAGCACATGCCTCAAGGAGAGCCTGTTTACATTCGTAGAGTGTAATTAAAAAGCACAGAAGAGGATATAGGAGTAAAAGCAAAATTTTCATACAAGTCTTACCTGAATGCTTTAAGAAATGTATGAAGGAAATGGCATAACAGGACACCTTAAGCAAAATATCAAGTTAAACTAATACCTGTCTGCAATGCAATCAGTAGTAAGGAAGTTTTAGGAAACCATTGTGTAAGGAAAGACATTTACGTGGATAGATTATTGACATCAATTTTGGCAAAATCGCACATCAGCTCCTTTTTTCAGCTTCTTTCTCTCTCACAATGCATCTCAGTTCCTCACTATAGTCTTGAATGACTTCAAAGAGGTTGTTTTGATGTGGTTCTTTTGACAATGAGCAAAGACACAAACTATATATAAAATATTTTTGGAAAGTTAGCAGCATTCAGTTTGCCTGTTAAAAGTCTAAGACAGAACAGGATCCTTTTGCAGAAGTGTTCATCAATGATATCCTCATACTTAGTTACAGAAGATCACCTTTTATATTAATTTACATCTCATTTCCACCTTATTTGAGAATACACATTTTAGCCAGTATGTTTGCATCCAAATCTGGAGACAATCTAAACCACCTGGAACCCTTCCCAGCCCCAGAATTTGCCAGACCATTCCCTTTACTTCAAGCATGTTTAGTTTTTCACATCAGTTAATGTAAACATTCAACCTGTATCTTCCTGTGGCTTTAATCTGGGTATGACTTGCTGAATTTTAAACTATTTATTACAGGATACAGTTAACAAAATTTCTCAATTCAGAGAGAAAGTCTCCAGAGGGTCTCTTCCTCCCTTCCTAACCCAGTTCTTGCAACAGATAGGAGGGAGTCAATCATTAACATTTGGGGTAGTCAAAAGGCATTAGGTACAAAAAAAACTTGCACAGCTTTATTTCCAATAAACCTGTCTCCTATTCCATATTCAACAGGCTGCATTTTATTTAACTTACATGCAGAAACTGGTACTACGGCTATTTACTGCTTTATGTCTTCAAGGCTTGGATAACTTCAGTTGCAGAAGAAAAAGCAGTTTTAGTGTGCTTGGAGTTCTTTGCAAAAGCATCAAATGCAGAAGCATGTGTTTAGATACTGTCTAAGAGACACTACAATTTCACTGGAACTGTTGGATTTAAAAAGAATCTCAGCACAGCAGAAGCTTTGCATAAATAATATGGATCTTGAACCAAAACACCTTCCTCATGTAGCTTTCCAGCTATCTTCCACAGTTTGAAAGGTTAACAGAAAAAAAAAGTAACACTGAAACCATGAGCTAATCAAAGGCTTAGCTTAATTACTGCACTGACATATAGAGAGCATATGGTTTTTCCAAACTAACTGTAGGTTAGTCTTTTAATCTAAACTTATTAGTATCTCATAATCGTTAACATATTATGCCCTTTAGGAACTACAAAAGGTTACAAAACAGAGGAATCCTAAAAATCCAACTGTACCCATGGTCTGGCCCTAGGACTGCTGTTTTGTGTCCATCTGATACATCAAAGTATCATTGTATAAATATGTTCCTTTCGATAAATAGCTTTGCCAACACCTAATCTGAATTTCCCTTTAATCCCAGATTCAATTTACAGAAGACAACAGTAGAAACAACTGAGTTTTCTAGATACTTTCAGAGTGTTATGTCCCTCTTCATGTCTTTCAACCTCAGTTTGTTTTGAGTGGTCTTTAAACCTTTTCTCAAAATTGCACATTGATACGTGTTGATCTGATTTTTTTTTTCTTGTCAAAAAGATGCATTTCTCATCAGGATGGCAGGCAGATAATATAATTTAAGATAATAATATAATTTAAGATAATATAGTTTATAGGTAGATAATATAATTTGCAGTCTGGGATATAGGTTTTTGGACCTTTTAGGAGAATTAAAAGGGGATTTAAGTAAAAAAATATTAAGTATTCCTATCCTAAAGCTCATCCATAAGTAGTTCCAGCCTGTAATTCAAGGGAGGCCTAAGAACAAAGAGAAGCTAAATATAAATGGAGAGAAATATGCTAATATTGACTTACTGGAAAGCAACCAAGTAAGGAAGTCAGCAAAGGCACTACTGGGAAAATCATCTTTAAAAAGAATGAAGAAAAAATATTAAAATATTAAAGCTTCGGGGGCCATGTCAACACAGTGAGGAGAAGATCATCTTAAATGGATGCTACTGTATTGTTTGTTATTTAGGAAGACTTTTCTGCATCAGTAAACTAGAAGATTAATTAAATTTTTTTTTTTGCACAGGAATATCAGCCACTGTACTTGGAATGCAAAAATGTATTTTGAAATGGCTAAAGATTCCATCTGTACTTCACAAAACCCATTAGCAGATGTCCAGTGGTCAAGTGGGATGCCATCTAATCAATCAGTCAAGAGAGTCTGCTCACTGCCCTCTACACTGTGTAAGCAAACATTCAAAACACGAACCAGTAGCACCACATGGAATTTTCCTCTGACAAGCAAACACATCCATTTTGGCCATTACAACCCCGGGACCATCTGAACTTTATTCCACCACAGAGGAGATACTGCAGCATGTTTCCCTCCAAGAAATGAACATTACCAAAATTAGTTCTTGAAAATTAATCAATGCCATTCAAAACTAGGGGGAAAAAAGTTTCAGCCTTGGGACATACAAACCACACACTCTTTTTCCAGTGGAGAGTGCAGGCAAGATTTAGCTATGGGCATGTGAATAGGGGTGAACCTTCCCATTGTTTTTTGTCAAAAAACTGAGCTAGTTTACTATAATCTAGTACACTAATTAATTAATTGCACAGGCATTTCCCTCTTTTTGTCACAAGATGCTACACAGAGTTGCTCACCTTGACTGCACACATGAAAAACACAGTCACTGAGCATGAAGAGGTACTAAAACACTTAAAAATCTGTAGATCATGGCCAAGAACTTGAAAAATACAACCTCCCAACAAGAAAGCAAATATGAAAACCACATAAAGCAAATTCTGTTTGCCTATCACTTTGCTGTTGAAGTTCTCACATTACCTGGCCCAAAAGCGGCTTGATTAAGAAAAGCAGACTGGAATTAGTAACAAAATGAGCCTTCTACAATGCAAAGTGTGAAGTCTGAGCTAACCAAGTTAAGCCAAAAGATGGACACAAGATCATTAATTTATTTTTTTTTCAGGGCAACCATGCTATAAAAGTTTCACAATAATCCCTGCCACAGTAAATGCGCACAGGATGAACAGATGCAATATGAAGAAACTACGGAAAAAGTTGTATTTTCCAACAGATTTCCACAGGATACACCAGTAGTAGGTAACTTTTCAGAGTTCACACTAGTACCATGGAGCTATAAAGGATTTTCAAGATATAGCTACATAAAATATTTAACTACCTACCAGCATTAACGATGGCATCAACCTCAAGCAGCGTAATGTCACCTCTGTAGAGAGAAACTTTCTCACTCAGACTTTTCTTCCCTTGCAGATCTTCTTTAGCGTTTTCACCTACAAACCAAGAAAGCAGAAAAACCAGGTTATAAGTGTGGGTCCGAGGTCATTGTTTCCAAGCCCTGAAGAGGCAGTCCGGTGACACTGCTGCTGTCACACAGCAGCATCTTCTGGTTTCACCTCGAGAGGGCACCGGCAACCCACAGAGATACCAGCACTGACCTAACACCGCGCTGCTTGCTTGTTACTTGTTTCCAAATACAAGCTGGTGCGAAGCACTGAATCCTTATCCACATCTGGTTACAAAATTGTAGAAACATACATATTTTTGGAGGGAGATCTATCAAATAATTTTACTTGGTAATTTACAAAGGTGTAAATTGCAAAAACAAATTGACAAATTAAGATTACCCTCCTAACCAGAGTAATAATTTCTCCAATCCAGAATTATACCAAATGAGTACAAAAATACGCAAGCACACCATTTGCAAACAGCCCCAAAATTCAGAGCTACTTCTGAAGACATGTAGCCAAACAATAAACCTGAAAAAAAATCCACGCAAATTTTAAACTTGGAGTTTTATCACATTAAATTGCTCAAGTAGAAGGAAGCAGGTGGCGAAGACAACATACACTAACTTGCAACAGATTTGTTACTAAATAATGTGACCATAGGTCCCTTATTCCTGTAAACTCTTGTGATTGTGCATCACCACATCATTTATATCCAATTCAGTGTATAGAACAGCTCAAACATACTGCTCAAAGCTTCACCAGGTTAGACATGCACATCACCAGAAATGAACCGAGGAAGGAAGATGATTAAATTCACTTTTGCTATTATTTTTTTAAAATTATTTCCAACACAAGTCTCAAGAAGCTTGAGTTCATCTGTTAGTCAGAAATAGAACTCATTTGCTGAGGTAACAAAGTGTGAATCAATTTAAAATCTTCAAAACAAGTGAAGTTTGTTCATAAGCAAAAACAGTCCTCAATATTTCGTGAGAAAGTAG
The DNA here is from genome assembly GCF_009819885.2 of Catharus ustulatus. Classification (NCBI taxonomy): domain Eukaryota; kingdom Metazoa; phylum Chordata; class Aves; order Passeriformes; family Turdidae; genus Catharus; species Catharus ustulatus. The sequence continues at coordinate 6,595,208 of NC_046223.1, forward strand.
AAGCAGTCCAAACAAATTTGTCTCTCTAGTCTTACCCTCCATTTCCATTAGCTCAAGAATACCAACTCAGACATGTCAGCAGGTCCTTGCTGAGCACATCTCCAAGCCCCTAAGGCCTGTCCCACAGTAGCATGACAGAGCAGTAGGCTGAGACAGTCACAGGCTCAGTCCCTCTGGCCTTGCCTTGCCATTCCCAGCCTCCGGCTGCCAGGCAACAGCCCTGTGACATCGCAGTTGACGGCACCACCTCGCCCAGAGCCCCTGGGCCCTGCTCAGCTCAGCTGGGGCCGAGGGCCAGAGAATGCAGCTCCTCGGGCAGCTCCGCCCGGGGCTCCCCCTGCTCCTGGGGCTCTGCGTGGCCTCGCTGCTCCCCGACCCCCTCAGAGCTCGCAGCTGTCCCGCCAGGAGCGGGACCCGGCTGCCGCTGCCAGCCCAGCACGGGCAGCAGCCGGGCCCTGGCACGGGCAGTGCCAGCCTGTGGGCCCTGCAGGGGCACTGCTGCACCTTCTTAGCCCTGTCCCTGTTGCTCGCCACGCTCTGCCTGGGCTGCAGCCTGCGGAGAAAAGCCCCGAGGCAGCAGAGAGAGGTGAGGGATGGGGACAGGCAGGTGGCATGGTGCCAGGGGCCGGCAGCTACAGCCTGCAGGGTGAGGAGCGCCAGCCCCTGTGCAGAGGAAAGCCTGGGCAGGCACCAAGGCTCCTCTGCCTCTTCCCAGCCCCGTGCCCGAGCCCAGAGGCAGAGGTGGGTTCCCTTGCTCCCAGGCGGAAACAAGGACAGGCTGAGCCACCAGAACAAGACAGAACCTGCCCGAGGGCTTCTCCACACACCCTGCAGCCTGGGACAGCCCAGGCAGGCCGTGGATTCCCCAGGAGAGCCCGAGGGGGCCCAGCCCCGCACAGCCCCTCTGCCCCTCTCCCCGAGCTGCCTGCCCTGTGTCTCCCAGCAGAAGGTCTGGACACGCCCGGCCTGGCCAAGGAGATGCTGCCTGGCTGACTGCTCCCCCCTCAGTGGCGAGGTGATCGAGGTGCTCGGCCGCCAGCAGGAAAACTCTGCCTCCAGCAGGAGCTTCCTGAGACACCTGCGCCAGCGCTGCCTGCGGAGGGACGCGCTCCAGACAGCGAGGAACAGCGAAGTGTGGAAGGACTTAGACGAGGAGGCAGCGCTTTTCTCGAGTTGAAAAAACAAGTCCTGCTAGGCAAATGGAGCAATGCACTGTAAGATTACTCATACGGCTTATTATTATTAAAAAAATTATATATTAAATACGCTTTTACTTCTGTTTTAACTTTAGTCTTGTAAACAAGTTGATTGTTACTTATATGAGAAAGTGAAGTCAATAGCTACTGAATCATCTCTGCATGCACACTCACAAAGGATGGAGTTGATCCTGGTACCTCTTTCCCAAAATTTGGGGGTTTAGGCTATTACTGACAGCACACAAAAGTGGAAACACTGCTGTAGGTCCTTCTCTCGTCTCCTCTGCCCCAGCATGAGTAATACATTACAGCTGAAAATCTTCACCACAAACACTTGAATATTCATGTCCCACCCTCACTTTTTCCCCTCTAGATCCAGCCATCATCTTCTACCCCTCTGCCTGTACAGTCCAATTTCATTTAGCTTTTCTTCCAACATCATCCTTTGGTCCTTCAGTCATGTTCAAAACATCTGAGTCCACATAACCACAGCTTGAAGTAGGAAGAGGTTGATTGCCTGAGCTCTTCATACCAAGTAAATAGGCAGTCCTGGCCCTCAGCTTTGTTTATAATTCCTTCCACATCACTCCTAAGGAAAAGGGCCTTTACAGCTTGCACAAGGGTAGCAAAACGTGTTAGATTGAGCCCATGAAAACTGCTCTTGAAAAGAAAATGGGTAAAGTTCATCTGAACCAAGCGGCCAAGGGACTGTCAGAACATCTCACTAGAGGGAGCCCCCACCCAGGACATAAATGTACTTAGCTGGTGCAATGGACAACGATGGCACAAACCTAGAGCATTGGAAAATCAGCCCTGAAACTCAATCTCTGCTCCAACAGCCAGTGTTTCAAAACAGTAATTTCACGATTATAAGCCGCACCATTTTGACTAAAATTTTGGTCCCAACCCAAAGTGCGGCTTCTAATCAGGTGCAGCTTATATATGGACAAAGAACGAAAAGTTGCTGTTTTAGTTTGGAGGACAGGTGTCTGCTGAGAAAGGCAGGAACTTCCCTTTGAAATGGAGAATGTAAATCCTCTCCCTCCAAATTATTATAATTTTGAAATCAAGGGGCTCGCAGGCAAAGATATGGGAATTAGGAATAACAATTCTTTACTAGGGAAATTAAAATAGACATACAGCACTACAAAGAAACAAACTCCAAACCCTGACAAAGTCAGAGTACAACCTGACACCCTGTCAGGCAGGGTGTTGGTAGCAGTCCCATTAAATGGTGGTTGCATCCTCCTGCAGTGACAGATGTGATTCAGTTGAAGCAGTGCTCCTGCAGAAGGTGCAGTTTCCCTCTGGAGGTCCAGTGGTGATGTGGAGAAAATCCAGTTTCCCTCTGGAGTTCAGTGGAGAAAAGGCTACCTTAGTGTCCCAAAACCTCTGTTTTTATCTTGGTAAGAAATGTTGGGCTCTTCCCTCTGGCTGGAGCGACTTCCAATGGGATAAAGTAATTTTATCAGTCAGACAGTGGGACTCGGCCATTAGCAGAAAATGACTCTCTGGAGGAAGGATGGGTTGTGAAAAGATAAAGAACAATGCCCTGCCTGGTTTCAATGGATGGCCCATTAGCAGAATATCTGCCGTTGAGATAAGGATCACTGCCCCCACCCTCAACAGATGGTGATAGAATAGATACCTTTTATCACACTCTGTATTGTAATGTGCGGCTTATAATCAGGTGTGGCTTATGTATGGACAAAGAATGAAAAGTTGCTGGCACCTGGAAGTGCGGCTTATACTCAATGCGGCTTATAATCATGAAATTACTGTACTTTAAAGTATGTTAATTTTTTAAACCAGTCTCAAGCATCCAATTACAGAAATCCCTACAGCAGTACCAAAGAGCTTACCACTAGAGGGAAGAGAAGAACTTACAGCTTGAAGAGTTTATTACAAAAAAACACTGCATTTGCATTTTAAAACAACTGTTAATGGAAGACTAGAGCACACACGAAGTAGTTAAAATAGGTACCAAAGCCCCATAGTATAAAGCAATACCTACGGCAAAGCAGAAGTCTCTTGGCACTCTACGAGCAAAGGCCAATTAGATAAGAAATCAGAGAGGCTCACACTGTTATAAGGGAAGTTTGTTAAACAAATCACGACTCATTTCTCCTCAAGTTCATAAAAACATGTAGCAGACTGTAGAAAGGGAAAAAAAGCTGAAAATAGGAGAGTTCCATCATTTCTAGTCAGCTTTAGAATCCACAGCTGAAGGAAGTAAATTAATTCCAAGTTAAACAGAACTAAGTCTGCCCACTACCTTGTCCCTGCTACAATAGCTGCCAGCAGAGACACATCCCCACAAGGAAGGCTTCTCTAAGAGGATCTGGGAAAAGAACCTGAGCAAAGGACAAGAATCCCATTACACCCAGACCAGAGGCAGCCCTTCCACTGCTAGAAGAATCCTCAGCAAAAATCTGACTGGGACGCTAATGACTTTTCTTGGGTTACTGAAAACACAAAGGAGATGAGTGAGCTTTAGGAGTGCATCTGACCCTGCTAGAATGTGCAGCAGCAATTCTGCTACACACATTGTGCTTTTTCCATTCAGTGTCTGTTTTTTTTTCTTACTTAATGCTTTGTTTCCATAAATTTCCTGTAAAGATGAAAAATGATGAACTATCTAGCAGTTACTAATCTCACCTCTAACACAACTTTCCATTCCATTTGTTTCTGCATAGGCTTATGAAGCATTAGAAAAGACAGATTGTAAAACCTGCAATGTTATGTGTCTGCTTCTACTCCTACTAAGCCTGGATGATTGTACAGGAAAGGCAATTGCTTATCTAAATCAAGATAAGCATTATTTCCATATGTTCCATCACCAGGGGAAAAGCGTTCGCAGATGCACTGTAGTACTTCAGATTTGTAGTACAGATTTGCTCTATCACTTCTTGGACTTAAACGAGATCAGAACCTGAGCACAAGGAAGAAACATCTGTTGCAGACAAATCGCTTTCTACCCAGCCAAAAATGCAGCACAACATGCACATCAAAAGCATTTGATGATGAGCACCAACACCTTCTCCCAGGCTACACACCCTGCCAATATGGTCTGTTTCAGCCAATTACCAAGTGGCATAATTGGATGAGCTGAGGACTACAGCCAAGTATCAAGCTCTGGAGGCAAACAGACACCACGAATCACAGAATGGATGTGGTTGGGTGGCACCTCTAGTGATCATGTCGGTTGAATTTAAACTATCTCCAAAGACAGAGATTCCACAACCTCTCCATGTAACCTGTTCCAGTGCCAGCCTCACAGTATGTGTGTAGTTTTGTTTTTCAGTGCTCAGACACAATTTCATCTTTCAACATGTGCCTACTACCTCTTGTCCTGTCACTGTGTATCACAGAGATGAGTCTGGAGAGATCTCTTTTACACCCTCCACTCTATCTTTATAAACACTGACCACATCTCATCTGGAGTGTCTCTTCTTCAGGCTGAGCTTTAGCTCTCTCAGTGTCTCCAGGCACAGGAAATGCTGCAGCCCCCAACCACGATCTTTGTGGCTCATCTGGTGCATGAACTACAGTTCCCAGTTCTGCACCACCTCTTGAGGTTACACCTTTCCCCATCTTCCAGCTCAGAAGGTCATGGTATCTCCTGTTCAGGGCTCTACAGGAGAAAGGAAATATCCCCTATCTGAGGGGCTGTAACTCATCCCTGTACAGCTACCCCAAAAAGCCCTGAGCTCGCTCACTCAGGCCAAGTTTAACATAGTGATATGGTTACCAGCAGCCCTCAAACAAGGTTCTAAGTGTGAGCCTTGGCTTTTCAGCCACATTTAAATGGGAGCCACTGAAGACATTTACACATTACAGACAAAAAGACTGGTGTACCATGAGAATTGATCAAAACACCCAGTCACTCTGAACAACCCACACAACGCTCATGCAAAATGCAATTCTCTTGTGTTACAAGGTCTTGCATAGTCCTTAAACAACCTTTTTCTCAGTCTATCCCACACAGTTTTCTACATTCCAAAAATAACAAAGCTGAGAGGCAAAGAACCCTTTAAGTCTAGGAAAGAAAGAAGTAGAAAGAAAGGGAGAGCCTGCCTTTTTTATGAAGCCTTTGTAAACCAAGAGAAGACTTGGTGTGGAATGCTAAAGTAGCAAAAAACAAAGTTTGAGAAAGGACTAACAACAAACCAGGAGAACAACAACAGGAACACATTCCCAATTCTAATTTCTGATGCATCCCTTATCTGCAGGGACACGCAACTGTCAATTCATAAATCAGACTCTTCTCACTTCAGCAGCATGCTGCAGCATTGACAGCAAAGACACAACACAAGTAGGCCGAGACCCTTGGGTATTGGTGTGTTTACCTGGAGAGTCAGCATCCAGTTGCTCTGGTTGCTATGCTTGCTGGAGATTTCATGATTTAGGGTCCATAGAAAAGGCTGCTGGTTCAGCTGTGACTCAGAAGGAGCTGTGCTTTGTCTGTGTGAAGAAACCCATTCAATCACTGTCTTGTTTGGTTGGTTTTGTAATGTGGACCTTCAGAAGGATTCCAGACTTTGTAATGATACAGCGGAATAACGATGCTGTCGGACACTGTATTTTGCTAAGTTCTTGTTCAAGCCTGAATATCAGTACCTGACTCCAAGTGATACCAAGAATTTCAACACAGATTCTTCTCAGTCAATGGCAGCCTGAGTTGTCCTGAAGTACATCAAATGGTCAACCAAGGTCACATGGAGGCAAGAACTACACTGGCACTGACTCAAACTCAATGCCTACTTTATAATCTCCCTCTACTACAGAGAGCTCCTAATTAACAAAGGAGGTCCAAAAATGGAGACACAAACACATGATACTGCGTTAAATCACTCTTCATTGCCCTGTGAGTATGTTGATACTTGTCTAAAACTAGAGGACTACAAGTGATTCTGCTTCACTGGATTCCTTCCAGATGTCTCCACTGCAAGAGTTATGACACAGCATGTGTACAACTATTCCTGGTGTTCAAATTGATCCAGTACTTGGGGCAGCTATGAGCCTTCATCCAAAACACACCACCAGCAGTGCAGCATTCCTCCATTCACCTTTATAAACTGTCTGGAAAAAAAAAAGACTTTTCATGACCAAACAGGTATTTACCTGTTTTACTTAACAAAATGTGAGAATACATTTAAATAGGTGAGTACCTACAGCATCAAGGAGGATTAAAATAAGTTTATAGTGGGGAACCACAAATTCATTACTTTCATTCATTAACTTACTAAGGTGTCAGACAATTTTTATTCTACGTTTTCTGCTTTTTTACTTCTCTATACCATTGCTGAGCAATGGTTTCTCTTGTTGAGTATTACAGGCTTTTGTAGTACTTGCAGTACAGCTTGGAATTGAAATGTTACTACCAGAAAACTACAAAACTTGTGCAAAACCATCAGCAAATATTTCATGGCATTGTCATTCAAAAACCTCCCTGCCTGACATAAAGTGACAACAGCTTAGCAGGTGGGAGAAGGAACTTCAGTTTTCTACTATCAGGATAGGTAGGTAAGTGTTGGGGTTTAGAAATTTTCCCTTTTGTTCTTTCAGGGAATTTTCTCTCATATGTTGCTAGGAGACAAAAATGACCGGCTACTTGAGAGAGACAAAAGGAGTTGCCAGGCTCAGGGGAGGAGTACAGCTGGCTACTCTCTCTCTACCTGGGGGTTCTTCTGGGAAGGGCAGAGATATCACCAGATTTGGGCTGGGGAAGGGGTTGAGTGCAGCTCCCAGCTTTCTCTCATGCTCTTGGCATTTGGAGGGGAAACAGGCTGCAGTCACTGTGGGAAGAACTGGCTACCACAGCAGGGTTCTGTTTCCTGCTCCCTTCTCCTACCATGAGTGGAGCTCTGCTCCTGAGAGCAGCCGATTCACTGGGACCTTATTAACACCCAACCTCACCAACAAAGGCCTCCTCACCATCTGCTGGGGTGCCTCAGGGAAAATCCCGGGATCTCCGAGCCCCCTCCCCCTTCAAGCGAGCCTGTTCGGAAGCTACTCCCCAGCCCCTGCCCTTCTTCTGCCGCTGCTCTGGGTTTTTTACGACTGTAGCCACATACCCCATCTGCTGAGACACCCCTACGGTTCCAGCCACAGCTGCAGAGTTCCTGATATATCTCCTTTACCATTCCTTTGCTCATCCCTGCCATTCCAGCTTGCTGCTCAGAGGTTCCTGTTACAGCTCATTTCACCAAACAGAGGGGCACCAGGACTGGCTGCCCCATGGGGTTTGTAAAGGAAGTGCCTTTTCTCTCTCTCTCCCCTCAGTCCACCCGCCATCTCCGTGAGGGAGTGGCCCCGCGCCACAGCGCCCCCTGAAGGTGCAGGGGAATCATCGCAGCCGCCCTGCCCGGCTGGGAGCCACCAGCGCCCCTGCCGGCTGTGCCCGGAACTGCACCCAAGGGAAAGTGCTGAGAGAGAGACGCTGGGACTGGCTCTGTGCTGCTGTTTGGTGCTGCTGCCAGTGTTGTTTTTGTTTGCCTTGTTATCCATACACATACTAGTAAAGAACTGTTACTCCTTTTCACATATATTTGCCTGAAAGCCCTGTAATTTCAAGTTATAGTAATTCAGAGGGAAGGTCATATTCTCCATTCCAAGGGAGCTTCCCACTTTCCTTGGCAGACACCCGACTTTCAAACCGAGACAGTAAGTTCTTGTGCAGGTGCAAAAGATGATGTTTTCTAAATGGAGACATTTGGCTTGGGGGTAGCTCTTACCTTGCAGCATTTTCTTTCCCCTAGTCCCTGAGATACCAGATGTCATTTGCTACACTGAAGAGTACTGGAGGTTCAACCCAAACAGCAAGGGACAGAGGAAACTTCGAATACTTGAAGACAACCCTATCACTAGTCATTCGTGCTGCAAGTCATGCTTGCTTCATTCAAAGACTTAAAAAATGGAAATCAATACAAACTCTCAAACAGTTACAAACTCACTAGCAGTTAGCAGAAAGATCTAGCTCTATCTTCTTTTACATATCTAGAAATAAAAGACACATCAAAGCTTAAAGCCTTTAAGAATATAAGAATGTCTGTGTACACACATATTCTCCTGGATTTAGTTACTGCAGTACACTTACAATCCTTCTCCTGTAAGAACACTGGTGGGAATGCAGAAAGAGAGGAAAAACAGAAAGGAACTCTATCTTTTCTTTAAATACAACTGAGCCATACTCTGAGTGACAACAGCATGAAATCTGGGGGTTGCATTCAGTGGATGTAGATTCATTAAGAAATCCCACCAAAGGACAGCACTGCAACATACGATACATTGGTAGGTGAGCAGTAGAGTCCCTTACACAGAAAAAGTTACGCTGAGCATGTGGGAGTAAGTCCAGTGCAGGTTGAACTTCAACTACAAGTCATACCTGAGCAGCAAATGAAAACACAGAACTTGGAGCACCTTTACAGTCTAACCAGCCATACCAAGGAGACCATCAAAAAAGCCCACCATCGCATAAACAAGCCTTTGTGGAAAAGCAAAGAGCAGGATAATGCAGGGAAATGTTTTAAAGAAAGATGTGCAACCAGATTCTTCATATCTACACTTTTCTTCATAGCTACTCTGCATTAGAGATGGACGGCATCATTTGGACAGGAGCTTTTGGGTAAACTCTAGAGCAGTTAAAAAACTCTTTTCTTACACAACATCTGACCACCAGCTCCCAGGGATGCTAATAGTGCAAAGGTGCTTGCAGACCACTACCTCCACTCTCAGAAATAAAGGTACTGGCTACATCAGCACAAGGCTGAGAGGCTTCATTTTCCAACAGTGTATTCTGTAGCATCCCATCCCCCCAAAAAAACAACTGAAAACTGTGGTGAAGGCTTTTGTGACACATTTCTGCAAACATGCTAAGTCAACTTGCAGTAGTCTGCAAGTGTCAGGACAATCTCTGTGCATAAACATTATGTTTCTCCCTCACACTGCACAGTGAAATAGCAAATATTTCTCAGTATCATTTCAATGTCCTTTAAAGATGTGCAAAATCCAAATTTAACATCTTTCAACTGGATTGTTAAGCTTTTTCTCCATCACAGAAGAGCATTTTCTGGGCATTATAAAAAATAAGCAGCACTTCCTATAGGGTTGAGAAATTTTCTCTTGATTGGATTTTCCAAATTACACATCAGCTAGATGTCCTCACATTGAGAAAGCCACATATCACTTCACAAGAGTAACTACTACCATTTAATGGTTGGACTCATCAACTTAGGGGTCTTTTGCAATCTTAACAACCTTATGATTCTACACTACCATTATTCAAACCCTTGCTGTCTTGTTAAGAGACATTTCTACATGCTGAGCAGTTTGGGTCTACAGAATCAAAAAAAGGAAGTCAGACTTACGTTATTTCCAGTGACTGGGTTTTTAACACATGTGTAATCAAGTGTTCAACTGTGCATGAAGCAAATACAGCTACACATAAAAGTTCATTAACATGATCCAAACAGAGAGGTTGGTGAGCTTAAGCTGCACCAGTGATCCCCCAACACCCTCAAGGGAGTTAAAGCAGTATCATTACTTCAAGTGTGAGGTTAGTATTCAAACTTGTTGCAAACCTCCCACACTCAGAGTTGGGTGGCCTACCCTGCATCATCACTGATTATAAAGAGCCAGGCAACAAATCCTAGTTGAGGCAGTAGTTCAGCACCTTCATAAATACCTGTCATATATAAACTACATCAAATTAAACCAAGCCATACCAGTCTCCACCTATCTAATCAAAAGAAGGTTCCATCTGCAGAAGGACATCAGCTTTTTCCACCTGCAGTTGAAAATATCTTAGTCACACAGCCAGGCAACAGATCCACATTAGTGAGCCATAACTAGGGTACCATTTAACAGTTTGGTTTTGGCCTCAACCTAATCATAGGCACATGGCTTCTAATCAGGTTGGCACACTGGCTCACATCTGTCTGCAAAAGACTGTGAGGACATATGCCACAATCCATCATAAATTATAGATTAGGGCACTAGCCAAGTTACCATATGGAGCAAAACTAGGTGGCTTACTGAAATTGTCTTTGCAGAGCAGTACATTAATTTGGGGGTTGATCCTGCAATCCCTCACACTCAAAAGAAGCTCTTCCTTTATATATAAAAAGAAGAATGGAAAAAAATTATAAAGAAAAGACAGAAGCCAAAATATATAACCTGCTACTTTTCTTCTGAATATCTTAAACTGTCTTACTGAAGTCAGCCACCAAAGTATTCCAAGCTGGAACCTCCAGTTTTTCTCAGCAGTTTCTGAGGAACAGCGATCCCAACTTAAAGCATCACTGCTGCTAAAGCCATCCTCCCTCACACCCTGAACGAGCCTGCCAGCTGACTGCACACTGCATCATCTTGACTTCCTAACTCTACTAAGTACATCCTTAGGGACCACTGTACAAAACTTTATTCCAGTGACATTCAGCAGCTACAGGAAAAAAAAAAAAAGGGTTTGTTTCTCTTACTGCACAGGACAGAAGCTTGAAAGTTATTCATCTGGTCAAGATTCATGTCACCAGTAATTAAACATTAAAACTATTCTTTCTGGCAAAGATGTGCCTAACTTCCCTTTGCATCTCCCACCTACTATCACTCTCTAAAACCCATCAAGAGCTTGCAAAGCCTCAATAAGGACACCAATTTATCAATTTATTGTTGAGAGCAGCATCCTTTCCTATGGTTAACTTTTGCCCCTTGAGGAGCTGTCTGCCACTGTAGATAAGAGAGCTTTCTCAGCTGCATGGAGAAGAACCACAAAATAATAACTCTATCCAGGACCTGTATAAGTTTAATGCTGTATGGAAGTTACCTTGTTAAAAAAAGTCACAGAGAAGCAGCTTAAAGAGAAGTCATCATCTTAATTACATCAAAGACAACTGATTTACTTGCTCAGAGAGAGGATTAGCTACACTGGATTGTGTGTTCTTAATCTATATAAACAGATCTGAACTTTTTAAGAATCTTTATCTCATACTTGCTGAAAGCAAGAAACTTCTTGGTTTTTCCCAAAAACATTTCAATGCAAACTGTAAAAGAAACATCATCTCTTTGGCAGCTAATCCATCCTATGAAGGTTATTAGTGTGAAGCTCACCAAAAAATCACAAAGTAAATTGAATATATCTTCAGTCTGTGTAGTTTCCCTGCACCCATTAAACTAAGCACACTAATTTATCTACATATATCAGGGATATCAGTAACTAGACATGATTCAGCTCCAGAAACAAATGAACACACACAGAGATCATTGCTCAGTTTACGCTCAAGTAAACTTGCACCTAAAGAGTATAATGGTTTTGGTTTGCCAATCCAAATTTCCAGCCAATGTGCCAAGTAATGTAGTGGGTCTGGGGCTGGCCAAATGCCAGTGCACCCACTGGAATTATTAGTCATTTTCTGCTGCAAGATAAGGATTAGAGGGAGAGCAAAGCAGGCTCAAAACTTTAAAGGGTATAAAGAACATTTTATTAGCAGAACTAAAAGAAAATAAATAAGAAATCAGAATACACTTTCAGACCACTTCTCCTCACTCCAACTGTTTTTTTTTTTTCTACTAACAACATAGAGACGTAAATTTGGTGCTTTCAGCAGTTTAGCACTTTAAAAATCATCTTTCCTCAGTTCACTTAGAAGAACTTAAGAGTCTCTCCTGCCATGCCATGCAGACTTTTCCACAAGAAACAGCTCTCTGGTGGTTTTAATCTTCATAAATAGCAGCCGCCCAGAAAAATCATGACGTCCCTCCCACAGTTTGGTTTCCACAACCACCACTATGGGTCATTCCAGCTCATTGGGGTGCAATTTTAAGGATGAGCTCTTCTAGCATAGAAACATTTTTTATCCCTGGTGCAAGGTTTCTCATTTCTCTCTGTCCAAGTTTTTCATTAGATCACAGTTACTTCAACATCTGCTTGCTTCAACACTGGTGCTTCTGCTCATGGCTATGGCTACAGCACTACATGCCCCCAGTGCACTCCATGAGTTACAGGGGAAAAAAAGTCTGATGTATCAATTACATCTCCACCACAGCTTTACAAGAGAATTTGTAAAACAAAAAAAAACAAAAAAAACAAAAAAAAACCCAAAAAAAAAACCAAAAAAAAAAAAAACTAAGGCATCTCCTCATTGCCCTCCCATCTGGAATTTGACTCCTTCTTCACTGACCACAGTGTCCATGTTGGCTTTTTGGTGAGTCTTCATCCTTTTCTTTTTCTCTCACTCAACAGAGGATTGATGTGTTGTTCATCTTTAAATGTGATTTCACAGGCATATTCATCTCTCAAGTGGTTTAACAGGGTATCAATATTCAAAACTAGCTGATTGGTTCTGTCAGGTCCAAAGGAAGCTGCCAAGGTCCTTACAGGGAATCACTTCTATAGCTTGTGGATTTATCCCCCCCTAACTAAAAGCAAACTACAGTAAATTCACGAATACAAGTCGCGCTGAGTATAAGCCGCATCTCTGGGTGTTGGCAAATATTTCGGTTTTTGTCCATAGATAAGCCGCACCCGAATATAAGCCGCTCTGTCGTTCGCAGCGAGGACCCGCGTGCAATTAGTAACAGAACCGCGGCAGGGCGGGGTTTACTGGCTGAGCTAAGGCTGTGCAGGCTCGGCCCGCTAGGGGCCGCTGACGGGGCCAGGTGGCCCAGCACGGTGCTGCCGCTCGGGGCCGGCCACCGCTGCCACTGGGCTCGGTCACCCCGGGTCGGCGCTGCCCCACGGTGGCAGGCAGGGACGGAGCTTCCCCCGCTCCTACGGCAGCGGCGGCAGGCGGGGACGGAGCTTTCCCGCGCCCGTGGCGCCAGCGGCAGGCGCGGACAAAGCACCCCGCCCCCTCCCCGGGCCGCGGCAATGGCGGCGCGCCCCCCCCCCGTCCTCCCCGAACAGCAGCAATGGCAGCACCCCCCCCACCCCCCACCCCCTCCCCTGGGCTGCGGCAGAGGAGGGAAGAAGAGAGCTCTCCCGCCTCTCTCCCCGCCCCCCGTGCTGACTGCAGGGAGCCAGGGCAACACGGTAACACTGTAACAATTGCGAAATGCCGGCTTTTACTGACAGGTGCTTGGCTCGGCACTCTGGCTGGCACATCTGGGGTTGTAAACGTCAGAAAATTATTAACATATTAGCCGCACCCGACTATTAGCCGCACTTCCGGGTTTCCACCAAAATTTTTGTCAAATTGCTGCGGCTTGTATTCGTGAAATTACTGTACATTAAACCATGACAAAGAGTTATTCCCATTTCTGTACTGTGCAAGTCTAGCTTTGGAAATCAATAGCCAAGGTATGTATTGGGAAAGCCAGAAGAGTGTGTGGGATCACCAGATCATGGTCAGATTTGCCCCACTCTGCTGCTTTGTATAAGTTCAGGACACATCCTGAAAGGACAGCCAAGAGCATGACCAAAGAGCACACAGGGATCTGGTTACATCCTCCTGCCCTGGCAGCCTTGCAACCCTCTGTTGCAGCCAAATACCAACTCAGCCTTAAAGTTACTCCACATTATGCTACGGGCATACAGACTCCTAGACACCTTCAGCACAGACTAGGAAGCTGTAAATATGGTTTGTTCTTCTTACCCTTCTAATTCCTTTGCTGCTTCCTTAATTTGCACATAACATGGACAGAGTAGAACTGAGCAAACAGATTTTCCAGCCACATCCACACAAAGCATATTAATTTCACAAGTATTCAAAATAATTAATTACCATGATCCTCACATATTTCACAGAAACAACAGTTGTCAATTTCTTCATGGTGATCCCCAGGTATTATACACAGCAATTAATAAGCAGTGCTCTCCATGTGCATCTAGGAGACACAGTTTTCTAACCTTAAACACACCAGTCTTGAAGAGACCAGGTGATGTTTAGCATGAGTAACAGTGGGATGCCAACACATGAAAAGAAAGGACAAAACCAAAGACAGCACGAGTTAAGGCAAAGCTGGAATTCACATTCAGAGCCACAGGTAACAGAGGAAGTCCTGAACAGTGGAACAAAAGTTATTGCTGTTTTCTGTGTGTACTCAGCAGAAAAACTGCTGCACTCTGAACTTCATCAAACCAGGAGTTTCAATAGCAAAAGCATCTCTCTGAGAGACAGCAAAAATTACACTAAGTTCTCTCACTTTACTTTCATCCCTGTCACTCAGCTAAAAATTTGTTATAAAGACAGTCATTGTAAGAAAAAAAATCACAACAAAAGCTGATGGACTTGGATTTCTGGTGGGGGGATGGTATTGAAGCACACAGGTTTCATACAGCTCTTACTGGCTGAACTTGTGATTGTCAAACTCATCTAACAACCTCAGTGTTCTAGCTGAACATAATTTCTTTTTCTGTATAAATCACTGATAATATTGAGTGGTTTAGAGGAATGCCATTTCTTACTTGTTTGGCTGAAATGCTGGTCAGAGTACAGTGTTACCACACATTTTCACCATGAAGCATTTGAAGTGGCTCATCTACATGCTTAATCTCTGTAATCTTGTGTCAACCCACTGTGACTATTTAGAAAGTTACACATTCATAGTACAACTGTGCTTTTATTAAATCCAAACCTTGTTATTAAACATAAACCCCTCAGTGTTAAAATACATTAATTTGAATAGTTTGAGCCATATCATGTTCTTTAAAAAACAGATTAAAACGATTCAGAGACTGCCAAAACATCTAAATATATTTTAAGACTTGTTTAAAAGGACTGCAGATCTCCTTCCATTTTAACTTCATTCTACGAAAAGTAATTCCTACCACTAGCAAAGATCTTTAAATTGCCACCTGAATTAGCTGTTTGCTTGGCATCACTGTTATACCAATGAATTCCAGGGGCTGTGAGAGTCAGGAGGACTATACTAAACAATATCACTTATTCCATCTTCTGAATTACCCAGTTAATGCAACAAATATTTTTCTACCAGTGGCACACAAAACTCAGCAACAACAAAATTCTCCAGACCCTAATTTTTAACAAAGTTTTCCAGAAAAGCTTTCAGAAGTCACCTCTCAAATTCACCACAGCATGGTAAAGGTATCTTCAGGAATTAGTGTGTACCCAACAAAAAAACCAATATATGCATTTAACTCCAAAATAGACTCTAGTTGTTAGTCTGCATGGTGGCATTTTATTCACTGAGCAACATCAGCTCCTGTTGCTGTACAAGATGAGTGCCTAACAAAGTGGTATGTAATAAATAGCATTGAAACAAAGGGATATAAATTCCAGAGCTTTATAAAACAAGTTCATTTTTCACATGCTGTCAGGAAGACACTCTATTTCAAAGCACAGGAGAAAACAGATGAGATGTATGTGCTTTCGGTATATCAGAAGGATAAGTTGGGAGAATGATGCATTATAGAATATTCACATTACCCAGCCCTCTATGGCAAGCTCATTCTTTGTCTCCTCATTTCCTTAATACAGTTAAACCAGAGAAAGTTTATATTTACAGGACCACTTCAAGAACAAATGTTTTGCCTTCCTACCACTCCCTTTTGACATTAAAGGGGGTCGCTTGTCACTAATTGTCCCTTGACCTCTGAGATCCACTTGTGCAGCCTGGCAAGCAGCACACCAAAAACAGGGGTGTTGACAGTACAGCCCTTCTGGAAACAAACATACCCACATCAGATTGCTTCCCTTAGCTCAGAAAAGTAGGCACCAAGCTTATTCTCTGCAATCCACATTGTGCCACCTTCTTCCCAAAACCAAGACTTAACACAAACATTGACCAAATTCCATGCCAAAACACACACCAACTTAATTTCTTATGGCTGGTTGTGTCCACGTGAGTAGACCTGCATAATAGCTTTGCTGCTACAAAGAGACAAAGTCCTTGTCAGCTACCACTCAGAATTCAGTAACTTTACTCCTCAGGAGGGCTTCCCATAGATGCACATCCCTCTGTTATGTTGCTCTATTACAGGCTTCCATCCTCATCAAAACACCAAACTTCCACCAAGCTTTGCTGGTTTTCTTCAGATTTAGTTCTGACCACAACCTCTATCAAAGAGAGGAAGAAGGGTAGAAAAAAAACATTCTTCCACAAACTAAGATATATTCTTCCAATTTGCCAATAAAGAGTGCCCATGAAGTACCCCAGCAGTGAGACTGGTTCCTTCCCAACATGAACCTCATTTCAGTTTGCATAATTCTGCATACAGACTTTCCAATGATCTTCCATTAGACTTCCACGTAACAAAAATGTATGCCTAACTGGAACCTCCCAACATCCTCCAGTAAGTCACTCAAAACTTTTAAAATGGGCACTGTGAAGGTTTTACATTGTATACACAATTTTTACTAATATCCAGTACAAAAATCTGTGCAGCAGTGAACACCTGTAATCTCCAGCTGCGTACTGAGTGTCTGTGGGGATGGCCGCCAGCTCAGATGCTCTGCCCTTCTCCTACAGCTTCCAACTCCAGCAGCTGATTGATTGTGCCTGCTTCACTTGATTTGTTCTTGGTTGCTTGATTTCTCCTCACTCTTCCTGAAGAGCCACTCTGTGCTTTACTAATCAATCTGTCATTTTTTTACTGTATATGGTATTGCAAGTGAATTGTAAAGAATTTTTCCAAATTCCCCATCAGTTGTTATTTTGGCTTGACAAATACACAGATTTACAGATTTTATTTTCACCATCACCCCCCTTCAGATCTCTTCTGTTTGTCAGTGCAAGCAGCCACCTTTCACTTGAGGAAAATACCAGAACTTGAGCATGGCACTGTTGGATCATCATTGATTCCATCACACCTGGGAATTCACTTGTTCTCTCCAGAATCTCATTCAGGCTGTGCCTGTTACCCTCTGTATGTTTCATCAAACACAGCAAAAGCTGTCATCAGCAATAGGATTTAAATTCTAGTTTTTTCTGTTATTCAGCTCAAAAAAAACCAGCTTTTAGACACACTTGATACCTTCAGAACAGGGTCAACATTTAATGGAAATATTTGAAACAGATGCAGTAACAGTCACAATAGTACACACATTTCTCTTAATTGTCCTAATCAGTTGAAGTGTGGAAGCATTTCAGCAGCCCAATCTTCCAAAAGTTCACTCTTACACATGGCTTACTTACAACAAATACATCAAAGAAAAGGAGTGACTGAGGGTATTTTCTCCTGCATATACAGTATAACAAAACCTTCGAGTAGCAGAGAAGTGTTCCAGCACAACTTTTGCCTTCCAGCATTTTTTGCATCGTACTAGGTACTAACGGAAAGAATGCAAGAGCAGCTACAAGGAAATAAATTCACCACTAGAATGATTCAATACCCACATATTAGACACCGACATTTTGCTCCTGTGAAGTGTAACAGCAATCGCAATGTAAATCCACACCTTGGCACTTTCAGCAGCCCAAGTAATGCAACATCTGAATTTCAGGGCTTTACAGAGAATCTGAGAGTAGCTGGAATAAAAACATAGTTTGGGCAAGGAAGGATAAAGAGTCTCCCAGTTAAACCACATGACATACTATATATTCCCATACACCACAGGCCTCCAAAATCAACCTGCAAGAAGTCAGGTAATCCTTTTTATTTTTATGCAGCCTTTGTTTTCTAGATGGACAGGCTTTCTGATGTTGCAAGATGTAAGTGACCTACTCAAACGGGACAAAGAGATCCACGGGTACTGATGTAATACAGCTACTCAGCAGAGCTGAAGAGCTCAGCAATCTCTTGACATATTTTCACTTCCAAAGTTATTCCAGATGCTTTTAGGAGTCGACAATAGCAATAGCTGCTTTTGACAAGGACATCTAAAAATCTGTGAGCTCATTCAGATTGTGCTAAAATAAGTGTTACAGCCTTCCAGTTTAAAAACAGCAGATTAGCTCCAGGTTTCATTTCACCTGGATTATCACCATAAAGTCCAAGTTCACTGCAGCCACAAGGTTACTCTACACACTTCTTCACCCAGGCCAGTATTTGCCTTTAATGATAACAAAGGGGTCAGAAAATTAGTCCTACATTTGCAGAGGCAGGAAGCACTTTAGGTTCTCACAGTTAAGATACTCCTTCAAAAAAACACAGGTTTCACAGCAAGACACAACAACAACAAAAAAATTTTAAAAAATTTAAAAAGGAGGAAGAAACCAGCTCAGAAGCCATCCCTATTCCTCCACACCCTTGAGTGAATGAAAGAGAAGTAGACAAAGAACAAGGCAGCAAACAGGATTCACATAATTGGTCAGTTCTCACTGTAAGCATTTAAACAACTGCACTGGTGATCACAACCATGATAAGGCTGCACATGCCCAGGAAATGGGAGTTAATCCAGGTCAGACTGATGTTCCTCAGCCCAAGAAAGAAAAGTAAGGGAGGTCCATCTTCTTCAGTTTCTGGATTCTTAGAAAACAAACACAACTTGCATACTTCGCCTCTGCTCTTGGGTCACCTACAACACTGTTTTGCCCAGATTCCCCATATCATTATGCTCAGTAAGTTTCAGCATGACTGACTGCTGGAGTATCTAGAAAGTAAGATTCACGAAGAAAAGATCTATTTCACACACTTAAAGGTCAGTGACTCCCTGTGGGGATACCACCAGAGTTCTGGGACACTACTGAAGCTTTAACAAATTTTGTTGGGGTTTTTTCACCCCATCCCAATTTTAGGCTATCACTACTCATAACAACATGGGTTCTAAGTCTTGGCCTTCCTAGAAGTAACTTCAGACTGAGTAAACAGAGTGGTCTGCATTTTAAAACTCCCCCACTTTACTTACCATCACTTTCACTCTTACTTTTCAAGTCTTCCATCCAAGTTGGAATAGTTTTCAATGCAACATAATCCCCCAAGTACTCCTTGCGTCTTTCTTCCAAGGTCATCTTCAGCAAACGCTCTGTTTAGGGGAAAGAGAAAGAAGAAAAGTTTTACATGCTTTCAACATTGTTGCATATGAGCCATGCGGTAACCCATGCCACGCTAATTCCTGTATCACAGAACAGCAAAGAATTTAGTTGGGAAAATTCCCAACTTTAGTAGAGAATTGTTGTTTGATAGGGAGTTTTCAGGTATAAAAGTCTGTTCTGTAGGTTCTGCATTTGTAAACCAGAGCTAGAAAAACAAAAGTTCAAATAAAGGCAGAGAGCATAAATTAACCAAATTCTACGACATAACAAAAGAGATCAGCTACAGCAAACTTTCTGTCAGTTGCTAGGTGTCTAGGGTGGTAAAAAAGGCAAGTTAGAGATTTTAATTTGAACATTTATAGGACACACCTGGTTACCATACTAAAACACATACAGACAGTTTTTGTTTTCTCCTGAGAAAGTCACAACCTCTTTTTACAGATGTTTAGTGAAAAGCCTCAAACATCGCACAAGGAGGACAGCTACTATCAACTTTACTCTTCTTCAGACTCTGCTATAAATGGACTTTTATAATTAAAAAAAAGCCATCCCAATGACCAAAACTGCGAGCAACCCCAGCACTTCAGCAGATTTTTGTAGTGACATCCTCTTTTCCCTCCCTACTTCATCAATGCTTAGTATTAGCTCAGCACAACATGAAGAGCTTCTTCCCTCCCAAAAGAAGAACGGAAAAGAAAAAGAACAATAGAGAAGATCATGACACCCATACTCTACCCAACTTTCTGGGTTGTTTTTACCAGTAGCACTGTGCTACTTTAACCACAATAACAGTTTTTCTTGATGTGTTAATCAGTAGTAAATGCTGTTCAATGACTGAAGAAATTTTGGGGGTGTAGGGAAAAGCTAGACCTATGTAATTTGCAGTTTACATGAAGGACCAGGCAGGCATAAAAAGAACATTTTCACCTCAAGTTGAAGAAGCAGCAAAAGAGGAACACAGAAACTGCTTCTCAGACCAAACCTTAAAAAAAAAAAAAAAGAAAAAAAATAAAAGAAAATCACTGGGGTCTGGTTTGGTGTTCTTTTGCTTGTGTTTTTTTCAAAATAAAGTTTCCTAATTATGTAGGCTGCGCAGTGTAATATGGCAAGTTTTGAGCACAGTCTCCCTAAATAAGTTTTCTTTTGGTATTTTTTGACAATATTACCAGTTTCTTCAGCTGACAAAAACATCTCTCTCTCCTTATTCAGCCTGGTATCTCATGGGGATACTTACACCTGCCAAGCAGAAGTGACCAACAAGGGTCACAGCTGCATACCTACCTCTGTTACTGAACTCCAGCCACAGGAAACTCCAAGTATCTGACACTGGAAGTCCTACAGGCAGGCAGGCCTGAGAGAGTGTGTCAGTTTTGAGGGACTGACAAGCAGAGCAAGTCTAGGTGCCTTTTGCTGAAGAGGCAACAGAGTCCTGTGCCGTCAAACACAAGTTCTCCTCTACAGAAAAAGTTTTACAAAAGTTTGCTCTAGTGAGTCAGCAGCAAGAACTTAAACTGAGTCTTAATTATACACAAACCTCCCAGAGGATGCTCCCAACAGCCTTCACTGCCAGTACAGTTTTCTGCCTGTGGCAGAAACTTGGGGAGTTTGCAGGCAGCCCAGTCCTGTGTCTAAGGCTCCAAAATCACCTCCACTCCTGCTCCGTTTCAGCTGTCCTCAAGGATGATCTCCCCTGGGAGAATATGCACCAGCCCTTAATTACCAAGAATGTAATTAAGAAAAGCAAGTGTACTGTCAGTGGGTTTGAACTCAATATTTAGCAATCAGTGCTTTTTTTTTTCCTTTTAAGAAGTGCTTCAGAATATAAAGGGCTGAGAACAACTGCACTCAGTTTCATGGGAAGAACAGAGCCAGTGAGCAAAGCCAGCTTTGCAGGGCTTCAGGGGCGCTTGTGAAAGGTGAAGGCAGACCCTGACATGATTTGATTTCCAGAGTACTGACTGGGTAAGAAGGAAGGATGCTGGGCTTCTACAGTTTTCCTCACTAGCAAACCGGTATCTGATAAGAACAGTCCCACAGGGCTAAAAACTGAAGGGCAATACCAGCAATAAAGGGTGAAGCTTTTTCTGCCCTCCTCACTCTAAGTACTTGGGCCTAACACCATCAGCATGGTGCTGGAAAAGATACTGGACCAGAAGACTGGCAAATGCTCTTCCTTCTGGGCAAAAAGACAGGGAGTTGTGGCCAGAAATGCTTCCTGGATGGAAAAACCCCAGCAGCACTGACTTGCACTCAGTAACATCACCACGCTGATGGAGACCACCATCCTCACAGCAGACTGAGGCACAAAAGTGTGTCAGCAGCTCCAGTTCTTCCCAGACTCTCCACTCTGCCCTCCTTACCAATGGTTTGAGTTCACCTGCCAGGCCACAAATTCACAGCCGAAAGACAAGTGGGAGTAATAAGAACATTCCCTAGAGCCTATCACTAACTTTTCCCCATCTGCCCCTTGCATTTTTTGAAGAAAAACACACAACATTAAGGGGAAAGTCAGTTGTAGTTGATCATACATAACAATGCTTGAGACAATTTAACTGTACCTTCTTCATTGAAAACAGAAACTTCTCCCAGGTGGTAATTTGTTGCCTCACCTTTATTACAGAAACATGGATTGTAAAACAGCTTGAAAGAAAGACTCATTTCATTTGAGGGGAGTTTGACAGTAGCAACTAACCTACAGAAAAATAAGTTAATTTGTGTTTTAACAATTTTTCCTTAGAATTGTGCACTTCAATCCTGTTCACTGAATTGGTCTTGTGCTTTCTTAGCTTGAAATAAAGTCATACAGGTGGTGGAAGAAATAAAAAAAGAGAACTTAAAATATGACCCTCTGATCTGTTTTTCTTCCTCTCCTCATCTATTAATGCATTAAGCTTTCCTCCTCACAGACATAAATGTTGTACTTCCACTCTGTGAATTTTTTCTTAGTTTTTACATTGCTCTCCCCAGGATCAATATAAAGTACCAAAAAAACCAATGCCTGCACCAGATGTTTGGCCCACAGTTGTCGTGCTCCGGAGTTTGGCTTAGGGGTTTTATAAACTGAGAATACACAGGTGGGGGCTCCTTAAAATACATATAAAAATATATATAAATAGTTCAAAAGATGGGACGTAGGGGAGCTCTGAGACTCTCATTTCACTCCGGCTGAACGACAGCAGAATCCAAACCGATTACACCAAAGATCCCAATAAACCGTGTTTCCCTCAGAAAACAACCGCGTTGAAAGGAGAAGCAGCACGTTTGCAGGGCATGTGCCCAACTTTTCGGCCTGAAACACTCCCACAAGGTGACTCGGGGGCGGACAGCCCTCGGCACAGGGGGTTGTTTACCGCCCTCCCTCCGCCCCTCACGGACACACCGAGCTGCCGGGGGAACATCCCCGATTCCCGCACGCCCGGGCTGCCATGGAGGCTGTTCCAGCCAGGAGAGCCCAGGACAAGCGCGCAGAGCCCGGAGTTGCCCCTTGCCCGGCCCGTCCCCTCAGCCGCGGCCGGCGGGAAGCGCTGCCGGACACCCCGCGGTGAGGCGGCGGCTCTGAGGGCACCGGGACCACCCCCCGCTCCCCTGCTCCTTCCCTGCCGGCTCAGCGCGGGGTTAAAGGCGGGAGAAGCGGGCCCGACCACTAGGAAGGGCAGTAATACCTTTCTCCTCCCGCCACAGCTTTTTCCGCTTGTTGCCGGGGTACATGGTGGTGTGGCTGGCGGCGGCTTTGAGCTGCAGGTTCCCCAGGCTCACGAGGGGGTGGAGGAGACGCCGCGCCAGAGCCGAGCGATACCGACGCCCCGCGCCGCTGCCGCTGCCGCTGGTGCCGCTGATCCCGCCGGCTCCGGCTCCGCGCCCGCCGCACGGTGCCCGTCAGCCGGGTCACGCCTCGCTCTACCCCGACACCCCCGCAGCGCCCGCCCCGCTCCCCGCCGCCCGTTGGCTCCGGCAGCCGCCGCTCAGCAGCCACCTCCTCCTCCTCCTCCTCTCCTCCCCCCGCACCGACCAGGAGGAGCCTGAGCGCGGCGGCGCCGGGCCGGCAGGCTTTGGGGGAGTGTGTTGTGAGGGGACACGGCGTGGTGGGTGCTTGGGTGTGACACTGCGTGCTCGGCGCGGGGCTGGCGCTCGGAGCCCCCGCGGGGCGGGAGGGAAGGAGGGAGCAGGCGGGCACCGCTGTCCCGTCCCGCCCCGCCGCCGCCCCCCGCCCGCCTCCTCCGCCCCTCTGCTTCCGGGTTGCGGCGGTGCCGGCTGTGCCCGGGGCGGCGGGGCTGTTGCCGAGCGACAGCGCCGGGGTCCGCGCCCCAGCATGGCCGGGCTTGCCCGCCCGCCAGCGCCTCCCGTGGGGCGATGGCAGCCGTGAGAGCCTGGAGCGTCCGGGACACGGGAAACTGCCCCGTCCGGGTTAAAAACAGCTGCTGGAACTGAGCTTTCCGGGAGCGGGGCTCCGCTGGTGTGTCCAGAGAAGGGCGGGAGACCTGGGGTAGGGTCTAGAGCACAAGTCCTGTGAGGGAGCTGGGCTTGTTCAGCCTGGAGAGAAGGAAGCTCAGAGGTGGCCTTGTCACTCTCCAGAATTCCCTGAAAGGAGGCTTACAGCCGTGTGATCCCATGTAACCAGCATCAGGACAAGAGGACATAGTCTTTAGCTGGGCTGGGGAGGTTCAGGATGGACATTAGGAGGAATTTCTTTGCAGAAAGGGTGATTAGATATTGGAATGGGCTTCCCGGAGAGGTGGTGATGTTACCACTCTTGAGGGTGGGTGTTTAGGAAAAGACTGGACATGTCACTTACTGTAGTTGACAATCTGGTGTTCACTCAAAGGTTGAACTGAATGATCTTGAAGGTCTTTTCCAACCTGGTTGATTCTGTGATTCCTGGGATCCCTACACCACACCCCCAGCCCATATGCCCACCTATTGTGACAATCACCACCAGCTGCAGCAGAGGCCAAGGTCCACCTGGCTCCAAAGGTCCCGTGGTCCCTGGGCCACTCAGCCTGCTCTGTACCAAGAGTAATTTTCTCCTTCATACCAACTTCCACGGACTAAATAAATAAATACAAAAGCTTCCCTGCAGCTGTACAGATATTCTTAGCTTCACTTGTGCCCCTGTGGAGGGAAAGCCCTTCGCCGTGCAGGTGAATGGATTTACCCCTGGACTACAGCAGGTGCTTGACTTAGAGCAGGAGTGATGAGGGGCTGGTGTGACAAAAGACACGTCACAGCCTCGCTGTGCTGATTACCTGACACAGCTTCACCAGGACAGAACAGTTCACAGGGGTACAGAGATGTCTGACTGCAGTCAAACACAGCGTCCTTGTTTGTTCCTATGGAAAATGGAATTCCAGCTAAACCATACAGAGAATGCCTTGTGTGCAGCCCCTGGTCAAGGGCTGGCTTTTCTCTTGTGATACATTCTTGTGCTTCAACGATACCAAAGAAAGGTGAGGTACAACTTAGCAACATTTCTGTAGCAACATTTCACTTCTTTTCTCATAGATTCTGCTAAACACAAACATTAGCATCTCTAGCCATTAATCTTGGTACAGTTACTTACAGTAAAATCATTTATCTTACCCCCCTCAGTGATGCAGGAAGAACCCAGTTTACCTTTTAGTAAATCACTGAGTCCTCTTTACAAAGCATATTTGAACATTCATATTAGATCACCTCCTGAAGGGTTGTTGTTATCTTTACCTGATGTCTTCACTTTGCCCAGGTGATGTGCCTTGGTAGCCCAAGCACAATTTTCTCATCTTGATAATAAAAAAGAGAGAGAACTCACCAGATAAATTTCTGTTTTCTTCTTTTTACATCCATTATGTGGAGCAAATATTTGAACGCATATCCTAGATCATTGAATATTTACCAAGCTACTGAATATTCTAGTGTCCTGTGGGATCTGTCCCACATTTTATAAATCAATGTTTATTGGACCAAAAGGGAGAAAGAGAAAACTTAGTTCTCTTCCTGTAGACGCCATCTGCATGCATTCTGCATTTTCATTTGTATAAGCTGCTACAACTGCCACAATTTTGGAAAATATCTAAAGCAAGTATCTATATATATAAAGGGGAAAAAAGTTAAGCCTAATGTTTACACCAGCACCAAAATTAAAGACAAGGTAAAAGACAGAAATAAAACCAGTCTTCAACTTAAAAATAGAAGTGTCTAAATGTTACAATTCCAGTGAGAAAACTCCTACTGCATTTTATGTTTTTATTCTTCAGGTACTGGTGATACAATTGATCCCTCTGAAGAAGTAAGAAATCGTGCCACTGACTGATAAGAGCAGACCTGTCTTCTTTCACTTGTTGATTCTGGAGGCCCGAAGGCAGAGAAACAATCAGTATTATCATACATGGTGGGAAAGTTCACCTGAAAAGTAGCATTTCAGTATTTGGATGAAAACATCATGCTGCAAACTGGGAGATTATTTTCTGAGAACACTGTAGCAAGCTGTATACATCGAGGGCTAAAGCAATGCTCAGAAGGGCTTAAAAATGTTCCGTTGAAAAAATGAGCATGAAAATATTTTCTGGTTTAATGATCTGTGTGTATTTAGTCCATCCAAGGCCTAGTGAACTAAATTCAGAATGGTGACGCTCTGCAGAGGAAGACAGGAAAACTGGGCAATGTCCAAAATTAGTATTTAAGAGATATATAGCCTAGGCAGAATACTAATAGCTGCCAAATTAACATTTAACATATGGATAAAGTAATGACTGGTTAGAGAGTTCCCATTAGAGATATAATAGGAAATGTAAATTAATATGATAGTGAATAGTATGCTATAGAAGTGAATAAATGTACCAAAGGAGAGCTAGAGCCTCGATCCAAACTGCTGGATCATCCAAGCGAACCAGCATTAAGGGCCCTACGTGCAGCATTTCCACTGCCATCAACCATCCTGGCCAAAAGGAAGGCAGTGGCACAGCAGATCCTGCAAAGCTGAGCAGATCCAGGGCCCTGCAGGAGGAACTTTGGGGCCACTGGATGAGCACTGGGGATCATCTGGGGTGTGGGAGCCGTGGCACACCAGGAGAGAGTCAGTTTGAGGTGCAGATTTTAAAGAAATTATCAAAATTTCAGTTGCTGGAGAAATAGGATGGGAATGAAAGTCGGCTGTTCCAAGTCTTGGTGGTCTTAAAAACATTTGAAAAGTTCTGTGCCAAAGAGGGAAGGGCAAACTGGTGCCACCTTCACAACCACAATGTGGTGCAGGGTCAGGGCCTGTGTTTGTGGGCATTGAACCATGGGCGGTTTTGTGAGAAAAGGCAAAGTTTAACAAGAAGACAATTTGTATGAAAATGGCAATAAGCATCTCTTTCATTGTTTACAGTGGAAAACAGTTTTTTATTTGTTTTTTACACTTTATTCATTTTTTTTGCCTTGAATACAGTGAAAAGGGTAAATATGAAATTAGATTTCTTAAATAATTCAAATTTTCATAATTTAAATATCAATCTTATTGACAAAAATTTAAAATGCAGATCTATGTTCAGATTATTTCCTCGGTTTCTACCTCATTAAATAAGAAAGCAACAGAACATTGAGGACAGTTTCACACATTAAGAAAAAATTCATTTGTCATGTATTACCTTTTTAAATGTATAATATCTGTAGCTATTAAACAAAATTGATGTATTACACCAATAACAGAGCAATATAATAATCTAAAATGTGTTCATAAATTATTTATATTTAATAAAAATTTATTTCAACCATCATTATTCTTTTCAAACCTTGTAGCAAGCTGTGCATTATACACAGTCCTGCTGATTTTGATAAACCCTGTGCCACGCACATTTTCACTGCTGGAAATTCGAATGCAAACTCACAGCCCCTGTACATTAACCGTGAAGTCTCTCCTCCTGTCCGTTCTTATCACATGGTGGAACTGTTCTGAGTCCTTTTTCCAAGGCTCCCACAATATCGCTGGTGGGATGTCACCTTTTATTAGCACATCCACTCTGAGATCCACTAACATGCATTGAAAACATAAAATGCACATCATCCATCTTTCATGTGACAGCTGCATCCCACCTACTGAACTTCCAAGCTCATGGCACACCTGGGTCAAGGTTCTGCTAATAAAATGATGCTGAATGACAGAAGAATGGGAGTTAACTGCCTGCAAGCATTTGATAAACTGTTACCTGTAATTTATTTGGTTTGTTGCCTTGGTCAAATGTGCTAAAGAGGAAACAAGTAACTGCAAGCCCCATTTGTCCAAGTGGGTAAGTGGAGGTGAATATGAAAGGCAATAAACTCCTGTTACTCACAGCTTTATGATTTTCATCCACTTTGTCAGGGAACTATCTTTTGGTCCATCAAATAATGTGATAGCTAAACTATTCAAAGAAAGGGAAGACAAATGTTTCTGTACTTTTGATACATGTTTGTATGATTGCATTATTCCATTGTTTCCCAAGTAACAACTGCACAGTGTTTCAGTTTAACCACTAAGGTTGTATATAGATACCGTCATTTTTAAATTAAATAAATAATATATTAAACACATTAATAATTTGAGATAATTGCTCAAATAATATAATATATATACATTATTAAGCAATACTTATGACAAGACTCATTTGTTAATATTTTGATATACACTTGTCTCATTCTTGATTTGTTGCAGCATTACAAACTTTAAGAAGAGAATTTTGTAGATCCTTCGAAGTCAGACCTATGTTAAATCAACTATTTTGGAAAACATTGTTCCAATATAGTGGTATTTTAACACAATTCAGTCTGGTGGTGTAAATGAATTGAGCATTTTCCCCAGACTTAATTACAGTTCCAAAATACTGGATGTGATTATGTACACCACGTGGGACTGACACATGTTATAATTGCTGCATGTTGTTACCATGTTGTACCTGAATTCTGCAGTGAGTGCTGCTGTTCACTACATCCATAGGCAAAGGAGGCAAGGGAGAAAGGTAAAAGAGAAAGAGCTTTTCAGAGTTTCCACAATAACCCCACAGACCTGATTTTTTATGTGCAGCAGAAGACCCAGGAAAAAAGGCAGGAATGTTCGAGTTAGGCTTCTCTCCAGGATCAGTATCATATGGAAGAGATAAAAATACAAGCTGAAAAAGTCAGCAGTAGATCCAGACTGCAACTGTCTTCTGCTCCTGGAACTATTCCTGGCTCAGAGAGAAAAAGATGAGGAAAAAAAGAAGTGTCCCAAGTCTCAGAGCCCAGACTGGCTCTCTGGGAGTTTGCCACAGTTCAAGTGTTTATAGGTGTTGATGGTGGTGCTTGGACAACTTTTTGAGACCTCTGCTAGTGGCTGTTGGAAACAGAAATGACTCTAAATCTCAGTCATTCTGTATCTGAATGAACTAAGATGTATCTGAATGAACTAAGATGTATTCCACAAAGTACTTGGTAGAGAAGAAAACTTTAAGTAGGAAATTACTCTTCTGTATGCCGCTCGAAAAAGTGGAATTCCTGTTCAGCCTACAATGTCCTCAGTAAAAAATAGAGATTGAAAGCACAAACAGAATGAAAGTCAATGTGACCTCAATAGAGAATAACAGAGTTAAAAAAAAAAAAAAAAAAAAGGAGCAGGGTTTAACCATGTGCTCAAACATAAAGTACATCAAAGCAATTCCACTGACTTCACCAGCACCACTGATGTACTCTGACTGCTGGGAACTTGACCTCCGCAGGATGTGTACAACCTTCTTATCATCAAGTGTCTCTGCAAGGACAGAACATAATTAAATGGGATCATATCTAGAAGAGGAAAGCATAATGTTAATCTACAGTAGTAGTAAAAAAATTCCCTAGTTATAAAATTCCTTAAATAATAGCTTCTCTTCTTTCCAGAAAAACAACATCCTGGCCTTAGAAACGTTCAAGCCAGGTGACTGTAAGAAGAGGCAAACATGCATTTTCTTGTTTTGGTTCTTCCTTCATCACTGCACACATCTACATCTATGCTTGGGTTTTTATTTTAAGACAGCAAAGGGCAGAAGGCGAGTGATTTATTCCAACATGCTGTGCCACTGTCAAGCTGAACTGGGGCTGGTTGGGCTGGGAAGTAATTGGTTGCTAAAACCAATAAAAGATGGGAATACCTTTAGAAGACATCTAACATGCTGATTGTTAAATTAGGCTGAAATACATTATCAGAGAAAGCTTTCATGAAAGAATGTCATACATTCTATACTGAGGAAATCGAAATCTCACCAGAGGGGACATCCACTGTCATTATTCTGCTATTTTATCTGTTTTGTCTTTTATAACAACTTTGTTGCCAGACAGGGAGAAAAAGAAAGAAAGCTAAGAGGCAATTGAGAGTTGAAAGAATGAGCAGATAGAACAGATAAATGATGTAAGAACTGGAAAAATAAATCAAAATTTTAAAACTACATACAGTGTAAAGCTGGTACAAAACAGCTGATAAAAAGTGAGGCTATTTTGAATGTAGATGTTATACATCTTAATATTTTTGTTTCAACAGGTAACATGCATCATCAAAATCAGTGGAATTATACCACTGAAAAATATATGTTTATTTCATATATAACAAGAAATAACTGAATTTTTCAAGTCTGCTTTCCCATCTCTCTCCTTTGCTTGGTTATTTTGTTTGATTTATCTTTATTCCCTCCAAATGATGCTATCTATTAATGGCTTGCTATTCTCACAATTTCTGGTTGATTTTGTTGTTAAATCCATCCATTCCTACACTCCTTTTGGTGCACAGACTGGAAGCAAACACCAAGGCACATTTTGATTATGAAAGTACAGGTGCTAATGAACATCAGTGACATTCTGTGTGTGGTACCCCATGTACAAAATGAAGGAACCATGGATACACTGTGGCTGAAAGTTTTACAGAAGTTCAAAGCAAGGTTGCACTAGGATGCTCAGAGATTTGTCAGGTGAGGTGCTGAACACCTCCTGGGTAGTGGATTCACAGCCTCTCCAGGCAACCTGTCCCAGCCTTGGCTGGATTTGTTGAAGTTTACCACCACCCTTTTTACGTTTTCATCTAGAATCCAGCTTTAAGGGAATAGTGGGAGGAATTTCGATTAATTGACTGGAATACCACAATGCATAGGGTGAGTGAGTGTATCCCCACACTCTGTACCTTTCCTGCAGTACATTGATCCTGCTGTAGTCTCAGACATCTGCTGGATAGCATGGCTTTTAGGCAAAGACTGTGGCTTTATACCGTGTAGAGTCCAACACAAAAGAAAAAGCTGGGGTGGAGAGTGTCTGTTGAAGCAATGGTATGGTTACTTTCCAGGTAATTTTTCTTTCTAATTTTACTTTGCTCTTTTGTCTTCTCTTGCATTTTGTTTGCTTCGCCTAACATTTTGTGTTGTTTATTGCTGATCTTTCCATTACTAGCGCAGTCTATTTTTATCCCCTATAAATACAACACATGCTCCTGCTCCTTTTCTTGCAATGCTTCCAGCACTGCACAAGCATATCTACATTTTCCTTTTTTTTTCTGTCTTGATGCAATATACACCATATCCACTTCACTACTTTCCTCTCAATTAAATTATTTGTTTGGTGTGAAGGGAGAACAGAAATGTTGAAAAAATAACTGTTTTACCTTTAAACACCTGGGTATCATAACAGTTTGTGTGTACTATATTCAGTGTAATTATGTTATACCATTTGGCAAAAATTTGTTCAGAATTTGGGAGTTCAGGTTTTAAAGGAGATAAAATTGCAAATAATTTTATACTATATATAATAATACTGAGTCTGAATTATGTTAATTAAAATGTCCTCCCCGTAACTGGAATTTATTGCTTTGCAAATAGTGGTTACTGTATCAGTGATGTACTATGTGATGTACAAGAAAAGTAGGATATTTGCATCACAATTCTTACAAGATAAGATGTTTTAATTCTGACTTCCTTTTTTTTCATATAGTCCTCCACCGTTAACTATTTTGTGTCTTGTTACAGTAGTTTTTGTTGTTAGTATGGTAATAACTTTTCCTATTGTGCCCAAATCAGCGCAGATCTTTTTATTAGTCCACAAGTATTTTTTTACCTGTAGGAGGCAGGTTTGTTTTTATTCCCCACTCAGGTTGGTCAAGGATTGTATTATGAGTCCTGTTCTGTTCCTGTCGAACTCCCCGCGAAACCCTCATTTCGTTTTGACCCCGAGTGAATTATTTACTGCGGATACGGAATGTTCTTTGCAACAGCCCATCCAAATCCAGGTACTAAGCCTGTCGGCGAGAGCAGGGAGTATAAAACATTTTGTTCCCTCCTACTGGGAACGGGGCAGAATTCTAGTGCTGGTCACTGCCCACTCTCCTCGGAGGAACTCGGTGATCCAGCAGCCTTATTCCCATGGCTCTGCGATGCTGCCTTGCTTCCAGGCAATTTGCTGACTGCACAGTAACACAGAGTTTGCATTGTGTATCCTCTTCCCTGGGATCTACAAGCTTGACAGAGGTCCTGATATCCTCTTTGTTGTTAATCCATCTGTACTCATGTACAAGAAGTAGTACAGTTAAGGCTGATATATAGCAAATGCTCCAAATATTCCGTTCCAGGGAAAGGAAGGCTTTTCTGCCTGCTCACGCATAGCAATCTAAGGGATAGCTAACTCACTAAAACATCAACATCATGCTGCTTCCAGCTACTTAATTTATGGTTATTCATGTAGGTGGCTACAGCTTGGTGCTGCTATGCTGCCTTTTGTTATAAGCTGGAAAACTAATTTACTCTTTCTTTTCTTCTATTAGCAATCCTTTCCTGAAAGCCCTTTCAAGAAGCGGTCTGTGGTGTTCTCGTTAGAATTTAATCTCTTATGTGTCTCATATACATTCTGTTTGGATAGAAACAAAACAGTTTTATAACAAAATGGACCTTGTTACCAATAACTTGCTTATTTTCAGAAGCAGAAAACATTTTTTTCAAACCACAGAGAAATAATGTTTCAAAACAAGTAAATGCATTTCAAAGCATAATTGTACAATTTACCAGGAAGAAGGTTTAGTCCCTCCAACACAGTCACAAACTGTGTTGCACATTACATCTCTTAATAAATTTGAGACATTGTCTGAAGAGCCAGTATTTTTCACTAGCACCCAAATTGCATCCACAGATATTTGAAGGTAGCATAGATTGGCATCAGTCCCCCACACTCACTGCTAATGGAACTTTTGGAACTGGAGCTTTTAGTGCCCACCTGGGAAGCAGCTTCCAGGAGGCTCAGGCAGGCTCTGGTAGTATCTGGGGTAACCCAAAGCAGGAGCTGAGAACCTGCTGGGTACCACGGGAATGAGGTTGGCCAAGCTTGGCAAAAATCAGCGTGAACCTGAGGAATAACAGGAAGGGAGGGTCAGTCACTGCGTGTACCCTGAGTTTCCAGGAGGTGAGGCCACAGCACCATTGATATTGGTGTGAATGACTTGCAGAGCCTGCCAGGACTGGAAGATCACAAAGCAATGACAACAATTGCAGTTACTCCCAGGGAGCACTGCAGGGACTTTGTGCTTCTTGTGGAGCCCTCATTCAGAGGTTACTGTTCTGTCTGGACACTGAGATGACACAAGCACACAGCAGGTAGGAACAAGAGAGAGCAGATGATGTCTCAGATTCACTCACAGCTCTTATGAATGGCTATAATGGGACACAGTCTAAACAAGGAGGGCAGCTTCCCCAGAGAAGGTGCTGAAGAGTAAGTCCATGCACTTCAGAGCGCAACTGCCCACCTTCGCAACTTGGCTGCCCAGCCCTAGCCACCAGAGCTGTCAAGACCATGTGTTCTCAAATGACTTGTCACCAGAAGTTGTTGAAGATCTCAGGTCTGCACTTCACACAGCAGTAAAGTCCAGCCATGTCCTCTGATCAGGGGGAGCAGGAGCATCAGTGGGATACATTGCCTGGCATTTGTCCCCAGGACCCAGAAATTAATGCAGTGAACAGCTGCCACCTCACAGAAATTGTTCTCACTCCCAGCCACACATCTTACTACAGATGGAGTTACTAGTAATCAGCTGAACCACAAGCATCTCTCATTATCTGTCCCTCTCTCTGGTAGCTGCCTACCACCATATAACTGGGCAGTGAAATACATTTGAGCACAGAAATGGGTAGAGCTAATGAGAGCTCATTTTTAAAGTCTTGAGTCTTAAGAACTGTTTCTTACAGTAAGTGTTCTCTCAAGCGATAGCTAAAAATTGCAATTTTCAATAAAGTCTTACAATGTGCTGTGGTGAACTATATTGTTATTACTGGAAAAATGAAATAGCATTAAGCTGCTGTTATATATAGCAGCATATACTATCAATGTCTTGTATCTTGCTGCAGATCAAGCAGGATGCCTCCAAGATTGATGAATCAGTCCAGGTTCTTAAACAAAGAATCAGCTGGAAATGGAAATTCACCACATACAACTGGAGTTGGCCCACAACATTTGAGTATAATCTCCTTTTGCAAAGTGGTCATTAATTTTGGTTCTGCTCATTTTTAGTATCAAATCAATACCTCACAGACGTGATTTGTGAAGAGGGCACTTATTACATGAGTTCAATTTCAAGTGCTAAGTTATAGATGACTTGTATGTAAGAAATGTTTACCAAATATTTGCTTCCAGATGCTATTTTTAGTAGTACAGTAATTTCACGAATACAAGCCGCACCAATTTGACCAAAATTTTGGTGGAAACCCGCAAGTGTGGCCAATATTCCGGGGCGGCTAATACATTAACAAAATTCTAAAAGCTGCCAACACGGAAGTGAGAGCCCGCGGCAGCCCCAAGCCAAGCTGGAGCCCCGCCGGCCCCGGCAGAGGTGGGAAAGCCTGGCAGAGGCGGGGCCAGCAGTGTGGGGGCGGGCGGCTGAGCCTGAGCCAGCAGGGCGGGGCAGGGGGGCGGCAGAGCCCGGGCCAGCAGGGCGGGGGAGCCCGGGAGAACTGGGGCTAGCAGTGCAGGGGAGCATGGCAGAAGCAGGAAGGCCGGTGGGTGGGGCTGCCTGGCAGCGGGGGAAGCCCAGCAGAATCAGGGCCAGCAGCGTGGGAGAGCCCGGCGGTGCGGGGGCCTGCAGTGCCGGTCAGGGCGAGGAAATGCGGCGGCGGTGCAGACGGGAGGGGGCGGCCGGCGAGCCTGGCAGCGGCAGCCCTGCCGGCGGGGCGAGTGAGGCGCGGCGCGAGCGAAAGCGGCGCGAGCGAACACGGCGCGGGGCAAGCGGCGAGCCTGGCGGCGGCGGCGGTGGCAGCCCGCCGGCCGGGCGAGCGAATGCGGCGCGGGGCGGCCGGCGAGCCCGGCGGCGGCGGCGGCAGCCCTGCCAGCCGGGCGAGCGAACGCGGCAGCGGGGCGGTGCTGACGGGAGAGGGGGGCCAGCGAGCCCGGCGGTGGCAGCAGCACCACCCAGCCAGCCCCGCCGAGCCGTGGCGCTGAGCTGGGCCACCCGGCCCCGTCAGCAACCATGAGCGGGCCGAGCCTGCCTGGCCCTGCCCCGAGCCAGTAAAGCCCGCTGTGCCGCGATCCTGTTACTAATTGGCCAATTTGTGAAAGCTGCGCACGGATTCTCGCGACGAACGAAAGTGCAGCTAATATTCGGGGTGCGGCTTATCTATTGACAAAGACAGCAACATTGTCGAGGCACCGGGGGTGCGGCTTATAATCCGTGCGGCTTGTATTTGTGAAACTACTGTAAATTTTTTAAACAAAATCTTATTTTATGCCTCAAATCAGTTGCATTTGAATGCTTTTATTGGAAATAAGCTATACCAGAGACAGTCTTGTCCGTGAACAAGAGAAGCATAGGCTGTTCTCCAAATGGTTGTTATTGCTAATTGTTTTCTGCCGGAGACTTGCACATATTTTAGACTGAATTTATTTTGTGCTGATGCTTTGCATGTGGGGTAGTAAACAGGTTTATTAATAACAATCCATCTGAAAACAGTGTTTTTATTAAATAATTTAGTTCTTTGGGCCTTGCATTTGAAAACAAGGTCAACTTTTTTTGGATTGGTAAATAGCACTGATGAATAAGGAAAATGGTATGTTCACCATGAAGCACTTCTATGGTTTGTGAAATATTAACAGCTTTCTGTGTATGGAATATATATCCAGTTTTTAAAAATGTTACTGTTATAGACCGTCTCTGTAAGGCAGCAGAACAGTTTTCATGATGATTTCTGGTTTTGACACTCTTACATTTTCCTTTATTTAACATCACCCTAAAAATTAAGTAATATGAAATGTCACCAAAAAATGTTGTTTAATCGTAATGGATGTAAATCCACAAAAAAACCCCACCAAGAATATGACTTCTCAGACCTTAATAACAAATTGCCCCTTCTGACAATCTAATTGGACAATTTAACAAGTTTCCTATGCAAGGGAAATAAACTACTCACTAAAAAAAAATTTTTAAAAATAAATTCGTATTTTATGTTGTAGACTCAAGTTTGCAAAACTTCAGCCTCCTCATGTTGCTCTAGTTGTACAAAATGGGGTAGAAATACCCTCAGGGAAGAATCTAAAAGTAAGGAGGTTAGTTCAAGTGGAGCTGACAGAACAACTCTCTATCAGTCCCCCAACACTAAGCCAAGTATCCAATGCAGCAGGTAATATTCACCTTAAACTATCACAAGATCAGCTACACTTTTCCTCAGGTTTCTATTTCTGTTTTTCTGGTTAAATACACAACTTAGGATAGTGTTAGAAGGGACAGACCACCTCTTTATGAGAAGTTAAAACACCAGATTGACAGTGTACGACCACATTTGCCTCAGCAGAGGTCTGAAGTAAATTTGCACAATTTTCCCATTTCTAAAATAGCAGCATCTGCTTAGCTTTAAAATAGCTTTTGTGTGAAAGATGGAATAACAGAATATATTTTAGTTCACCCTGGTCATTTGGTGGCAATGTACCTGCCAGACCTACAGTGGCAGAAGGATAATTAATTGAGACTGCCAAAGGGGCATAACACTTTTACTGATAAATTCTTTACATCTTTCTAAAGGGTCACAGCCAGTATTTCAGCTTTAGGCTGGTTTATTGCTTAGAGCAAATTTGATTTTGATAGACTTACACAAGCTATGGAAAAGATGATCTAGAATTGTTATATGTTTCAAATATGAAAAATATTCCAGGGAAAATAGAATAGCTGCTGCAGTTGAACTTCTTCATGCCAATAAATTCTTACCTGAACATAAATGAGGTGCACTTTTTAACAAGGCTGCCTAGCTAAAAAAAAAACAAGCGTATTAATATTATAATACCAGGATGGGATAATTTGGTCTAAGTTTGATAGAAATTATTTAAAACCTATTTAAGGAGGTCATCACAGTGGATAGAGGGAAATAAAAAACCAGAAAACAGAAATCCTAGCAGTAGTTATTAAGTGAAAAATCAATTTAAACCCAGTCTAAAAAAAGTTGTAAATTAGAAACACCAGTGGATTTAAATTTTATTAGTTCTCCACTATCCTTCCAGCATAGACACAACTAGGCTGATATTAAAGTGCTTTTGTTAGCACAGCTTTGCTTGATGAACCAATCCTTGCCAAAGTACTCATTTACTGATACAACTCTGCCAGCAGACTCTTTTGTGTGTATCATCCAGCCTCATACAAGGCTGCCTGTCTTTCAATCCTTAATTGGCCATCACCCTCTTTAGGCAGTTCCGCATCATGCTATGTAAATGAAATACTGCAATGATTCAGCAATGAATCCAGCTACAGGTTTAAAATGTTTGAACTTTTTCATATGCTAGTTTAATATAAGTAAACTGTATAAAACCATCAAAACTGGTCTGATGTCGGTCTTGTTGGATTCTCCTGGTATATTCCTGCATCTGAGTAGGATTTGAGAGAAGCCTGAAAAGGTTTTTAGTCCAAAAAAGGGCAGATGCCGCAGACAAAAGTGCCCATTACCTTCAATGATGATGGAGTATTATCTTTGGTCACAAATGGTATTTCAGAAGTGATGTCAAGTTTCAGCTGAAAAAGTAACGTCCTGAAAGAGAAAACTAAAATGGGAACTACCTGAACACTAGACACTCTCCAGAATCTGAAGAAATATTAATGGGAATGCTAAAATTTTCTCCCCTTACAGAAAAGTTGATTATACGAGTTTTCTCCAGGAAGAAAAAGTAGATCAAGGATAGCTCCAAACAGGAAGTAACAGTGAGGGGCATTAACAAGATTTATATCACTGGATCTGTACATATCTCCAGGCTGTCTGTGGAGGCTATGCTGACTTAAAGGGAATGAAACCTGGCATGGCCTTTCAGATGTGGGTGAATTAGGTCAGGCTCATGTGAAACACAATCAGGCAAACACTCAGGAAAAAAAAAATTGTTCAAGTGATTGTGATGCCCATGGCACACTAAAGGAAACAACAGTTTTTTGAGAATTTCAGTGAACTTTTATTTTCACTGAACTTTTATCTCAGTTATTCTGTCAGATACTGTACCTGGAAAGGGTCTATCAGATTCAGTTACTTATTGAGATAAGTGTTTTGGTTCCAGGTTTGTAAGTTCTAGAAACATGTTGATATGGGTGAAATCTCTATGGTGCCCATGTAAGGAAATGCGTCATGTCTGGGAAAAGAGCAGCCTCCTGGAATGAGAACAGTTTGAGAAAAAATAAAATAAAATAGAGAAGCACAGGGGCAAAATTATGAATAGTAACAAATGGATGATGTTTACTACACAGCTATATCTTCTTTTACTTTTTGTTTTCTGCAAAATCTGATAAATATTAAATATCATTAAATTAATACATGAGATTTCATGTATAATACTGGAGTTCTGATACCTGTTATTACTAAATTCCTAGTGCTAATAAAGCAGAATCTTTAAACACTTATTGAAGTGTCTTCTAAACAGTGAATGCCCATTAATCCTGCTTTTTAAAAATCAATATACACAGAGTAAATTTTCTCAGTGATCACACTTTTTCCAACAACCAATAACCTGCTTTTCTTCAATCCAAGGGCCCAGACTTCTTCAGCTCATATATTATGTGAACATATTTGTGCCATCTCAAAAGCAGATAAGCTGAATTTTTAGATGTTTTATGTATGGGACGTCAGTCTTAAATGTTGCAAATACAGCTCTGCAGCATAACAAGACTGTTTAAATCCTATTTATTGAAAATAAAAGTAGAGAACTGAGTGACATTTTACATCAGTTATTGCTAATATGAATGATATCTAGAAATACACCAAAATAAAGATTGGTTTGAAAGAAATGGTGCATCATTTCTTTTCTTCTCATATCCAGGACACAATGAATGAATTTCAAAGATTAAGAATGGGACACATCACCTCAGTGGAAGTTAGCAGTCTTGGCTTTAAGTATCTGCTTTCCTCACATGCTACTTGCCCTGTGTAAAGCATGTTGGCACTGTGACACAATGGAATTATAAAGCTTTTCTAAAGCAGATGTGTCTCAAAAATTTAAAGCGTTATCTTTAGCTAAAAAATTTCACTTTCTTTTACTTTCACGTTACACCAGGTCCACTCCTCATGTTCCCCTGCCTCACTGTATTTGTACAATACAAATTGTACATACACAATTTGTGGGGTGCCTCCCATGGGAGACAGTTCTCCGTGAACTTCTCCAGTGTGAGTCCATCTCCTGAGCAGCAGCTCCCTGCCAAGTGCTGCAATGTGAGTCTTTCCTACAGGCAGCCGTCCTCTCCAAACTGCTGCAGTGTGGGTCACTCTTGCACGGGGTGCATCCCTCCAGGACAAGCTGCTCCAGCATGGGCTCCTCTCTCCACGGGTCACAGACACCTCTCAGGCATCCACAGCTCCTCCACAGGCTGCAGGTGGATCCCTGCATTTCCATGGGCTGCAGGGCACAGCTGCCTCACCATGGTCTTCACCACGGGCTGCAAGGAATCCCATTCTGGTGCCTGGAGCACTTCCTGCTCCTCCTTTTCCACTGACCTTGGTGTTTTTACTGAGTTGTTCCTCTCACATATTCTTACCCCACTCTTCTCTGGCAATTAAAACTGTGCAACAACTTTTTTTTTTTCGTTCTTCTAAAATGTGTTGTCACACAAGCATTACCACCATTCTAGTTGGCCCAGCCTTGACCAGTGGCATGTACATCTTTGAAGCTACCAGGGATTGGCTCTGCCAGACATGGTAGAAGCTTCTAGCAGCTCATCAAAGAAGCCACCCCTGTGGCCTTCCACTACCAAAATCTGGCCATGCAAGCTCAATACATCCCCAATCCAATCTTCCTTAATACTGCCATTAAAGAGGACAGTGAATGAGTCAATAAACACAAATGTCACATTTGATTTCTGGGAGCTCACATGACCTGCCTTCCCAGTTCAGCATTTTAATCCCATATGGGGTTATTTTCAATTCACATTCGTAACTGCTTGAATGGGATAAAGCGTTTGATCATTTGCCTGAACTTTTAAATGAATGTAGGCCCAATTTGTCATTGTTCACTTAATTTGCATTTGGAAGTAGGCTATTATTTTTTTGAAAACTGTTCTGTAAAATGCAGATTATAGATTGTTTGATGATCCAAGACAGTCACTCAGTGGGGAAGTGTGCAGTGAGTACATCACAATGAAGAAGTAATCACAGAGGAAAATCATGAAGAGTTCTGAAATGTTTGATGTATTTTAACTGTGGAATACACAGTCTTTAGATCTATATTGTGGTCAATAGTAATTTTCAGAGCTGTAGTAGATGTTTGAGGGATTTGTGAGGCAAAGAAATTTTCTAGAGCTTTTAGAATGCTAAACCATCTAGACCAAATATATTTTTATAATTATTCAGAAATCAATTAAATATAATTAGCAAAATATATATTAAATACAAACTAGTTCTAGTAAGATACCTGTTTTACATAAGCTCCAGCTAAACCGAGCAATAAAGACATTTTTTTTCCTCAGGAAAACAAGTAACAAGTAGCATCTGTAAAACTCAACCAGACTAATTTGTAAGTTTTGGAATTAGCTAAACCTGTCTAAACTCATCTGTTACATTTAAACCGAAACTCATCTGCACACGCATTATTGAAAAATAAGGTACAAAAAGATGGGTTTCTACAAATAGATCAGCAGCAAGAGGAAGTCTAGGGAAATTGTAAGATTACTCCTGAGCAGGACAGGGAACTGATCACAGAGGACACAGAAAAGAGCCAAGTACTTGATGCCTTCTTCACTTCCATCTGACCTTCAGTAAAGAAAACTGCCACTCTCTTTTCAGTGGTATCTAGACAGGACAAGAAGTATCCTAAAATACAGGAAACTCCAGCTAAATATAAGAAAATTCTTGTTTATGTGAAGGTGATCACCGCAACAGGTTGCCCAGGACCCCATCCCATCAGGTTTTGAATATCTCCAAGGATGAAGCCTCCACAACTTCTCTGGAGACCATGCCTGATCACCTGGACCAGGTAATCTCTAGAGATTCCACCCAATCTCATCCACTCTGTAATTCTGTGCCAAAATTAAGGAAAGAAAGCAAATTATCTTTACTAAAAAAGAAGTTGGAGTCATGGTATTTTTCCCTTAATGTAATCTAATCTATATTCAAGTACTCAAAAATACATATTTTTTTATATTGACTGCAGGATTTTTCCAAGTAATGCATGGATAATAGAATTTTTTTTTTATTATTACTGATGTTGTCTGATTGGAGTTGGGATTACCTAACTTTCATTGTGATTGGCAGTCCTTTTTAAAAAAGATATTGAGAAGTGTTTCTGTTAACTGTTTACTGCTAAAACTGTTTCAGTAAGATAATAAATAGGGAAAAAGAAAACATCTCTTAGCTATGCTTGGTGCTGCAATTTATTTGGGTGGTTCTTTTTGCCTGCAAAACAGCCTGGCAGACCGCAGCAAACCCCATCATGATAAGGATTGCTACCTTGCAAGTAAATCCCTTGGTGATAAAGGCAAACAAACATGAAATTAAATAGCTCCACCATCTATTAATCATGGAGCAAAGCAGTATGGTGCCCATTGTTCTACACAGCAGAGGGTGTAGTACCTAAGCAGGAGTGTTTCCTGAAGGCCTTAAAAATGGTTGTTTTGCTTTTTTCTTGAACTTGTCCAAGATGTATTTTTCTCTAATCTGAAAAAGGATGGCTAAAAAGGGGTATGACAAAGATCTACAAAATCATGAGTTGTATGGAGAAGCTGGATAGACACGAAGCATTCATTGCCTCTTCCAAAACAAAACCTGTGGGGGGTCAAATTAAGCTATTAGGAGCTTCGCTGGAAACAAATGAAAGTTTTCTTCATGTAGCAGAGAGGAGATTTGAGGAACTACACGCCCAAAAGTGCGGTGGGTGCCAAAAACTTGCAGGAGCTCTAGGGGACACTAAATAACTTCACAGAAAATAAAACTACTGAGAGTTATTAAATGCTCAAGCACTGTGTCTAGATCAAGAAGCCTCTGAGCTTCTCTGCAGATGAAGGCTAGAAAGTATTCTGTGTGTTTACTGCCTCTGTAATTTTTTAGGAACATTCCCATTCATTCGCTCTCCCTTTGAGCTGCACTTCAGGACAGGCTGGAGTTTTCTCCCTAAGCAATGCAGGAAGAAACAAATAATTACAGAAGACAGGAAACAGAAAAGGTGGAGGGGAAGATGAAAATTAAGAAGGAAAAAAAATTAAAAGGAAGAGGTTCACACCACCCTTGACAGCACTTACTGCTATCTTCAAATATACATAGTCTGGTGGACACTGGGCAGTGCCTAGGGCCACAAAATCTGTGGTCTGAAATGTGTGACCACTGGGAAATGTCAAATACAGTACAAACTTCACAGTAAATGTGATAATAAGATGTACCTTTTTACAATATAATTGAAGGAAGATTATGTTACTTTATGCAGGTATATTAATGTGATTACCCAAATGATAAATACTTTGATTAATTTGTCTCATATCAATGTGTGACTATTACAAGTTAAATAACTCTATAAAAATGAGGTATTATATATGTTTAAAAAGCTATGCTTTGAAATAAAGCTTTTGAAAACCAGTGACATTCATTTAGAATTCCGCTTAGATAAAAACAAGCACGTCATACCTGAACAAAATACATTAAGACTTAACAGGTTTTATAGGTACCAATCTTTCATATAATCTTCAAGTAGCTGTAGGTTTTATTACAAAGAAACCAAAGGAAGAAATATGCAAGATAATGTTAACTTGTAAACACACACAAAAATAGGTGAAATCTTCATTTAGAGGTTGAGGATGAGGGAAGACAGATTGAGAAGGAAGTGTGTTCTTCGTGAGGGAGCAGCAATCTGAACTTTTCTAGCAGCCATTCACGGCACAAAAGTCTACTAAAAAATTCAACAAATCAGTTGTGATGGCATTCCCTCACTCATCCTTATTACAGAAAAATAAGCATCCAGCATGCTCACTAAATATAAGAGAGATTTTAACACCTAAGCACCTTCCTAGAGAGAACCACTGCCTGAAGCACACAACTACTGCAGAGAGAGCACTTCTTGTTGCAGCACTACTTACCAAACAGTAACTGCAGGGAGATATTTTATTTTAGCCAGTGACAAATATTTGGAACCACCATTTTCAGGGTGTGTATTTTCCCTTTTGATGGAAGTATCAGCCCATCTATTCCCCAGAAGAGCCCAACTGACTACCAAGGTGCAGAGCAGTTGTGTAGCATGTACAGATGCACACACACATTACATGCTCTGTCCCTCTTTTACTCAGAGGAAATCTTTATAGTCTGGTAGAAACAAGGTTTCCAAAAGCACATACTTTGTACCCAGAAATCAGGCTTCAGAATATTACACTTCCAGAGGAATTACTGGTACATTAGGTAGAATGGAGGAAAATGTTTCTTCCACCTAATCTTCAAGAAAAATTTCCTTTACACCAAAGACAACTGTATCATCTTTTTACACAAAGTTTAAGTTGGAAATGCATTGTGACCAAAAAATAATGAGTTCCTTAATCTTACCTCATCCTCTCCTTGCACTGGGACAAGTGTTGATCTGGGTGAAGAAACCAATCAGGGTTATCAGTGTTCTGACAATATTTTACTGGCCCTCTGGTGGCTTCCTTTGCCAAGGAAGCAGCTTTGGGTGTAAATCCATTTATTAAATGCCTTTAATAAATGCAAAGGGCTTTAGAAGTCCTCTCTCTCTTACCAGAAGCTTATTGAAGCCTGAACCAGACTTTTTTTCCTGCAAGTTAATTTCCAGGTCATCTTTTTTATTCCTTAATGTTATTAACTCTAACCTCATGTTAATATTAATATTATCAAATAATAGTCACATTAAGTTGAAACTACTACTCTGGGAGTGTGGGAGGAGAAACAGAACTTGAAAGATTTTTGTTGCCAAAAGAATGCTATTGTAGTTAGCTGGCAGACAGTGGAATAGTAGCTATTGGTGTTCAGGCCATTGCTCTGTAGCTACTCTTAAAGGCCTTAGGAAACATTCAAATTCAATTTGAACCCCTCAATTCTGAAGTAAAGTCTATCAATGCCAGCAAAACAGACATAAGAAATCTGAATGCAATGGAAAGAATAGCTCCTGGTTTACTCTTCAGACCTCATGGGCTTCTGCACACAATACCACTGCAGCTGTGCTGCTGTATGACATCTTCAGGACAAGAAATAAGAAAAAGATTTTATAAAAACCAAGCTAAAAGCACTGTTTTAAATTTTCTTTGTAAGTGTATAAAGCTTTAATTAGCACTACTCAGCTGGAAAGCTTATAAATATTTGAAAAGTAGTAAGAATTACTTTACTTCTACATATATCTTGGCAGAAACTGGGGTCATGTGTAATTATCCAAATGACACATCTTCTTTGAGATAGTTTTAGAGGATCACATTTCCTGATCAATGTTGGAAGTAACTAATATTAATGAGTGATACTAAACCTATAATGTACTTCCTTTTTATTCTTTAAAAGAATTACTTATTTTCAGAGCTTCATTTACATTGGGATAAGCTGCTCCGTGTCACTTTTTGTGACAATTACTAAAGTTCTGTTTTATTCCGTGGTTCCAAAGATAATTGGCAATGTTTATCTAAATATTACATATGAATCCCCAAGAAGGTTTTAAACCTGAATTTTGACTGAGTGCATAATGTGAGATGTTTCGACTGTTTTAATTCAGATGTTCTTACACTACCACCAAAACCTATATTTAGCTGTCAAAGTTATAGGTTCATCTTTAAATGCTAACAAGGTCAAAATATCTTCCTGTGGAAAAACATTAACTATAATTAAAAAACAGAAAATACTTTAACTTGTCACAGTGAAGACTCTTTGATTTGCCTAAGTCTCTTGAATACCAGATGTAATTTTGGAGAATTTTAGTCTGAGTGAAACTCCTTTGTGACTACATTTGCACTAAGTACACGGGTTAAAGGTCTTCCCTTAAAAATAATGTTTTTCCCAGCTGCTCTTTTCTGATGACTCATACCAGATTCACTCCCAATTGCAACTCACTATCATTTAATGCACTTTCATTTCCAGAGTCAACCATCACTACCACTGTGAGCTCCCCCCTGGGGATGTCACTACAAAATCAGGTACTCCAGATTCTATTAGTTTCATTCATAATTATCAGTGGATCAGATCCTCAACATGTATACTCATTGTTTCTTACTGTATCATTCAGCATAAGCTAAAGTGCTTTAATTGATGCCTAATTTCAAGTCAAGGGGGATTTCCAGATACCAAATATTTACATGTTTGTTTGGTGAAGTAATGTAAATGTGACATAAACCTGTCACTCAAGAGGGTATTTTAATTGATGTTACTGTACTCCTGTTATGCCTTGGTATTGCTCTTGCCAAGGTTTTGCATTTTGGTTGTATGCATTTCCTTGGAAAGAATAGTTTTGTCATCTGTTTCACATCTCATGGCA
Source organism: Catharus ustulatus (assembly GCF_009819885.2). Lineage (NCBI taxonomy): Eukaryota > Metazoa > Chordata > Aves > Passeriformes > Turdidae > Catharus > Catharus ustulatus. Next base: position 6,640,123 of record NC_046223.1, read on the forward strand.
CCTAAGGCAACAATAGAATGAGCAGACAGAGTTTCCACTTTAAACTAAGCACCAAAGATAATCTCAGATTTTATCCGCCTGGAAGGTAGACATTTGAAACATGTAGGACAACTACATCTTGCATGGGACAACTTCTATTTCCATTGAGGCAACAGTTTTGTTCCTTAAATTATTATTTACAAAAATATTCAAGTAAAACCAGCTTGATCCAGCACTATAGAAATGCTCAGGTTTTTCAATTGTTGGTCTACAGTATGTTCACTACAGACATTAACACCATTGTGCATCACAGATACCTTCCCCTCCTGCTTCTGTAACACTCTTATTAAACACCCAACACTGCAATAGAAGCCAGTCCAGGTCAGCAACTAAAAACTTACTCCAAATACTCAGAGCAGAATTGCTGAATTGTTAAGTAATGATAACTGTTCAAATAAACAGCTAGAAACTGCAAACAGCTTGCTATGTTAGAAACCTTTCAAAGCAACAGATAAATGCCATACTACAGGACTTGTTCGTATCTCTCAGATGAAGAGAGTTGAATATAGCATTAAATTAATACTTAAGCACAAAGACAACACATTTACCAATTTTGACAGCTAGTACTTTGCTTTTGACTCCACTGTGTACCATGTCCTGGGAGTTCAAGACAGATCACAGTTTCATAAAACTTTCTGTAACTTCTGGTGCTATCACATACAGATATTCCCATTGCATCCATACCAATATCAGTACTTCAGTTACAAACCTCTACACTATGAAGAATTACCAATTTAACTCCAGTCTGCTGGAAGCAGGCAGTTTACATCAGTAGCTCCTACCTAGGCCTCCATTTCAAATCCATCACTTCCTACAATATGGGAAGTAATTTATTACAGACACCCCAAGTCCCAGGACAGAACTCCTCATCTTACACTAGGCATGGGCTATACTATTAGCCAAAGAGCTGTCAACTCTTTATTGTGGGTCTCAGTGCTTAAATGAGACTCTAGATTCCATTGGAATATTATTCAGGATGGATTAATTTAAATTTTTTCCTGTTTATTTAATTTCCTGTCAGTAACCATGGTGATAAGCTGTTCAGGAATTAACAGACTATTTTGAAATATATTAATGCCATCCCATATCCATTTTAATGTGTGCCATCCTTCAGATGCTAGCTCACAATATTGTCAGTGTTGAGGTCCAGTGGACTTCTGTAATAATAATAATAAAGTATTACAGAATCCAGATCCAGCTCCCAGCTTTGTCAAGAGGCATTTCCTATCATTTAAAGTACACTATTGCACTTTTCTGGAGCCTTTCCAAAGCACAGTATCACATATGGGCAAGTCCCAGAGCTTTCTATTTATTTATTTAAGAGGAGAATTAAACCACAGAACTAGAGCATTATTCATGGTTATTAGCAATGCACTTGTGCTGAAAAGGTTTTAAGGATTTATACAGCAGTATCAGGAGCAGCTCTATAGGCTGCTTCTCCATTTTATGATCTTTTCATTACTATATAGTGTGGGTTTTCTCATAATACTATTGTGCTACTTGCATTCACTCAAGTAGGTGACTATAGTGAATTTCAAAGATAAAGTGCTTCAAGGAACTTATATACACACCTTGCTACATTTGGAATAAAAATTGAGGGAAAGACTTTGCAAACAACAAAATATGTAAGTTAGATATATCATAAACAGAAGAAAAATCATGTTTTAATCACAGGCAGCAAGACATTGTTATCTTGGAGTTAAGGTTGCTAAGCAACTTAGCTGGTACAAAACCTACAGAGCAGAAATTCTACTGTTAATAAACTCTATGTGTGGTAATGTCCAAAGTAACACGGATTAAACTGAAAACATGGTAATTCATATACTCCCTTATCTGTGCAAACCAGGCAAGTCATATCCTTATTCCCATTTTTCATTTAAATAATTTTTCATTTTCTTGAACTCTTTATCACTGCATAACAACACGGTATAGAAAGCATAGTCTAAAAGATAATGCACAAGGGACAGAAGAATAAATATCAAGTGATGGCAGAATTTTCAAGACATTTTCACTTACTACTGTGACTGTGGAAAGTGTCTTACCTGAAGACCTCTTGTGTCTGCTCCTTACTTCATTCATAAAAATCCCATGGCTGTAGAACTTGTAGACCTTTTAGGAATTTTGGTCTTTAGGTCTAAATGCTTCTTGTCAGGCCAGGTTCATCACTTAATTTGTCCTAAAGACACAAAAATCACTCTGGAAACTATGAACAGAAAGATAAAGGAAGTAGGTAATAGTAAATCCCCTTTTAAACACTCTGTGGACATACTGATTGTGTCATAGTAATTACAAATAGTCCTCCAGATATTTTCTAAATAAGTATTTGATATGAAAGGAGGCTGAACATGTCAAAGTTATGACTGTGTTTTGGTTTGAAAGAAGAAAGGAAAAACCAACCTCCAACAGACTGGAGTTTACCATGTAGCTCTTATAGATGAGAAAATAAGTCAGGATTTGTGAATCACAGAACAAGAGTGAAGGAGAAAGAAGACTACACTAAAATTTTACTTTTCCCAAGTGAAGTAAAAACTGAAATTTCTGTCCCAAAAAAAATCCTCCAATTTCAGGAACTACCTCCCTGGCCTCTTTCAGCATTGCCCACATCCTTGTGCATTGAGTTTGTCTGGAGCCGGAACTGGTGTTCCCAGAGCTTGAATGTGACCCCTCAGTCACCAAGCCCCTCTCTATGACCAGGACCACTTGTCCTGGAGCAGAGCTGGGTGGCCTGTGGCTGGATACAGCCTCTGCTTTAACAACACGCTCCTCCTGCTTCTGTTCCTTGCATGTATTCCAGGATATTATTATAACAATAATAAGGGAAAAGAAGGCAAATTCAAGACAGTATTATTCATTGAAGGTTATGTCTCAAGCAAAGAGTTCCAAAAGTTTAAACAATGGCATTTTCAACTTCAAAATTCAATTGCTTTACCTGATAAAATACAAAGGTTTATTCAGTGTTCAGCTTATTGGGCACTCTATTTTGCAGGTCAGACTATGGGGATAAGTGTAATAAAGGTTAGAATAAATGCATTTAAGTTTGTTCTAGACCTTGAGTTAAACAACCTTATTTCCATATATTTTCAAAGCATCAAGGCTGCAACAGTCCTTACACTAACACTGTCTCTGTAGGGCTACAATTACTTTTATAATATAAACTATGTGACCCTTCAGATTATTTCTGCTGAATCCTTGTTGCCTCAATACTCATCCTAAGAGTTTTTAATCTCAAGCATTTTTCCTCAGCTGCTCCACTGACCATAAAGCATCACAGTAAGACAGGGAGGGGAAGACATTAAACACCCAGTGAAAGATTTCTGCTGACTTCAGTAAACATTAGATCAAGCAAATAACCATGCATCAACCTCTACTTCGATTAATGGGTTTCAGTGAGAACATATTTCATAAGCAAAGCCCACAGAAAAAATACATTAATTCTTGTTTCTCTGAACTTTTAGTGGAGGGATCATGGAGTTAAAGCACCATGGCAGTGATCTTTTTTTTTAGTTACCAGCACATGACCATGAGTAAGAGAATTATTATACCAATTTCTCACATAGGAACCACAGAAGAAGTTGGATAACTATCTGTCCAGGGCGCATGGGCTGTCTTTATAAAACCTGAAATAGAATACAAGTCTTCTGCAACCCAGCTAAATGTCTAAGCCAACAGATCAGTTTTATGGACACTGGAACAGTCTCCCTTTACTGGTTCTCAGCTGTCTGGCCTCTATAACCCATGCTCTTTAACCATGCACTTTGAATAACATGTTTAAACTCTTGAGCCACTAGTGCCCTGGGGAGTTTGAACTTCAGTTTTCTTGGCATGAGACTACCTTTCTTCGGATGACATCAATTTGAATGCTCATCTTTCTCCTTTTACTCCTGTGCTCAAAAGAGAAGACTGTCAATCTCTTCAGAGATTACTCTTTCCAAAGCAGGAAGTTCAGTTAATTTGGACTAAGAACTTTGTAAACCCATGAGTGGAAATTATTTGTGTTAATAGCAGTAGACTGTCATCTCGGGATTTTAGTCTTCTTCAGTACCATTTATAAACACTACTTATAACCAAGCTAATTGTTCCACCTTATTTAAGAGCTGTTTAATATAATGGCTTTCCTCTTTTGCGCTCTGTATGCTCAGGGAAGGGAAGCCCAAGAAAATAAGGAAAAAAGAGAGTCATCAGTTTGATAGCTCTGCCATAATTAATAGTTATTGCTGTCTCTAGACTCCTTAGGTAAATGACCCATCTAGTGATTACCACATCCCTGGAGCGATTGAACCGGCAATCCCTATGTGGTCTCCCCTCAAGGGCAGCCGTTTAACTCCAGGCAGAAGCAGTTATCTTTGTCTGATCAGCCCCTGCTCCTTCACTTCCTCAGTAGGGTATTCACCTGAAGCCTCCTTGTAAATCATGGCGATCATTCTCCACTGTTCTGAGTGCAAATCAGCAGCAGCAGAAAATGCTCCCCTCGGAGGATAACAGAAAAGCAGCTGATAACTGCCTTACTTTGCAGTGCAAAATAAGTTTAGGACAAAAGCACTAAGGAAAAAGTAGATAAATGACTGTAAATTACTCCTACACATGCTAATCAAACCAAGTTTTGCATCAATTTTACCAAGTCCCTGGATTGAGCAAGAATTTCTTTTCCCTCTGCACTTACTTTGCCTTTTTTCCTTCCTTGCTAAGACACAAAGAAGGCTGAACTGAATCAACCCAAGTACTCTGGCAGGATCTTTCTTAACTCTTCCTCTTGAAGTATGAGCTTCAAAGGAGTGAGCACACATGGCACAGTTTGGTGACTGCATCCCACTGCAAAGGAGTTGGGAAAAACTGCCATGGAAGGCATCAGCTGGAGAGAAGGAAGACGTTTGCCTAGCACCATTTACCCCTTCCCTTGTCCCTACAAATCAGATCTGCCCATTCTGCTTCTTGTGTGAAAGTTTTTGATCAGTAAAACAATTCCACTCACCTGCATTTCATCTGATGCACCCCAGAGACAGACACGTGGGGCAGCTGCATCTCTGGGGCACATCCTCTGACACTTGTGCTGCCTTTTCCCACTTTGTCACACGTATTAGGGATTAATGTTAGTTTGTAGCTTCAGTTTCTACAAGAGACCTGTCTTGTTCACCCAGGAAATAGAAGGCTTATATAACAGTAATTCTCTGTTCCTCAGCTGCTCCATGCTCCCATAGCATCTCAGACAGCAATTCTGCTTTTGAAATTTCTGCCTGGCAGCCTGCTCCAGTCTCCTGCAGAGAACCTGAAAAATAACTTTTTTTTATTTTTTCCTATAATGCTTCTTTGCAATATTTCCTGTAGTTGTACAGTAGACAAGTTTAAAAATTGCCATTACCAACAAGGAATTCCGTAGTGGGTGACAATTTAAGGGGCAATTGTACAATAAGAGGTTGTTAGGATGGCAGTTTGTTACAGCTTTGCAAGAAACAGTGTGCGACTATGCAGTTATATTTAGAAATTGTCATTCTCGGCTGTGAAACCTCCACTGCCTTGGTCAAAAGCCTTTCCAGTGTTTCAGCATAGTTTTCCTTTAGACTTAACTCACATTTCAGAGGAAACTGTGGAAGAGAAGTTCTATTTTTTCCTTATTTAACATCACAACAACTTCTTTTAAATTGTACTGGTGGTTGCCTTTTTTTTTCTCTGAACTTTCCCTCTTGTGCAGAATGGTGGGCTGCAAATAGTCCATGAATTATGCACTTATATTTCCCATTCGTTAATTTTAAAGGCTCTGAAGAACTGTATATTTGTTATAAAAATACCTTAATACATAAAATGGACATTAATTCAAACAAAATAATAAAAACAATGTCTGATAGAATAATTATGTCTAGAATTATCTCTAAGAATTATTATTTCTATTTTGAATATGCTACAGTACTATTTCCTTGGGTACATGGAAGGACTTCACTAGAATATCTGCAGGATCTGCTGTAGATTTCTAGCTTTCTAATCTCAATTATAACTCTTTTTTTTTAAATTCCAGATTGTAGCTACCAAAAATCCTGGAATACCATGCAAAAATGGCATACCCCAGACTCTGTATTAGTTTCCATTGGCTTAATTTGTGGGCTCCCAGCCTTCATGATTTTGTGATTATCTGCATTTCTGAGCCACTGAGTTCACTGGACTATGTCAGTTCTTAGGAGCCTACACTGGAAATGTCAAAGATATTGCAATCAAGACCATTCTTATTCTAAATTCCATACAAAACTTAAGGTTTTAAGGGGGGTGGGGTTTTCTGTTGTGTCTTTTTGTTTGTTTGTTTGTTTGTTTTTGTTTTTTGTTTTTTTTTAATGAAAACCACAAGCCAATGAAATCTCTTCCAATTCTTCATCAGAATTTCCAAAGTGTGCCTATGAAAACTTTACTTAACCAGATACGTACACCTATTCCTGAAAAGCCTTTATAGGTTTAGTAGTTGATATATTCCATAAAACAACCCTAAACCAAAATAAAACCAAACCAAAACCCAACGAAAAAACACCCAAAATGAAACTAAACCACTTCACCATGCAGAGGTTCTATCAGACATAACTTACTGCATTTTGTACCACTGTTGCCTTACACCTCAAACTGTACTGTGGACTACTGCTTTAAGCCAAGAAATGAACATGACTGTACAGCTTTGTAGCTTTAATGGCTTCTTTTTTGATTATATTCATATCCTATTTAGTCTTGCAGAGTATGAGAGGACTACACTTAAGACATCTTAGAAATCAAGTTGAGCCAGCAGAGCCATAGCTCACGAGATCTGTTCTGCTTTCCTGATGTTACAAGCGAAACCAGCTCAGCTGAGTTATGAGTTCCCCAAATACAGTAATTTCACGACTAGAAGGCACACTCTTTTGACTAAAATTTTCCCTCGAACCCGGAAGTATGCCTTATAGTCTGGTGCGCCTTATCTGATGTACAAAGTTGCAACATTTGCCAAACCGGAAGTGTGAGCTGTGAGCCATGGGGGGAGCCGGAAGTGCCACGGCAGCCGGCTGGGGGCGGGCCCGGAGGCCCACAGCACCGTCCCTGCCGGGTGGAGGTGGGCCAGGGGGCCCGCAGCACAGCTCCTCTCAGGTCCAGGCAGTCCCGGGAGCCCACAGCTGCCGGATGAAGGCGGGCTAGGGGGCCCGCGGCACCCCCGTTCCCGGGTCCAGGCAGTCCCGGGAGCCCATGGCTGCCGGGTGAATGCCACCCAGGGGGCCCGTGGCACCCGCCTTCCCGGGTACAGGCAGTCCCAGGGGCCCATGGTTGCTGGGTCCAGGGGAGCCCAGTGGCTTGCGGCACCGCCCCTGCCGGATGGAGGCGGGCCCGGGGGCCAATGGCTGCCGGGTTGAGGCGGGGCCTTGGCCAGCAACTGCACGGGGTGAGCTGGGGGCAGAGCCTCACTGCAAAAACAAGTGCGCCTTATAGTCCAGTGCGCCTTATCTGATCTACAAAGTTGCGAATTTTGCCGACTCCGGGGGGGTGCGCCTTATAGTCCGGTGCGCCTTATGGTCGTGAAATTACTGTACTTTATTCTTTCAAAATGACTGTACCCTACATTAACTGCAAGAGTAGGTGTTAAGTTTTGTCATACAACTTAAAACCATACTATTGCAATTTATTTAACAGAGCTGACTAAGCTTCCTCTGGGAAATGGTGCCAAGCTCTATTCTGCAGGTGGGTAGGAGCATTTCTGGCCCTGATACTGACGCACCAACTAGAAGCTTCCCTAATTCCCAAGATTATGTTGTACTTAAAAAAATAGTAGCCATGTTGTACTTTAAGTCATAAATTTTTACTTTTAAGTCTGTTTCTGAAGCATAGTGGGCTTCATAAAATATTCTATTTGTAATGGCTGAGGCCATAATTTACCATTTGAAGTCAATATAATCAAGTTTTCTTATATTATTCTGTTTTTGTTAGAGATATTTTTATCCTTAAAGCATCATCAGTAGAACATCCAGTTTACATGAGTGGTGGTAAAATGAAAGTATCTTATTTTACAAATCAACAGTCTTGAAATAGTGTCCTTAGTGCAGCAATAGCAAATCCAGAGCTAACAGAAACCCTACATTTTGGTAAATATGACCGTTATTTCTCATTTCTTGTTGGTCTTGTATCTGCAGCCACATGAAGGGTGAATTGTTGATAATTTCCAGCGTAAGCCCTGGCACTGAAATCGTCCAGCTACTGGTTTTTTTTCACTGAACCATTCAATAATTACTAAGAAGAAAAATTAATATTGGAAATATTTCCTTGTGTATTTTTATTCTAGTTACCCAACATGTTTATGCACTTTCATTATGTTTAGCATAAGCTGGCTGGTTTGATATTTCTGGGTCACTATATATTGCTCTTTTTTCATCTCAGCGTCAGGTCTTACAAAAATGGGAGCAACACAAAAGTCAATAGTGATTTGGGTGTTCATGGGGATGTATTTTAGCCTTCTGCTCTAACAGTGTTTCTTGCGTTGTGCTCGACAACTGTCACACACAAAAAACTTACGAGTGTTGTGTGTGTAGTCATTAAGGCCTGTGTTTTAGGCACAGAAAACCATAGAAACCAAGCAGAAAATATAAAACCAATTATTTCAACAGGATCCATTTGGATGCATGGATTCCCTAGGCACTCAGCATGTGTGTCTTGGACAGCAATCATGTTTGCACTACTAAAGCAGCAAGTTTTACACAAACAGTCCTGGGTTTGCTTGCTGTGCTCAAGAATGTGCTTTTCAAAGCAAACCTCACTGTCCCATTAATCTGATTTGGTTTTGATGTGCACTAACTTGATGAGTTTAAGGTGCAACTAAATTGGAAGTGCACATCAACCATGAATGGGCAATTAGTTCACAGAATGAGATCTTAACTGGTCTGATGTAAAGCCACCCTTCAGGCCTTCAAAACCACACAGTGGGTACCTGCAGCCTGTTTGCCTCTGCAGATCCACATCACACTATTTGCTGAAAAATTTGTGGAACTGAAAATCTTGTGGAAGAGCAGATTGCATTTTAGGACTTCTCAGGGTGGAAACTGGTTCTTGTACAGTAATTTCACGAATACAAGCCGCACCAATTTGACCAAAATTTTGGTGGAAACCCGGAAGTGCGGCTAATATTCCGGGGCGGCTAATCTATTAACAAAATTCTAAAAGCTGCCAACACGGAAGTGAGAGCCCGCGGCAGCCCCAAGCCAAGCTGGAGCCCGGCCGGCCCCGGCAGAGGTGGGAAAGCCTGGCAGAGGCGGGGCCAGTAGTGTGGGGGCGGGCGGCAGAGCCTGAGCCAGCATGGCGGGGGAGCCCGGGAGAACTGGGGCTAGCAGTGCAGGGGAGCATGGCAGAAGCAGGAAGGCCGGCGGGTGGGGCTGCCTGGCAGCGGGGGAAGCCCAGCATAATCGGGGCCAGCAGCGTGGGGGAGCCCGGCGGTGCGGGGGCCTGCAGTGCCGGCCAGGGCGAGGAAACGCGGCGGCGGTGCAGACGGGAGGGGGCAGCCGGCGAGCCTGGTGGCGGCGGCGGCAGCCCTGCCGGCGGGGCGAGCGAAAGCGGTGCTCGCGAAGCGCCGCCGCCGCTCGCGGAAGCGCCGCCACGAGCGAAAGCGCCGCGGGGCGGGCGCGGCGCTCGCAAGGCGCGGCGCAGGGCGAGCGAAAGCGGCAGCGGGGCGGTGCTGACGGGAGAGGGGGGCCAGCGAGCCCGGCGGCGGCGGCGGCAGCACCAGCCTACCAGCCCCGCTGAGCCGTGGCGCTGAGCTGGGCCACCCGGCCCCGTCGGCAACCATGAGCGGGCCGAGCCTTCCTGGCCCCGCCCCGAGCCAGTAAAGCCCGCTGTGCCGCGATCCTGTTACTAATTGGCCAATTTGTGAAAGCTGCTCACGGATTCTCGCGACAAACGAAAGTGCGGCTAATATTCGGGGTGCGGCTTATCTATTGACAAAGACAGCAACATTGTCGAGGCACCGGGGGTGCGGCTTATAATCCGTGTGGCTTGTATTCGTGAAACTACTGTACTTGTTTTCACTGTTCCCAGAACATTAAGACTTCAATCTAGATCCTAAGATCATTGCAATAGAAATACGAAAGAAAGATAATAGGCTGCAAATATGAAATCAAATTAGGTTCTAGGTCTCCAGCAAAAGGGGAACTGAGGCTGCCTGACAGCATCAAACTAGGAGACAGTTCCTTTATACTTCAGTGCTGTAAGGAAAAGCAATTGAATCAGAAGGTTAGTCTCTTTTCTTTCTATCTCCACAGTCAGAAAAAAAGGAACAATTCTTATTTATTAGATCAGCATAGTCTGCAAGGCTTCACAAAATAACAAAGATGTAAGTACTTCCTTGTGCCTAAGGCTTGCCCTCTCAAAGGACATATATATAAATCATACAAATATATATATTCATTAATTTTATACTTTGCTGAGCACTTTCAGAGATACTATCATCAGCTGGGCAGAGCAGGGAATGTATTTTCAATGAAAATACTCTGGAGCACCATTTCATGTTTTCACAAAATGTAACATCTCCCATATATACCAGTGCACTGCAATAAGCATTCCAAATTGCTGGTTTGTCTGGTTCTAGCAGAGTGAACCTGACCTTGTTCTTTAGAAAGAATTTTTTCTGGCAGAAACATCTAACTCTTCACATATGACCTCGAATTCAGCCACTTTCCACTTCCCACGCTAATTTATGGCTATTTTGTCATGACAGATCTGCTGAGTGAGACTGCATCCACAATAATCACTTTAAGCAAGAAATCAGATTTAAAAGCTAATCAGGAAAATACATTTTTGTGCATTTTAATATTTTTCAATTCATATGAAACAAAATGAAAATGTAGAATATATCAAACTCATTTCACCTTTTGAGGGTAAGCGGAAAGACTCATTTTAAAGAAAATTTTTACTATTTGTTAAAGACAGTCAAAATTTGGCATGCTAATGGTATAGCCTTTGGAAAAAGGTATGTACTTTTTTAAGGTTAATTTGATATATTGCCATCATTAAGGACTTGAGAATAGCTAAGTCTAATGGAGCTGTTCAGATGCATAAGGGTAGTACAATGGCTGCTTTTTGTTCTTTTCCAGAAAATGCTGTAGCTTCACTTGATCACTGGTAACAGAATGGGCTGACAGTCACTACATCCCAATCTGGGGAACAGAATTTCACTTCTAGGAATCATGCAATTGGTGACTTAGTTTGAAATCTGCTAAATTAGAATTAGCAACAGTATTGCCCAAGAAATCTCTCTAGGATCCAGACTGAGATAATTAAAAACATACACTTACTTTATACTTGAACCAAACTGGACCAAACTCCAAGAAAAGCAGGAGGCAAACATAGACCTTAACTACAAAGTCACAGGACAAAGTTACACTGAGCAGTTTGGTTTCACTGAGCTCACTGGAGACCACCAAGTTTGTATTCCCCAAACTTTAGGCATTAAGGGGGCACCTGGAGCAAAAGTGCCTGCCTTGCCTTATGGAGTAAAGGCAGAGAGGTGCTTTCAAGGGCGATGCAAGTCTTAGGTGGAAATCAAATCTCTGGAAGAACTAATCCCTCACTTATTTCTACAGAGAGTCTTAATTGATTGATGTTAAAGAGGTTGAATTTAGATTTAGGACTCAGCAAATTCATAGGAAGAAAGGTTTATGTTGTAATTCACTGTTGGTTTGGGTCCATAATGCTTGTCTTGATCAAATTTTTAAAAATGCAGAATTTTTACAAGTGATTTTCATGGATTGGCTTGACTCTATATAGCTGGTGGAAATAGAAATCCTGTTTTATTATTAAATAGAGCCAATATTTACTAAACTATTATGCAAGCCCCTAGCAGATTTCCATTTTTTCTCTGTTACCTTACTCTACTAATATCCGGGTTTCCTGATGTCAAGATTACAGATATCCAACAAAAATCTTGGAAGGAAGTAATGATTACCCAAAGAATGGAAGGATAAAATAGATAAAAAATGAATTATCTTTGAATGGAATTTAAGTGGGAAAGAACAGAGTACATTTCATTTTGACTTTTTTTTATTTTACAGTCACGTCAACAAGGACAAGATATATTTATTTTACTGACTAACATTTCTGGAAAAAACATCAGAGCTGTTCTTCTGCCTTTAAAAATTCCATAATGGCAGTTGAAAAGGTGCAAATTCTTATGTTTTTAATGTAATATTTAATCTACACTTAATTACAAAAAGAAACCATGTAATCCACTTAATGAGATGGAGTTAAAAATAGCAAAAAGGGCTACCATAATATATAATAAATTTTGACAGCTGTTTCTACTTAGGGAAATAATAAATTCTATCCAGGAAGTTGAAGAACTCAAAGAGGAAGCAAATTCTCATTGTATGCCTGAAGTCTGAAGGGCAATTCACGAGGGCACTAACAATCTTCAGAGCCAAAGCTCAAGATCTCATTAAAGCATAGAATACTTTATGCATATTAAAACACTAAGGTCTGGCTCGTTGCTTAGCTGTGCTGCAGAAGTGTAAAATCTTATTTAGTTCTACTGCTACTTTTCTGTCCAGCTTTACCAAGGTGCTTTTGAACTAGAAAGTTGCTCTAAGAACTTCTGTGTATTTTCTTTCTCACACTGGTGAAATCAATTCACATTTGATCCTGAGAATGCAGTTATTCTGTCCTCAAAGGATTTATTCTGTGATCAGTTCACAAAATAACAGGTGCTATGAAGCTTTATGCATATTAAAAATGATGCACAGTAGGTTTTCACATCCTCAGGTTGTGCAACCATACCTCTCACTTACATAATCATCATACATAAATATTCTTTGCATCAAAAGTTATCTACTCTGTACCATATCTACAGTCAGTAAAACTGTAAGAGAAAAAAAATGTCTTAAGCTAAATGAATCTCTTTTAGAAAAAAAAAAAAGTCATCATGTTCCCTCAAAAAACTGAAAGAAATTAAGCATAAAAATTGAAGGAAATGAATAAAATGATCTTCCCTGTTAAATATACCATACTTACTCAATTAAATATTTAAAGTATAAGCAGTTCTAAAGACATTTACTTTATTTTTCATCCAAGTATATTAAAATATGATTTGATCACCATCCACTCTCGGGTATGTTTTTACTCAAAGTGCTACAGTCTCACACAGAAACCTATAATCAATGCAACAGCTGCAAGCTCCAGATCTAAGGCTGAAAGTAAGGTTCACCTTTTTAGAATAGTGAATAATTAATCATTGCAAATAAGGCCTGCAGTAGCTTCTCTTGCATTTGAGCTTTCAAACCAAGATTGAATATCTTTCGGGTCCTTTACTGAAGTCACCAAGGCTTCTTCAGTATTCTGAAGGATGTCCCCAGGAGGTGATGCCCCAAAGACAGATACTGAGCTCCTGAAGACCCCAGACAAAAAAAGTCTTACCAATCAGCATGAAAAATCTGAGAAACTTTCAAGCAAGCATGACTCTACTGGAGCCTTCAAAACTAATCGACTGTATTGAATGAAGCTGCCAACATAAAACAGGTATTCTGAACTACTTCCTCACCTTTATCCTTAAATCAATCCTACCAACAAACTTAATTTCACTATTGTACCGAGGAAGAGTTTTTATTCAGAAAACAGAAACATACCTATCCGTCCATTAAAAACAATCAGTATTGTTGATGCCTTCTCATAAATCCCTGCCTATGTTCTTATCTTTCTTTAACAATTTGAATGATGTCTTTCCTCATTTTTATGCACTATTATCAAAGCAAGCAATTACTGGGAAGGGGAGAGAGAGAAAATACAAATAACCTTTTAGATTAATGGGATGGAAAAAGCATAACATAAGAAAGCAAGAAGAGGCAGACTTGCTTGGTCTTAGAGCAGGTGCCATGGCACTGTATCTGACTTCTTTTCTTAAATAGTTGCAGTTTACTCTCTCTGGCAGGCAGCAGCAGCCACAGGATTTGGTTTTTAACCTCTCTGGGAGAGGAAATTTATTTCCCCTCACCTCTTAGGCATTGAAACTCAACCTTGTTCACAGTGGTAAGAAATACTGAGCTGACCATGAATTTCACAGAGTAGGAGTCAGCCTACACCACTCCCCACACTGACTCCTCTCATTTTCAGCCTCTCACCTTCATCACTGAACCTGTTCCAGTCAACCTTTCTCCAAAACGTTTTCAGTGTTTTGTATAGCAAAGTAATTCCTGTTGCTCTATTACATCTAATTATTTTCAATCTACAACATACTTTCTCCTTTCCTTCTGAAATTTGATACATCCAAGTGACCAGGATGACGAAGTCCAAATCTTATCTTCACAATAACTAAAAATATTATATACATTGATAGATGCAGTCATTGATAATTTCAAAGAATAAAGAAGAATCAATAACTACTTCTTCTCCTAAAACTTCACCTGATTGAATAAGCTGACAAAAAAACCCAGATTTCCTTTTCCTGCAGCCTGTTTTGGTGCACTTTCTCTTTCACCTAAATGACATCACCTATTCTCAGTATTTCCAAAGGTATTTTCTGCCTTTGAATGATCTAAATACCTCCTGGCTGTAGTCCAAGCTCCCATTTTTAGCACCAGAATGGAAGGTGTGCCTTGTCACCTCCAGCTAACTAAGAAAAAGAAAGTTTCAAGTTTGTCAGATCCCTTTCCCCTCATTCAAACTTATGCTTCTCTTTCATCATAAGAACACTCAGCCTATTTCTCCTTTAGCGAAGCTGTTGCTAAATCCTATCTGCCTTCCTTTCATGTTGTTCTATAAACTTGCTTTCTTCTCTCTCTGATCCTGAAACCATAGTAGGTCCTTTTGACAGCATCCCTTTTTCTGCTTGTCACCTTAAGTCCTTCAGTGTACTGGGAATCCAGCTGCTGAACACCCCACCCTTGACAGCTGTTTTTATCATTCCTTTGACACTTTGGTTTTTCATCTTCAGATTCATAAGTCTCTGCCTCATATGTGAATTGATGTCTCAGGCTTTAGCTTAGCCTGTGGTGCCCTCTGAGCTCTTGTATCCAAATGTCCCTTGTTTCTGAATAGTTTTCATTGTGTTCTCTGTCAATACTCTATGCAATCACATGGAAGCAATACAGCTTCCCTGGCACAGCTGCAAACATTATTGCTTAATAATGCTTTTTATTTTTGGTAACAAGAAGAGAAGCAAAAATGCTTTCTTGAGTCAGGTCCCAAAACAAGGGTTTTGCTCTAAGAAGTCCCCCTACGTTCCAACTAAACACAGAACTGTAACAAATGTGCTGCTCTGTACTGTTTTTATTCCACTTGGGGGAAAAAAAGGCTCAGGAATTTTGAAGCCACTTAGCAACCTTGGCACTTCAGGGCCTGAGCAACAAGGAGCAAACAAAGTACAATTAAGATTAATTCCTCAACTCTTTGTGCCTTCTGCCTTTCCTGAGAGGATCTCTCAGGAGCTTAAACTTCCATCCCTGAAACTATCTGGGACTGCTTAGAACAATATTATTTATGTGTTGGACACAGTTTCACTGTTTGTCCTTACAGCTTTTGCTTCCTTTCAGAACAGCATATGATAATAACAAACACCAGTAAAAGTGCCTGCAGCAAAGGAAAACACCAACTGCCTGAAGCTGGCAATCTGGAGGTCAAAGTTCCAGACCTGTTCCAGACAAACTGCTGTGTGACCTGCTGCCAGGTTCGCATGCAAATAATTTCTGCATAAGCAATAAAAATACCTGAGCTCAAGCAGGCTACAAGGCTCATCTCCATGTCTAACCAAACTCCAGATCTGCAACCATATATCTTCACTTTTCACCTTTCTCCTTCTTATGTTTTTCAATGAATTTGATTTAATGGTATCAGGGCACTTCTAGCATTTACTTTCCACGAGCGCTCAAACAATTGAGTTTTCCTGATATAAATGGCTGTGGAGAAGGAATTAATGTCAAGGTCTTAAGCCTAAGCATTTGTGGCAACCTAACATATGAATCAATGCAGAAATGATAGACACTCTGTCACTTAGTAAATGGAAGACACCATTGTGATATATAGCTGAGTACCTCTAAGGAACAGAGCTTGGAAATTAAAAACTAGCAGAGCTGTCTACAGTATATAAAGGGGAAGGCAGGGCATGAAAAGGTGGAATGGAAAAACACATATGAAATCTAAATTATTAAAGAAGGTTAATGAAAAATATGATACTTTACTTTTTAAAATATTGAGCTGTTAATAACCTGTCTCTCATTAGTTCTGAGTGTGAATTTCAACATTTAGGTTGAGTGATCTTTCTCTCCTTACTTTCCTTCCCTTGTCTTCACTATTCCAGTTCTCAGTGAAAGAGACAGGTCTTCATGGTTATCACACACATACCTTTATTAGAGCTGTACCTTTCCAAATTACATTTCCCTTCCATCACAAATTTCATTCTCCTGTGGTTAGTTTATAATGAGTAAACTTCACCAGAACAGGGATTTTCATAATTTGTTCTATAAATAATTATGCCTTTTAATAAAAAAGTTAATTATAGACAGCAACATAAAGTTAGCTGTATTCCACAGAGCTGGACAAATTGCAAAACAGCTCAATGCAAGTGACAATAACTGCAACCATAGACAAAAAAAAAAAAGAGTAATCACATTCAGCATTTATGCAAAGTACATTACAAAAAATTAAATATGCGTTTCTAACCCTAAAATAGAAACCATATATGATCCATAGAATGTTGAATTTAATGTCATTATTATTATTAAATTATTTGTGTCTCATGGTACCATTTTGCAAAAATAGCTAGTTAATGGCATGTTAGAATTTAAATTATTATTTTTAAAAAATGAAATATGCTCAGAAATTCAGATCTGCATGAACAATGCTGAAAACATGATTCCTAGGAGAACACTAGGAGGAAAGGTGTCTCCCAAGCAACATCTTCCTAACATCACAATTCCATTTCCACTTAAAAGTTAAACTTCTGTAGAGGATTTAGTACCTTTTCCCCATTTTAGCTTCAATTTCTGTTACATAAGAGAAGGCAAGTGGAAGGCAGTACTGACACAGCACAGACCTACTTCAACTGCTAATTATTCATTTCAGAGCACAAGTGCTCTGCTTCCAAAAGATGGTAAAAGCCTGTGCTGAAAAATAATTCACAGAAGAGAAAAATCAACACAATTATTTTTACAAGCAATAATATTGTTCTACTTGCCTGACCTTGCAGTCAACTTCCAAACTTACCCATATGTCCATTTTTAACTTCTGAAACTTCTTGGGAAACAAGGGTTTGCTTTGTGCTTACATCTGGTTTCTATTTTGTCAAACACAAAGCATTTTATGGGTGAAATAGATTATAATTTCCACTTTAGTAAGATCACAGAATCATACAATGGTTTGGGTTTAAAGGCCCTTTAAATGCCATCTAGTCCAACCTCCCTGCAAAGAGCAGGCACACCTTGAACCAGATCAGGCTGGTCACAGTCCCATCCAGCTTGACCATGTTTCTAGAGATGGGAACTTTTAAATGTTGTGGGGGTTTTTTTGGTGTTTGTTTTGGTTTGGTTTTTTCTTTTTTTAACCTGCTGAGGTGAGGCCACCCTGAAACACTGCTGGGGCTTGGGAGCAGCTACCCTTGTGAGCAGAGCCACAAAAATGAGCCCCCTTCTGCACTACTTGTGAATAACTTTATACCTACAACCAGGATTAAGTGAGGTGCTTCGCACATTGCAAGTCAAACACATTCAAATTCCTACATAGACCAGCGAAATATTTTACTTACTACAACTTCTACTGGCAAAACACCTGTATTATAGAATCACATCATCAATCTCCAGCTACTAGCGAAGAGACATGCACTGATTTACCAGTAAGACATGAATACACTCTCCCAAGGGATTTATTTAAAACTTTGACCTATCTTTTCTGTGACTCTCTCTGAATAAAAGACTTGAGAACACTTCTCCTCCATAAGAAGTTCTATTTTAGCAGAGTTTAGCTCAGTTTGAGGGAGGTCAGCAATGGACTGCTCCATGCTTTTCTCCTCTCACTGTGGGGTTCACATTCAGTTCAGGAACTTTAAAAAAATCCTTTTTTTTATATACCTACTTTAAAATACTATTTATTGAATAAACCAATGTTAGAAATCCCATAGAATTAACCTCCTTTGGGTTTAACCTGGAACAGAATTGTTAATTACATGTTAAGGTATTTTAATAACATAATTTACATTGCCCTGAGTTAAATCCTAGAAATGCTAAGATACATCTTTTACTGGCCCTACAGCCAAGTAAATTGAACACACTATCTGGTCTTTTTGGCAGGTTGCTAGTCAAAGAGTACACACAGTGGCCCACCAGCTCTCCAAAGCAGCCCAGAACCTACAAACTATTTATTTTGCTCAGTGATAAGGAAAAAAGGAAGACAGGCAAGTATACTCTATGAAATTATCAGACAGGGAAAAGTGTGGTAGGGCACAAATCCCTAAGAGAGTTGCTGTTCTAAAGCACAAGAAATAACTTGCTATTTTCACAGTTGCAACTATAATTTTGTTCATTGTACTTAACAGAATGATGCAACAAAAGTACCTCTAAAATGGATGCACTCCTGAAGAATTTAAAAGCATTTTCATGACTGGTAAGTTTGTTTCAGAGAAAAGTCTTTTACATTTATCTCTCTTTCCAGTAATGTCAGCTTGCACTAGAGTGAAATCAAAAATCCATCATGAAAACATACAGTAATTTCACGAATACAAGCCGCAGCAATTTGACAAAAATTTTGGTGGAAACCCGGAAGTGCGGCAAATAGTCGGGTGCGGCTAATATATTAATAATTTTCTGACATTTACAACCCCAGACGTGCCAGCCAGAGTGCCGAGCCAAGCACCGGCCAGTAAAAGCCGGCATTTCGCAATTGTTACAGTGTTACCGTGTTGCCCTGGCTCCCTGCAGGCAGCACGGGGGGCGGGGAGAGAGGCGGGAGAGCTCTCTTTCCTCCTCTGCCGCAGCCCAGGGGAGCCGACGGGGGGGGGGGCGCCGCCATTGCCACGGCTCGGGGGGGGGCGGGAAGCGCGCGCCGCCATTGCCGCGGCTCGGGGAGGAGGCGGGGTGCTTTGTCCGCGCCCGCCGCCGGCGCCATGGGCGCGGGAAAGCTCCGTCCCCGCCCGCCGCCCCTGCCGTAGGAGCGGGGGAAGCTCCGTCCCTGCCTGCCACCGCGGGGCAGCGCCGACCCGGGGTGACTGAGCCCAGTGGCAGCGGTGGCCGGCCCCGAGCGGCAGCACCGGGCTGGGCCACCTGGCCCCGTCAGCGGCCCCTAGCGGGCCGAGCCTGCACAGTCTTAGCTCAGCCAGTAAACCCCGCCCTCCCGCGGTTCTGTTACTAATTGCACGCGGGTCCTCGCTGCGAACGACAGAGCGGCTTATATTCGTGTGCGGCTTATCTATGGACAAAAACCGAAATATTTGCCAACACCCAGAGATGCGGCTTATACTCAGTGCGGCTTGTATTCGTGAATTTACTGTACTTTGAAGAACTTGGTCCTAATCTTCAAGCCTCAGGGTTGGATTTTTTGTTTGTTTATTCATTCACTCTCTAGGGAAGAGACAAAGCAGAAGAAACTTCATGTTCTTCTGTGTTCTCTCCCACAGCATTAATTTTCACCACTTTAGTCTCAGCAGGTCACCACAACTTTGCTATGACTGAGTTTACTGTATTAGATGAAAATACATTTACATAGAGAATTCCCCATCATAAACAAATCAGCTGTAGAAGGGAGAGAAAACTATCTTTTCAAATCCACTATCTAGAACTTCTGAACTGCCCCACAGCTGATTACATCCAACTAACTGCACAAGTGCTGGCACCAGCCTGAATCATGATTTGAGAACCTCTACACAAGCTGTGGGACTCCAGCACCCCTCCCACTTTCAAGAGTAATAAATAGTATTTTTATTATCTTTATTGTCAGCTGTGTATATATTTTACAATTAGAACAATTGATCCGGCTATTCTTATGAGGCTACACACAGGACTGGCCACATCCTCACATACACTACAAGTTTGAACTTACAGTCAGAATATCATCTTTAAAAGGTAAAAAACCCTACTGCCAACCCAGACAAAAAATTTCTTTGATTGAAGGAACTTTCAAACCTACTAGCATGCCTGTTTGAAGCAATACCTTAAAAACTCCTTATGCAAAACAGATTTCATTGGTATTTTACAGTAATGCCTTCTGTCAAGGAAGCATCCAATGGGAACAAGTTACTACTATATGGACTCTATTATAGCTTGCCATATTTTTACTAGTGTTTTAAATGTCCACACAAGAAATTGCCCATTAAATTTATAGACCAATTTTATGCTAATTATACTCATTACACTCTGTGAGAAAACTAGGTAATTGGGCTGTTGTACTTCTATCTTTAGAAATAAATTAGAATTCCTGCTTAGAATAATTTAAAATGTCTGACTGTGGCTGTTCAAAGCATCCATTAACAAATGCTGGCTTCTACTCGACTTCTCACTGCATTAAACAGGCCATTTCTACGCACAAGACAAAGCAGCTAATCAACTGGAAGTTGAAAATAAATATGCAGGGGGCAGGCATACAAACTGCAGCATTAAAATGCATTTGCCTTATGCCAAGATTCATTTGCAAATTCATCAAGCGTTATACTCACTAAGTCATGTTGATGTGTTTTCAAGATGGTTAACTGCTCGAAAACAAATAATATTTACAGTACAGCTCAATGGAGTTATTCAGCAGCACTCAAAAGCAGAGTGAAGGGGTAGGTGCACAGAAGCATTTGCATTGCTGCAGCACTCAGGGTGTTGCTCTGGTGAAAGGTGCCCCTGCCCATGGCAGGGGGGTTGGAACTAGATGAGCTTTAGGTCCCTTCCAACCCAAGCCATTCTGTGATCTAACTCTCAGATCCTTTTTACAGCTGAGGGGCTCTGATTTCAATTCTTAAGGCTTCTAAAATTATGCACAGTCTTTATTGTGACTATTCAGAGATCTAGGAGAGCCAGTATAACAAAGCCAAGCTGTCCAGCAGAAAATGCCAGAAAAGAGTGCAGGGACTAATTTTTTATTTGTGAAGAGTTACTAACTCTCTGCAGAGAAACACTTCCCTGCACTCAGGGAAACCTGAATTCTCTCCCAAAGCAGAGCAACTAAGTCTGCTCCAAACCTAGACTAATAAATAAGCATATTATTATCTTAAAGCCATATCTTTGGTATACAATTTAATTTAAAACTCTGCTTAGCAATCTCCTAAGGGACAATAAACTTTTAGGTACCAAAAAATCCCAGTCACCATGGTCTAAAACAGCCTGAATAGAGATACAATCACCCAATGCATTCAGTGCTCAAAGTTTCACTTCCCATACAATGAAGATTCAGTGAGCCAGGAGGGGAAAAGAACACAAACAAAAATAAACAAAAGAAAATTGTACACATCTACTTGGATAGCTCACATATAAATAAAAGAACAGATGTTTTCGTTTGTTTTGTGAAAGGTGGTAATCTAAGATCAGTCATCCATGCATCAAATAAGTGCTCCACATCTGTTGACTCAACAGTGCTGTGACAGCACCACAGCTCCTCCTGAGAATGCCTTCAAAGTTGAATCCTGGAGGCAAAATCATCTGAGGAATGCTTTGTTTCAGATGTGATTAACAAAACCTCTTGGCAGTAGCTCCAGCTCAGCTATTCTAGAATTTCAGAAACAATCATAGGTGAAAAAAATGACAGCGAAAAAGTCGGGCCTGGACAAGATGCCATGCAAATCTGTGTTAAGTGGATACTGAGCTATGACTGGCTTGTATTTTGAACATAGTTACCTATGCAGTTCAGCATCAGTTTACCAAGTAAAGCTTACTACAGCTGTTGCCTCAGAACTGCAATATTACTCTAGGATTGGGCATCCAGCTATTGAGTCAGAAAAGAAATTGACTGGGAATATAATCACCAAATCTGAAGTGGTACTTGATGGGAATTACATTTTTAATTACAGAAGTGAAAGCAACTGACATTAGGAAATAATAACAAGAGTTCTGCAATATTATAAGTCCTGCATCAAATTAAAGCAATCAATAGTTCTACAACTAGAATAAAGTAATAGATCTTCACAAAACAAAAAATAGAATACATGGTAGAAAAAGAAATGGGAGACTTGAAAACATTCCTTAAGCAGTTTTAGGTAAGAACCGATGTCTCTGGCACCTGAATGCTACAGCAATACACACTTTGTGAAGATAAGATGATAGAACAGCTAAAAAATTGGGCATCACATACAACCATCTGTGCCTCAGTTTAGGAAAAAAACAATTCCAGGAGGAAAAAATTCCAGGGAGAGAAAAACCTCAGGAGTACAACGATTCCACTGTCAATAAAAACTTTAAGTTACTACTTCTTAGGCCTGTTACCCAGTGGATTCCCTTAGTAAATTTTAGCTAGTATTTCCACAGAATAAGTGACATTTTAATATTAGGGTGTTTTACTTTAGACGTAAACAATTCAAGGTTAGAGATTCAAACCATTTAAACCAATCCAGGCACCAAGTAAAACAAAAACTTTTTTATGTTGCAATTTGGCTAAAAAGGTGGTATTTTATACAAAGGATCATAAAATGGCTTGGGTTGAGTGAAATGTTAAAGCTTGCCTTGTTCCAGCCCCTCACCACTGGCAAGGAGACCTTCTGCTAGACCAGGTTACTGGAAGCCCCATCCAACTTGGCCTTGGACATTTCTCCAGAGATGGGGCATCCACATCTCCCCTGGGCAATCTGTTCAAGGGCCTCACCATCCTCACAGGGAATAATTTCTTCCTATTATTCAGTTTAAACCCACCCCCTGTCACTTTAAAGCCATCACCCCACACACCTTTAAACTCCTTACCAGCTCTTTTGCAGCCTCTTTGGTACTGGAAGGCTGCTGAAATGTACACAATGTGTTTCTGTCCCTGTAGTTTTGTCACCTATGAAACCAGAAATTTTATCTGATATATATTACATGGATTGTATGTGAATAATGAAACCTCCTTATTCTACAACTATTAGAAAACTTGCAAATTATAATATATTCTGGCCTATTATGAACAGTTTGAGGCCAAATAGAATTCCCAGTATTCATCACACACTGTTCCTTTAACAATGTACCTTGTATCCCAAGACAGAGCTCCAAATAATGGGGGAAACCCACACAGAGGACAAAATTCTTGATATCACGATATTCTGACATGATAGAAATACAAGTACAATGTGTGTGAGCAAAACATCCAGTATTGAGGGTGTTTGCCCAGAATCTGCCATGATTGTGTGAAAATGAAGGTAGCCATCAGCCACATGAAATAGTAATCAGGCAGTTACCAAGAGACCTCAGGTGGGAAAAAAAAACCAGCTTAAGAATCAAATATAAAAAGCCCTAACATTTCTACCAGAGAAAAAAGCAGTGAAAACCTGGTCTGATATCAAGAAAGTGCCCCTGGCACTTCAAGCTCTGTGGGAGCACCTCCCCTGCCAGTGGGCTGAGAACACAGGGCACAAGCAGCATGGGTCACCTTTGGGGTCCTGCCCCAGCAGCTGGGTGGATTAGCAGGTGATAGAACAGCCCAGGTAAGAACACAGCCACAGCATCCTCAGATGATGGATGCACACAGGACAACATTCTGAGAAGGGTGGGCTTATACAACTGAAACTTCCTGGTAAAGAGACAGGGGTGAGCATCTACCTGCAAATTTGAGGATGTAGTGTGGGGGCTGCAATAGGAGTGTGTTTAGGTATGTGGAGGTGTTTACTAAGGTTTTATAAGGGTCTAGTAGTCATTTATCTGTTACATTGCTGCTATTAATCCTGCATGTATAGTTCATGGACTAACAGTTAATTACAAGCTATCAATAAATCCACAAATCAGTTCAATTCTACCTCGATTTAAGTAAGACATGAGCTGTTTTAGTGTCTTCTGCCTCACACTGATCAACTTACCTACCTCAGGTTTTTATTTTTCTTTCCCTTTTCTTTCACCTGAAGGCACCCCAGATATTCAGGAAATCAAACCACTATCTACATAGGTCACACTTGCTTCAGACTGATTCCTATCAGAGTATGACAATAACTGCACTCCTCCAAAGCAAGGGTTCCAAAACCTGGGCAAAAATGGATCATGTCTTTGAAAAGAACATATTAAGCCTTTGGGTTAGACAAATGAAAAGAGGTTTAACATACATTCTACCCTTCTAAAATGTGGCTTCATAAACAGGATGCTCTAATGAATTTAATCCCTGAGATCAGGTTTTTGCTTCAGGAAATTCCAATTAAACACCACATGAAAGCTTGGTGTGTTTGTCTCCCTGCAACTGAAAGCTCAGTGTTAGCTCCTAGTTTTTCCAGAAATCATTAGAGTGTCATATTTTTCTTTTTTAAACCGCATAAAGAAATACAGTTAAATTTAATTTTGTATGCTTCCCTTTTGTACTTCTGCTGATGACTTTTTTATAAATTAGAGGTAATGAAGAATCCTCTCTCATGTTTTAACTTCACAAATTCTTAGTCTTGAAAGTACAGGATCTCATTCCTTTATCCTAAACAGTCTTGAATAAAACTATGCATTGACAGATCTTGTAACCAAAGACCCAGACCAAGCATAGTCACTGATCTGTGATTCAAACTCTAAAATAAAAATGCTCATTTCATTAAGTGCAACCATGCTTCTTTTAAACTTATTTTTATTTTTTAGCTCCTAGGTTTTGATTAATCAAACTAATTATCTCCTTGAATTCTTTTCTCATTCTGTGTTCAGGAGAAAAATATTCTGTATTATGCATAAAGCTTTTTAAATTAACCAAGCTTACCAGAGACATTACATCACCTTCACAACTGCTTTTTAGAAGTTACTCACTGCAAAAGTTGACTTTAAGCATACACAAACTACTAGGATAGCAACTGGTAACCATGCTTTTCTCCATTACAATTTTAGAATGCCATAATGACACTTAAATCTGAAAAAGAATTAAAATTAAACAGTCTTGTGACAAAAACATCTGTTCATAGTAAACTAAGTGTTTTCAAAGTTACTTACTCAAGTAACTAATCAAAACCAGGAGTAACCTAGAATTCCAAGAAGTACTACAGAAAAAAATCCCACAATTGCAGTTAAAACCCCCCCACAAAAGGCACTTATTCAAACTTAGCCAGGGAAATGAACACCTTGCCTGCCTGTTACATCTTCCCTAATTCCAACCCACACTGCTCTGTCCCGGTTTAAAGGGACAGTATTACCAGGAAAAGGAAATTCAGGAACTCGCAGGCACAAAAAAGGTATAGGTTGGGAATAACAGTTCTTTACTGATATATTTATAAGACAAACAAAAACAGCATCAGCTATATGAAAGAAAAAAAACAGTGACAGAACAGAACAGAATTCAGTCCCAGTCCCTTTTTCAGTCACCGATGGCTCTCCAATGGAGCAGGGCCGGCGGCTTCTCAGTCGCGGCTGCTGCAGGGGCAGGGGAGGGGGCCAGGTGGCCTCACCGCCCCAGGTGGAAGAAAGGGTGAGGAAGGAACTCTGCTCACCGTGGGCGTCCCAGATCCCAGTTGTTCAGAGGAAGCAGGAAGCTTTAGCAGTCCAAATCCAAGAAGCCTGATCCCAACAGGAGAAAAGGAACCTCTCTCCTCGAGTTCGGCCGGAGAGCTGTAAGAGTTCTCCTACCCCCAGTGTCCTCTTACTTGCCGAAAACAAAAGCAGGACTCCACCTTTCCCTAATGGGGCCATCAGCTTGCTTCAGCTAGTCCTTTGTCTCCAGCTCTTAACGGCTAATAGGAGAGCCATCCCGGCTAGCTTAACATAATAATGGGAAAAATTTCTAAACCTCGCCAACCCACAACATTATCCACCCCAAATTTTTTCCATGCTAACATACTACATTAAATTAGAACCTTTAAATTACATACATACATGCAGTTACAGACACAGTATCATAGGTAGTTCACCCCAGAACAAGGTCTCCTTGGGGTATGCATCGGGTTTCTCCATCCTTTTGCATCACCCACCAGGTACAACCTGGTCCTTGAGCAAAAACCACCCCACAGACAGGATTGTCTTTGCTGGAGGCAGAGTTCACCCAAACAGTTTTCCCTAGCATACCTCTCATGTGTACCACTGGAACCTTATCCCCATCTGGTGTTCCCAAAAGCTCAGATTGGGCAGGGCCTGCTCGGTTAGTGGAACCTCGGGTATTCACTAACCATGTGGCCTTTGGTAGATTACTTTCCCAGTTCTTGAAAGTCCCCCCACCAAGTGCCTTCAAGGTGGTTTTAAGCAGGCCATTGCACCGTTCAACCTTCCCAGCTGCTGGTGCATGGTAGGGGATGTGGTACACCCACTCAATGCCGTGTTCCCTAGCCCAGCTGTTTATGAGGCTGTTCTCGAAATGAGTCCCGTTGTCTGACTCAATTCTCTCAGGGGTGCCATGCCTCCAAAGGACCTGTTTCTCAAGGCCCAGGATGGTGT
This sequence comes from Catharus ustulatus, assembly GCF_009819885.2. Taxonomy (NCBI): domain Eukaryota; kingdom Metazoa; phylum Chordata; class Aves; order Passeriformes; family Turdidae; genus Catharus; species Catharus ustulatus. The sequence goes on from NC_046223.1 coordinate 6,666,591, forward strand.
TCCGAGCAGTGGCATGAGGCACAGGGTAGGTCTCCAACCATCCGGTGGTGGCTTCCACCATGGTCAGCACGTAGCGCTTGCCTTGGCGGGTCTGAGGCAGTGTGATGTAGTCAATCTGCCAGGCCTCCCCGTACTTATATTTGGACCAACGCCCACCATACCAGAGGGGCTTCACTCACTTGGCCTGTTTGATGGCAGCGCATGTATCACAGTCATGGATGACTTGAGAGATACTGTCCATGGTTAGATCCACCCCTCGGTCTCGTGCCCACTTATACGTGGCATCTCTGCCCTGATGACCTGAGGCGTCATGGGCCCATCGAGCCAGGAACAATTCTCCCTTGTGTTGCCAATCCAGGTCTATTTGTGACACCTCTATCTTTGAGGCCTGATCAACCTGCTCGTTGTGTTGGTGTTCCTCATTAGCCCGACTCTTTGGGACATGGGCATCCACATGACGAACTTTCACAGGTAGCTTCTCTACCCGGGTGGCAATGTCTTTCCACTCGTCGGCAGCCCAGATTGGTTTTCCCCTATGTTGCCAGTTTGCCTTTTTCCACCTTTCCAGCCAACCCCACAGAGCATTGGCTACCATCCATGAGTCAGTATAAAGGTAGAGCTTTGGCCACTTCTCTCTTTCAGCAATGTCCAGGGCCAGCTGAACAGCTTTGAGTTCAGCAAATTGACTTGATCCACCTTCTCCTTCAGTAGCTTGTGCAACCTGTCGTGTGGGGCTCTATACAGCTGCTTTCCACTTCCGGTTCATCCCCACGATGCGGCAGGAGCCATCGGTGAAAAGAGCGTAGCATGTTTCATCTGCTGGCAGTTGGTTATACGGTGGGGCTTCCTCAGCGCGGCTCACTTGTTCTTGCTCCTCGTCATCGGCGAGACCAAAATTTTCACCTTCTGGCCAGTTCGTAATTATCTCCAAAATCCCAGGGCGATTTGGGTTTCCGATGCGGGCGCGTTGCGTGATGAGGGCAATCCACTTGCTCCATGTGGCGTCGGTGGCGTGGTGGGTAGAGGGAACCTTTCCTTCGAACATCCACCCCAGCACTGGTAGTCGGGGTGCCAGGAGGAGTTGTGCTTCCGTCCCAATCACCTCTGAGGCAGCTTGGACTCCTTCATAGGCAACCAAGATCTCCTTCTCTGTGGGAGTATAGTTGGCTTCAGACCCTCTGTAGCTCCGGCTCCAGAATCCCAGAGGTCGCCCTCGAGTCTCCCCAGGCACCTTCTGCCAAAGGCTCCAGGACAAGCCATGGTTCCCGGCTGCAGAATAAAGCACATTCTTTACCTCTGGTCCCGTCCTGACTGGGCCAAGGGCCACTGCATGAGCGATCTCCTGCTTGATCTGGGCAAAGGCTTGCTGTTGCTCAGCACCTCAGTGGAAATTGTTCTTCTTATGGGTGACCAGGTAGAGAGGGCTCACAATCTGGCTGTACTCAGGAATGTGCATTCTCCAAAAGCCTATGGCACCTAGGAAAGCTTGTGTTTCCTTCTTGCTGGTTGGTGGAGACATTGCGGTGATCTTATTGATGACCTCAGTGGGGATCTGGCGCCGTCCATCTTGCCACTTTACTCCCAGGAACTGGATCTCTCGGGCAGGTCCTTTGACTTTGCTCTTTTTAATGGCAAAGCCGGCTCTCAGCAGAATCTGTATGATCTTTTCTCCTTTCTCAAATACCTCCACTGCCGTGTTCCCCCACACAATGATGTCATCTATGTATTGCAGGTGTTCTGGAGCCTCACCCTTTTCCAGTGCAGCCTGGATCAGTCCATGACAGATGGTGGGGCTGTGTTTCCACCCCTAGGGCAGACAATTCCACGTGTACTGCACGCCCCTCCATGTAAAGGCAAACTGAGGCCTGCACTCTGCTGCCAGGGGAATGGAGAAAAATGCGTTGGCAATGTCAATGGTGGCATACCACCTTGCTGCTTTGGACTCCAACTCGTACTGGAGCTCCAGCATGTCCGGTACGGCAGCGCTCAGCGGTGGAGTCACTTCGTTCAATGCACGATAGTCCACAGTCAATCTCCATTCTCCATCAGACTTGCGCACGGGCCAGATGGGGCTGTTGAAGGGTGAGTGAGTTTTGCTGACCACCCCTTGGCTCTCCAGCTCACGGATCATCTTGTGGATGGGGATCACAGCATCTCGATTCGTCTGGTACTGCCGGCGGTGCACTGTTGAGGTGGCAATTGGCACTTGTTGCTCTTCCACCTTCAGGAGTCCCACTGCAGATGGGTTTTCTGACAGTCCAGGCAAGGTGTTCAACTGCTTAATGCCCTCTGCCACTACAGCAGCTATTCCAAAAGCCCATCTGTATCCCTTTGGGTCTTTGTAGTAGCCACTCCTGAGAAAATCTATGCCTAGAATGGGCGGTGCCTCTGGGCCAGTTACAATCGGATGTTTCTGCCACCCCTCTCCTGTCAGGCTCACCTCAGCTTCCAGCAAAGACAATTCCTGTGATCCCCCCGTCACCCCAACAATGGAAACACGCTCTTCCCCCACATGTTCTGATGGTATTGGAGTGCATTGTGAACCAGTATCAACTAAGACCCTGTATTCTTGTGGTTCTGATGTGCCAGGCCATCGGACCCACACCATCCAATAGACTCTGTTATCCCGTGCCTCTCCCTGGCTAGAGGCAGGGCCCCTCTAGCCCTGGCTATTATTCCTTTCCTGAACATACATAGTGGAGGTTCCTTCAAGTGGGTCTGACAGATCATCCTCCCTTCTGTAATGCCCAGCACCTTGGTCATGGGAGGTTGAGGCTACCTTCACTTTAGTGTAGCTCCTTCGGTTAGCATTTCCCTCCCTGAGTTGACGCACCCGTGCTGCCAAGACAGAAGTGGGTTTCCCATCCCATTTTCCCATGTCTTCCCCATGGTCACGCAGGAAAAACCATAGGTCAGCTCGTGGGGTGTACCCTCTTCCACTAGCTGAGGGGCACGGGGTTGTAACCTTGGGGTATGAGGCTCGCACTGGTGCTGCCTTGATCTTCCTGATCTCCTCCCTCATCTCACTTATGTCACCTCTCATCCCCCTCACCTCCCTGATCTCCTCCCTCATCCCCCTCATCTCCTGGACCACGGAAGAAACCTGGGCCTGCACTACGCCATTCATCATACTGTGAAAATCCCTAAGCTTGTTAGCAACAGAGCTCACTGTTTCTCGGTGCTCATCAGCATTAATCATTGCAATGAAGGTGGTGTATTGAGATGGCTCTCGGTTTGCCAGGTTCCACAGCATGTGCCCTGTGCACCTGACCTTGTCAGGGTCATTGTCATGCTGTCCATCCCTCCCAAAGAGTACCTCCAGTACCACCACCTCTCTCAGCTGTTGAATCCCTTCCTCAACGGTTTTCCAATGCATTCTATTATGGTACTCCTGCATTCTTTCTTTGTTGACAAACCTCTCTCTTACACTCATTAAAAGCCGTTCCCAGAGGGGAAGTGGACCTGGCTCCCTTACGAATATTTGGTCCACACCTGAGTCCTGGGACAAGGATCCCAAATTCCTTGCCTCTGTACCATCCAAGTGCACACCTGTACCCATAAGGTCCCAGATCCAAAGTAACCAAGTTGTCAAAGCCTCCCGGCCCCGTCGTGCAATATCTTTCCGCAGATTGCGGAGATTTTCATAAGACAGGGACTCAGTGATGATTTCAACCTCTGGCTCCCCTGCTGGTTGTGAGGGCCCTCCTCTCTGGTCCTCTTTGTCTAGGTGCTTTGCTTTCATTTTAGACTTCCTAGTTTCTACAGGGGCGACTGCTGCTGGCTGTGAGTGCCCTTGCAATTCAGCTGGACCCTGGGCGGATGTAACACCTATGGGTTCCACTACAGCATCACTGGATTCTCCCCCTTTATGGCAGGGCTTCTCACCAGCTGGGGAGAGGTACTCCTTCATCAGCTGGCCCATCTCACTCATCTGCTTCACTAGAAGCCCCACCCACTCCGGGTGGTTTCTTTCTGAGATGGGCTGTGCGGCAGGGTCAGGCTCTGTGGCCGCATCCCTAGTCTCTGGGGCAGGGTCAGGCTCTGTGGCAGCATCCCTAGTCTCTGGGGCAGGGTCAGGCTCTGTGGCAGCATCCCTATTTCCTGGAGTAGGTATCAGAGTTGTTATCCAGCTCAATCCCCCGTTATCTCTTAATGTTAAATAGGACAAGCCTATCAGTAACACCAGCCACTGTACGGTATCATTAGCATTCAGAGGAAATCTGAACCCTTCAAAAACTGGTGGGGTAGACCCAAAAATTTGGGTGAGGGGTTAGGAGAAAATTTCCCCTGGTGTTATTCCCTCACAGTAGGTGCCATTATTAAAGTAATCCCAAAAACATGCATTTAGTGTGTGGTATCCCTGAATCCATGTACCCGCCGTCCAAAGGAAGTTAAAAATCCATGAATTCCTCACCTTATCAACCCATAAAGCAAGTTCGATAACAGTCACAGTAGCCTTAGTTACAGGGCCCATGCTTATGTAAGGGTTTGCAAATGGGAGATATACATGCATGAACACGTGCAGCCCAAACCAGATTAAACTGGACTACATGTTGCTAGCACACAAAAAAAAATCTCAGGCAACCGAAGAACTGTTATTCCTTAACCTCGTGCCCCAGGTTGGGCGCCAAGATCTGCCCCGGTTTAAAGGGACAGTATTACCAGGAAAAGGAAATTCAGGAACTCGCAGGCACAAAAAAGGTATAGGTTGGGAATAACAGTTCTTTACTGATATATTTATAAGACAAACAAAAACAGCATCAGCTATATGAAAGAAAAAAAACAGTGACAGAACAGAACAGAATTCAGTCCCAGTCCCTTTTTCAGTCACCAATGGCTCTCCGATGGAGCAGGGCAGGCGGCTTCTCAGTCGCGGCTGCTGCAGGGGCAGGGGAGGGGGCCAGGTGGCCTCATCGCCCCAGGTGGCCTCATCACCCCAGGTGGAAAAAAAGGTGAGGAAGGAATTCTGCTCACCGTGGGCGTCCCAGTTCCCAGTTGTTCAGAGGAAAGCAGGAAGCTTTAGCAGTCCAAATCCAAGAAGCCTGATCCCAACAGGAGAAAAGGAACCTCTCTCCTCGAGTTCAGCCGGAGAGCTGTAAGAGTTCTCCTACCCCCAGTGTCCTCCTACTTGCCGAAAAACAAAAGCAGGACTCCACCTTTCCCTAATGGGGCCATCAGGTTGCTTCAGCTAGTCCTTTGTCTCCAGCTCTTAACAGCTAATAGGAGAGCCATCCCGGCTAGCTTAACATAATAATGGGAAAAATTTCTAAACCTCGACAACCCACAACATGCTCCAATGCCATATTTACTGCTCCTTACTTCTCACACTCCACCCCTTTTCCAAATTAATGGAATATCTACACCTTTCCCCCCCCAAGGACAAGGAAGGAAGCTACTCATCTTCTCTCCCTGTTCAGAAGATGTTTCCCCACTACCACTATTTATGCATGCCATTTATGAAATATGACATCAAAGAACTGGAAATCCTTCCTTTTCTCCATAACTTGAGAACTTCAAAGGAGCACAGTAGGAGCACTTCTCCAATTAACATTTACCCAGCACATTCCACCTCCTCATTCCCTTAACACATCTGAGTCACAACCACCAGTTCAAGTGACTGGAAATTAACCTATTAAAGCAATGATTTATAAAGTTAGATTAATTTGAAACATAACTTCACAGAAACCTACATCTGGAAAATCAGAGATTCCTCCAGAAACAAAGGGATTTTATTTATGCCAGAGAAGACCTGTAGAGAGATGCAGTATCTTATACTGAGTCCACTGATGCAGTAATAAATAAAAAAAGTTTTCACAGAAACAAGCTATTGTTTTAGATTCAGTGTTTAGAGGGCTTTGAAGGTGAGTCTCGGTCCCTTTTCCCAGCAGCATTACTGTTCCTTTCTAGGAAAACAAATGATGAAGTCATTTGCCTTGAATATTTATGGGTTAGGCTTTTGAGGAAAATCAGGATGGAACATTGCTGCCCTCCTTCTCATGATTTGTACCTTCTCTGTCCATTTCTCATTCAAAGTCAAAGCCTGGTCAATAAAATAACCCCCCAATTCAGGACCTTACAGATGAGAAGGTTTCTGCCCACCTGCCCTGTAAGGTTTGTGCCACACACAAGTTCCGTCAAGCTCCATCTGGTGGCTAATCTTAAAAAAAGCTTAGGAAATAAACTTAAAAAGGCTTTAGTTCCACAAGCATTGATGTACCACTCATATACAATTTACAGAACTGTATATTTGATTGCATAATCTTCATTCTTTCTGTTTCTCCCCATCTCTATGAGTGCTACAATCAAGCAGAATCTCCGGGCAGATATTTTTTCTAAACGTCTCATATTAATGGGTCCTAGTTGCAATTAAAATCCATTTCTGGTAATGTAGTTAGTTGTAGACAGGAAAAGTCATAGCTCCATGGCACATCTAAAAGGAAAATTACTCTTCTTGCTCTTTAGTCTCTGACATAGAAAAGTAGAAAGTAATGTGTAAAGGTAATTTTCAACCAATGTTTAGATAAAGTATCAATTATTCAAATCTCAAACAATACTTGGAGTAACTTTTTACTCATACTTTCCAACTCATAAAAACCATAATAATTTTTATCTTTGTATTATCTGGTAGTTTCTCTTATAGGATGTCTCCTATAACTGCTATCATTCTTTACTGTTATAGTACACTATTATTTATTATGATCTATTATCCTTGAGAAATAATTAGAAAATACATTCAAGACATGTAAATCATACTTGGAGCAGCGTGTGATACTGAAATGTTGGAAGAGGCCTTATTTTTGAAAATAGTAAATTTAATAAAAAGTTGAGAGTTGAATTGCTCTCTTAAAGACTTCAGAGACCAAACTGCTCAAATATTTATCTAGAAACAAAAAATTAACCATTAACTATTTCACACAGATGCTGTAGCACAGTACAAAAACCTCTACTATGCACACTTTATTATCATTTCCGGATGTCATCACTAAGTAAGGACAAGTGAAGACTGTCTGCAATTAAAACTTTTATAATAGTTTCAAGACAATTATTATTGCTGATGAACAACTATTTTTTTCCTCTTTTAAGAAGTCCTTCTATTTTTGCCAGATCTCCAAATGAAACTGTTGCAGAACCTCGCTGGGCAGGTTTTGCCTAAAGAAAAAAAAGAAGAAAAAAATACATAAAGGGCTAATTTTAAATTAAGATGTTTTGTAAAAAGCTTTAAAAACCCTCACTTATTTAAATAGTACCTTCAAGGAGAAAATAACAGCTTCACATTACCTGTGACTCATGGTATTTCCAGCCAATCATGTAGTAGATCTGAAAGGTGGCAGGTACAGAGCCATCACTGTTTCCGTACATTTCTGTTAGGGCAGGAAGGGAGAGAGAAAAGGTACAGACCATCAGCTCCAGAAAACACTCAGTTCTCAGAACATCAGAACTGAGCATGACATAGTCATCAAAATGACTCCGGGTGAAAGATCTGGGACAATAAAAATATCCCATACTGGTGCATCAATATAGCTCAAATCCTGGCATTATAATTAAGGTTAAAAATAGCTTATGGTAACAGCATTTTGTTCTGCAGTATTTGGGGTTTTTGGTTTTGTTTTGTTTTTTGTTTGTTTTTTTTACACAAAGGTCATAGAAAAAGACATAGAAAAAATGTTCTTGAAGTCATTTTAGATGAACTCATTGCCTCTCAAATACTGACCTTGGTATATTGCAGCAGCTGCCAGCATTGTCTCCCTGTGTAGCAGAGGTTTTCTATTCCAAGAGCAATTACTCTCCCCCATACCTAAAAATATGTTTTAGCTTTAAGAAAAAGAAGATATAGCACATGCCATGAGTTAAATGTCATGCTCTAAGGACAGATTCTTACTAAACAAGTACAGAATCCTCTGCACTTGACTGTAAGAGAGCACATACCACAGATCATTAGGTGAGTTTCTTATATCTAAGATTCCAAGACTTTCAATTCCTGTGCTTTGCAATTTACAGTTTGCATTGCTAGGAATCATTTCAAATTATTACTTCTTCAGCCTGAATCTTCAAACGTTTAAGCTTTTAAGTACAACTAGTTTTAAGAACGAGTACAAAGAGTTTATTCAGACACATGACCATATTGTTTTAACAAATAACAATTAAAATGACTAGTCCAAGAAATTCAAAATACAAAATAAAATAACCACAATTCTAATCTTTCTAATCACTTACTGCATCTGAATGTTTCTGCTCAGAATAAAAGTTGCCTTTCCATTAAGGAATTACTCCAAACAGCAGTCGATGCAGAGAAGAAATGCCCTGAGTTGCTGTCAGTAACAGACTGCATGTGAATGATTGCTTTACAACCCATGACAAATACAATCAGAATATTAATGATTAACAAAATCCTTACTCAATTTTTGCTGTTTCTCAGCAGACTGCAAATTAAGGATATATTTATTCTCATTCCAAAGCAGTTTGCGGATTGCCCTGGTAATTAGAAAGGTTCACAGGAAAAGTCATTGTGTGGGATACTGGTCCTGTCTCCCTTTAAGGCTTTTCTGCACCTTACATTGAACAGGCTCATGCAGAACGAGAACCCCAGGGAAAAGAACACTCACAGACCATGAACCAGCAAATCTTTGACTTGCGTTTCCCAGCACAAATCTCCTGACAGGCATAATCTCCTGACTCACCAGATAGCAGGAAAAAAAACTAATGCTTCCCCTGTTGCAATAAGATTTATTTCTATTTTTATAAGAAAGGAATTTTTTGTGATGAAGATGGTGAAACACTGGCTCAGGTTACTAAGAGAGGTGGTGGATGATCCACACCTGGAAACATCCCAAGACCAGGTTGATGGAGCTCTGAGCAACCTGATCTAGTTCAAGATGTCCCAGCTCACTGCAGAGTTGGACTAGATGGTTCTTTTCAACCCACATGACTCTATGATTTGGAGTTAAGAAACACACAGTAACACTTCTGCATCTGCTCTGCTGATAAAGAAAACTGATGTTTCCACAAAGAATATACTTGCCTTGTAAGTCTTCCATAACCTCAAATAACCCTGGGTAGTTCACTTGGATTTCATCAGTATCCTAGAAGAATTGAGAAGTTCAGTTTTAGAGCATATCAAGCTAAACCAACAGCATTACAGTACTTTCACAACTATAAGGTGCACGGGATTATAAGGCGCACCTCCGGGAGTCAGCAAATTTCACAACTTTGTACATTATATAAGGTGCACCGGACTGTAAGGCACACTTTTTTTTTTTGCAGCGAGGATCCACACGCAACAAAGTAACAAATCAGTAACAGGGGCTGCCCGCAGTCCGGGGCAGCTCAGGGTTGCCATGGCACGGCCACAGCTCGCACTTCCGAGTTGGCTCGGGGTGGCCACTGGCTCCCTCCCTCCCTGCGCAGCGGCCAGGGCCGACTGCCTCCCTCCCCACGCACCACTCCTACCAGGTCGTCCGCTCCTGCCACGCTGGGCGGTTCCCAGCCCCCCCTCGCCGCTCCAGCTGGGCCAGGGCCGCTGGCTCCCAGCCCTCCTGCATGGCTCCCGCCAGGCTGGGGCTGCCCGCTCCCACCCCCCCCTCACGGCTCGGCGCTCCCGCTGCGTCACCCCGCCTCGTGGCTCCCACTTCCAGGGTGGCAAATTTCGCAACTTTGTACATTATGTAAGGCGCACCGGACTATAAGGCACACTTCCCGGTTTGGGCCAAAATTTTAGTCAAAAGGGTGTGCCTTATACATGTGAAATTACTGTATTTCAACCTTGCTGTACTACCAAACTACTCCCTGCCCATGGCAGGAGGGCTGGAACTAGATGATTTTTAAGGTCCCTTCCAACCCAAACCATCCTACAATTCTACTCATCTCCCTCCTCTGCTCAAATCATGAAGTTCTAGGAAGCATGTACTATTTCAACATTTTTTAAAAGTTTTGCTTAGTAGCCCAAATGCAATAAAATTTTAATTTAAATGCCATTATTTTCCTCTTGGTTTTAGAAGAAAGAGCAAGTGTCTACAATTTTTTTCATGTAGGTCTAACATTCTCTGACATTTCTCCAAGAAAACCATCTAAATTCTGCTGGGCCACGAGCCAAAGGCACACTTCAGTTGGTTCCATTAATCACCACCAAGCCAAAACCAGCGGCAGTCCAGGCTATTTCTGCAGCCTGTTCAGTGAGATGCACCACACACAGAAGGAAGCAGTGTGTTATTACTACATCAGCAAGAAGTGATTTTTTCATATTCTGTGGGAAGATAAGTTGAAAAGATAGTAGAGGATAGTCCAGAAGGCAATCTCTCCTGATGAATTAAGAGCTGTACTGGTTACTGAGCAGTGGAAAGTCTGTGCCTGCCCAATGAGTTTGGGTGTTATAAAAGAGTGGGTTCACTGGTCATGAGTTGCAGTTTGAGATGAAGAGTTTGAGACTGAGTCTGCTGGCTGTGCTTTGATGAGGTAAAGGACATGCAGTCATGCAAGGGGCAGACAAGGTGAGAAGATGCTCTGTGAGGGACAGACAGGGTTAGGTGGCTGGGTCAGAGACAGCTTGGGGGCTAGCCTGTTATGTAGAAGGAAGAAGGAAACTTGCAGAGAGGAGACAGTGCTGTGTGGAGCTGCCTATGAGAAAAGGAGTCAGAGTTGCTTGAGAGAAGTCAACTGAAAGAAGGCACGAGAAGTTTTTAATACAGGACTGATGATAGTGTCAGTCCAGTCCATCTCGACATGATTACTACAATATTCCAGCAGCTCTGACATTCTGGATTGTTCTGCCCGATTGTTTCTTACTTATAATTACCACAGTGAGGGTGTTGAAGCCAGCTCTGGACAGCAGATGTCCCAGATCAGCGACGGCGGTGAAGGGTGACACGTGAGGAGAGAATCCCCCTTCCCTCTCCAGCTCGGCCAGCTGCAGGGAGCAGCGCAGCTCGTACAGAGTGTCCCCCCCAAACATGGCCCCGATGAACACCCCATCTGGCTTCAGCACCTGGTGGATCTGCAAGGCACAAACAGGGCATGGTTTTGCTATGTGAAGTTCTCAGGTTTTTTATCTTGATGAACTCAAAAGCAACCATTGTCAGAGCTGTGACAGACAGCTCTGTTGATTATATTCTGCAGGGCAAGCTGTGACACAGCTTCTGATCACACTGCAAATGAATACTCTGGTTGAACAGAGACTATTTTCTATTTTTAAGTGCAAATCCACAGTCAGGAAATACGGAACAATGGAAATTGAGGGTAAAACCACTTTCAGCAGAATACTCCTAAAACAATATTCTCAATTAATTTACTTCCAAAAGGAGCGTAGATTAAGGTATGCTATTTACTTTGACTTTCTTTTATTTTTTAATGGCTTAAGAGAAATGGAGGCTTTAGTTTACAGTAGTGATCTCTGCACTTCTGAGACAACAGAATACAGTAATTTCACGACTACAAGGCGCACTCTTTTGACTAAAATTTTCCCCTGAACCCGGAAGTGCGCCTTACAGTCCGGTGCGCCTTATCTCATGTACAAAGTTTGGAAATTTGCGAACCCAGAAGTGCGAGTTGTAAGTTGAGCACGGACCCGCGGGAGCCGCGGTCGCTGGGCGGGGGAAACAGGGACCCGGTGCGGCCGCCGGCCGGAGAGAAGCAGGGGGAAGTGGCACGGCCATGGGGAAGTGCCAAGAAGTGCTCTGGGAAAGCGCCGAGAAGCAGCGAGAAAGCGCCCCGGGAAAGCACCGAGAAGCGGCAAAAAAGCACCAAGAAGTGCCAAAAAGCGGCGAAAAAGTGCTGCGGTAAAGCGCTGAGAAGCAGGGAGCCGCCGCCGGCCGGGGGGAAGCTGGGATGCAGCGCGGTCACGCGGCAGGAGCTGTGAGCTGTGCCAGCCGGTGCTGGGGGCGGGCGGGAGTGCTGGGGCCCTCTGCACGGGGAGGGCGCCTGGGGCTGCGTTTAAAGGCCACACCAATCTTTGAAACTTGGTTGCAAATTGAGCACCTGCCAGTAATTCGTTACTTTGCTGCGCGCCACGTGGCTCCTCGCTGCAAAAAAATAGTGTGCCTTATAGTCCGGTGCGCCTTATATGATCAGCAAAGTTGTGAAAGTTGGCGACTCCCGGGGGGTGCGCCTTATAGTCGTGAAATTACTGTAATGCCATTTTTATTATGTCTACGATTACTTATTATTAACTTGCCAAAACAGCAATATCATAACTCAAACACCAAGGCTGACAAGCTGCTCTCTGGTCTCCTAAGTTCTAGCCCCCTTCCTAGCAAGAAGCCAATAAATTCATGCTTTCTTGTTTCCTTAAGAGTTGGAAATTATCTCTGGCTTAGACATTCAGAAGAGCTTGATTTTACAACCAGGTTAACAAGAAAGCAAGCATTTTCAATGCTTTTGAAAAGAAAATATTTTCAATAGTTTTTAAATGAAGTATTAATTAAGCTACCTTTTCTGTGTTAGCAAAAAAGCCTTTAATTGAACAGGTAAGAAAATTAGGCAGCTAAAGGGAGTGGTACCAACACAGGAAATCATGAAAGTTGGCCAAGAAGCCCAGTTCCCTCCCTGTTGTGACACAGTGTCAGTTGTATTTAGTGTGGGAGAAAATACTTGAGACTCTATAGAATACTTAAAACCCAGTGAAAATTGTATATTTCTTTCAAAGTTTTAAGTACTGAATGCATTTCAAGTTATTTTTATTATTTAAGTAACAGTACAGCAGTCCTATTCCTACCAAAAGTTGATAGAACAGCACTGCAATGACTGATCAATTTGAAATAAATGAACAAACAGTAAACTGGTTAATGTTCCTTGTTCTTGCTCCATGTTTTTGATTTGACTAAAGCTCACACCTGCAAGAAAGAGCTGAACTGATTCAAAATAACCAAAACTGTTGGTGAAAATAAAATACATTTCTGTACTCAACAAGCTTCATCTCAAAATGAAAAAAGCCTTGATCTAAGTTGTATTTCAAAATAAACAGCTGAGACATAAAAATAACTCAAGCTCCATAAAGCAGTTCTGGAGAAGTATTGTACTACAGGTATGTACTACAAATAGTAAGAGCTAACAATAAAAATCAATAGCACTGCCTCAGGTGACATTAGTTACCATGATCTCAGCTGTGATCCGAAATATTGTACAAATCTGGTGCTTCAGTTACATATTCAAAATTGATTTTTTGGGGAGCAAATTAGTAGCACTATCAACTAACGCTCCTCAGACTGCCAAAAGTGTTGCAAAAAAAAGCTTGTGCAGAATGTGAGATATTGATGTGCCTCTTATTTAAGGAAGATTTGGAAATAGAGGGTGCTCTCAATTCAAATAATGGTAAGTGTTCATTTAGAGTATTAAAACCCAATTTCTTACCTCTTTGAAAGCTTTAGGAAGGTCATTCACCCAATGTAAACTGAAATAACAGAAGAGTACGTTTTATAATTTCAGATTACATCAAGTTTAGGGAATACCAGTAACTACTTAATTAGCTAAGTAATTTTCAGGAGCCAAAGCCACAAACTGGTTTCTCAAGGTGCAGCCATGCTGAAACACATGCTTGAAACTGATACCAAACAAGAACAGAAGTTTCTCCACATTTTTTTCTTTTTTGGGGAGAAAATACAAGTCCTGGAGACTAGTTTGTCAAAATGCAGGAGTGACAGAAGCTCCAAGTGTTTTGAAGGAAATACAACAAATAAAGCAGAAAGAATAACCAGGACAGCAGATTTTCCTACTGCATGTTCATATTAACTATGCAACTATTAGTTAATTATTAATTACAATTAACTATTTTATTGCTTTTTAACGGACTAGTAATCTTTGTTGGATTTATTTTCTTAAAACTACTCTGGAAAGAACATTATTAACCTTAACAAAGCAAAATAGATTATTAATACATACCTTAAGCTGCTGACAACAAGATCAAACGTATTTTCTTTGAAAGGAAGGAATTCCTCATCGGCTACGACCTTGACTGTCGGGATTTCAGATTCTACAGCATTTTTCTAAAGTTGGGTTGGAAGAAAAACAGCTCATTAGAAACCCCCTTCTTTTGCTTTCCTGCATTACAGAACGGAAGAACTTCGGCATTCAAAAATCTACTTACTAAAGCATTCTCTGCGATATCAACTTGAATAAGTTTTTCAACTGTTTCCTAAAATGAAATTTTAAAAGCCTATTAAATATGCAAATTATTTTTTAAATGGACATAAATAATTTTTTGGCACTTACACCTATTTGTAATAAGTTAGAATATTTTCCACTCTTGATAAAAGCTTTATATAAAGCAGAAAGCACTTTTCCCCACCTAACGTGGCACCTGCTTCCAGGGAGAACAGCTGAGGCAGAAGTGGTGACAGAAAACACATTCTGTAATTTTTGGCACAAATTTGATTAAATATAAACCATGTATTAATAGCCAAAGAAGCACCTTTACTTACAGTGTGGTTCATTAAGAGTAAACTGTTATTGGATTCAAAGTCTCCATAATAACACTTCTCTTTAACAACTAACTATGGTCAATAGATTCACCAAAAAAACACATATCCCTGCACAAAACTAAAAGTTAAGTGTTATAGAACGGATAACTTCCCTTGCACTACCATTTTTCCAGGTTTCAATGGCAATAAACTAAGAATAGCCTGCATAAAACCCAGCTTTGAGCTATAACTACAGGTGTAGGGGTGTGGGGGGGAAGATTTCTCTCATCAAGACTCCTACAATTGTTTTAAATTGTAACAGAGCTCTGTTTGAAAGAGAGGGACACATATGAAATTCCTTTAAACTCTTTTAAGTATGAAGAGACAGTACCTTAGTTAAGTGCTGAGCTATGTAACCTCTTCCAGAGCCAACATCCAAAGCGAGAGGAAACGTCCTAAAGGATAAGATTAGCAATACAAAACATAACCGACTCGTAAAATATTTTAAATTTTAGATTATATTAAGTTTCACCTGCTAATCTCCAAGGGCCTTATCGAGCTCAGCCCAACGAGCATCCTTTTGTGGTACCTCGGGGAAAAGTGCTCTTCATCCAGCGGTTCTCCCCATCCCCTGGGGATGAGGGGAGGGCGGGACACGACGGGGCTCACCTGGTGATGTCAAACACCCGGTCCGCGATCCGGCCGCCAACCTGCGGGGAGAGCCGACGGTCAGAACCGCAGGATCAGTGAGGCTGGAAAAGACCTTTGTGATAATCAAGTACAACCTATTAGTAAACAGCACCTCGTCAACTAAACTATGGCACTGAGTGCCACGTGCAGTCTTTCCTTAAACACCTCCAGGGACGGTGACTCCACCACCTCCCTGGGCAGCCCATTCCAATGTCTGATCACACTTTTCTCTGAAAATATTCCTGATGTCCAACCTAAACGTCCCATGGCGGAGCTTCAGACGACATCCTCTTATCCTCTAGCAAAAGAGACCGACCCTCATCTGGCTACAACTTCACCTCAGGGAGTTCTAGAAGTGATAAGACCATCCCTGAGCCTTCATTTCTCCAGGCTGAACACTCCAGTTCCCTCAGAGGCCTTGTGCTCCAGCCCCGCTGCCCTTCTCTGGACCCCCTCCAGCTTCTCCAAATCGTCCCTGAGCTGCTGGGCCCAGAACTGCCCACAGCACTCGAGTGGACCCTGCCAGCGCCCCCGGCCCCGCACCTCCTCCCGCAGGTAATCGCACTTGGCGGGCTCGGCCTGCAGCGCCGCCCAGTTCTTCTGCTTCCGCTTCAGCCGGCGGTCGAAGGGGTTCAGCGCGCCCGAGCTCGGCGAGGCTCCGGCAGGAGGAGGCGGCGAAGCGGCGGCGGCCCTTGCCGGCAGCGCCCAGAGCAGGCGGCACCATCGCGCCCTCAGCGCCGGCCTGGCCAGGCCCTTCATCGGCTCGGCCTCGCGCGCCCCTCCGCGCACGCGCAGTGCGGGCGGGGAGCCGTGTCCCGCCGCGCACGCGCAGTGATGGGGGGGAACCATGTCCCGCCGCGGCCGCCGTAACGCCGCCGGAAGTGGCCGTGCGGTGGCGGCGTGCGGACAGCGCTGTGAGGGAGCGGTGGGTGCCTGACACGGTCGGTGCGAGCGGAGCGGCCTCGGGGCTCCTCCCGGCGGCCGCCTCCGTCAGTAGGGTCGGGGCGGAGCGGGTGCGGCGGCTGCGGCGGCTGTAGCTGTCTTGGCGCACCTGGTGGTGCTGGTGGGCTGTAGGTACGGTGGGTTAATCTCGTCGAAGGTTGCGTGCCTGGGTCTGGTGGGGAGTCACGGAGGGATGTGTCTGCAGCCCAGGTGCATCTGTTATCGTGGAATCATAGGATGGCCTGGGTTGGAAAGGATCTTAAACACAATCTCGTTTGGAACTCTCTCCCATGGGTAGGGATACCTTCCCCTATCCTACATTGCTCAGAGCCCCATCTAGCCTGGCTATGAACACTTCCAGGGATGAGGCATTCACAGCTTCTCTGGGCGACCTGTATCACTGCCTCACCACGCTCATAGGGAAGAACTTTTTCTTCCTGTCTAATCAAAATCTACCTTCTAATAGGTTGAAGCCATTCCCCTTTGTCCTGTTACTCCAGACCCTTGTAAATAGTCTTTCTCCATCTTTCTTTTAGGTTCCTTTCAGATACTGAAAGGCCACAATTAGGTTTCCTGAGGCCTTCTCTTCTCCAGGCTGAACAATTTCAATTTTCTCAGTCTTTTCTCATTGGAGAGGAACTCTATCCCTCTCTGTCTTGGGGGTGGTCTCTGGACTTACTCTGACAACTCCACATTCTTCCAGTGTTGGGACCCCAGATCTGGACACAGCACTTTAGGTGGGCTCTCACCTAAGCAGAGCAGAGGGGCAGAATTCCCTTGCTCACCTGCTGTCCATGGAGCTTTGGACACAGCCCAGGGCGCATGGGATTTCTGGGCTACCAGCACAGCTGACAAAGCCAAGATTTGTGGCTGAGACTGTGGCAGTTACAGGATTATTTGTGCCTTGTTAAATCTGCTGCTGCATCAAAGCCAACAAGGTGCTGGGTTCCATCAACCAGACATCAGCAGAGATAAAGAAGTCATTATCCCACTTGGTGCTTGTCAGGTCATGTCTGGAATTCTGTGTTCAGGTTTGGTTCCTGCTACAAAAAAATGTCGACAGACTGGAGAGGGTCCAGAGAAGGGCCACAAAGGTGGCCATGTGAGGAAAGGCACAGAGAGCTGGATTTGTTCCACCTTGAGGGAAGAAGGCTCAGGAGAGGCCTTGTCCTCGTGTTCCAGTGTTTAAAAGGTGGCTACAGAGAAGATGGAGACTCTCTTTTTACAAGAAGTCACTAGCAAAAGACAAGGGGTAATAGGTACAAGTTTTTCCTGGGGAGTTTCCATTTAGATACAAGAGGAAAATTTTCCTCAATGAGAACATTCAACCACTGGAGGAATCTCCCCAGGGAAGTGGTGGATTTCCACTTGATTCCCACTTACAAGATTTGGCTGGACAGAGCACTGCACCATCTTGTGTATACAATGCTTTTGCCAAGAAATGTTGGGCCAGGTCGTCTTTGAAGTCCCTTCCAACCAGGTGGTGTGTGATGCTATGAAATTGCCATATATGCTTTTGGAAAGAACTTTTTAGGCACAGGTTAGAAATCCAGCTTTGTTTAATCCTTGTTTTTTTTCAGTTACGTATCTAAATCTATGTTAATTGGTTGAGGTTTTTTTTTATCAGAAATATTTGGGTTTTTTCCATGTTGTAGATGGCCAAGTCTTCAATGGCATCAAAAATATCATCCCAGGAAGAAATCCTGAGCGATGGCAGGTTCAGCTGTGTGGCAAGGGATCCCAGGTTTTGGGAGATGCCTGAAAAGGAACGGAAAGTCAAGATTGACAAGCGATTCCGAGCGATGTTCCATGACAAGAAGTTCAAGCTGAGATACACAGTGGATAAAAGAGGTCGCCCTGTTAACTACACCTCTACAGAGAACCTCAGGAAGTTTTATGCCTTGTCAGAGTCTGACTCTGATCTTTCAGAAAGTGAGAGTAATGAACTCACGGTAAAGAAAAAAAAGAAGAAAGCTAAAGGTAAAGGAGAAGCAGATACTGCTGGTGGCCTCTCAAAGGAGGACAGCAAAAAAACCCAACAGGGAGTGGACCAAACATGTGAAGCTGAGACTAGACTAAATGACCTTAAAAAAGTACAAAAAAGTAAATCTAAGTTGAAAGAGGACTCACAGAAACCTGTAGTGGAAGTTGATCGCTCTCAGGGGAACAAGGACCTTTTACCCAAAAGGGAAAACAAGCAAGGAGATGCATCAAGGGGAAGATCCATTTCAACTCAAGACAAGGAAAAGTCTTCACAAGCAAGTGCTACTAAGTCAGTCAAACCTCCCAGGAGGGACCACCCCCTAGGAGCGAAAATAAAAGAATCAGGTTAGTTGTTCAAATAACCAGGAGAATTCAGCTGTGTTTATTTGGGTCTTGATGCTTTTGTTTTATCCATGGAAGATATTTTGCAAGACTACAGTAATTTCACAACCATAAGGCACACCAGACTATAAGGCGCACCCCCCCCGGAGTCGGCAAAATTTGCGACTTTGTAGATCAGATAAGGCACACCGGACTATAGGGCGCACTTTTTTTTTGCAGCAAGGCTCCGCCCCCAGCTCCCCCCACACGGTTGCTGGCCGAGGCCCCGCCTCAACCCAACAGCCATTGGCCCCCGGGCCCACCTGTACCCAGCAGGCGCAGTGCCGTGGGCCCCTGGGCCCGCCTTCACCTGACTGCCATTTGCCCCCGGGACTGTCTGGACCTGGGAGAGGGGGTGCCGCAGGCCCCCTGGCCCGCCTTCACCTGGCAGCCATGGGCCCCCGGGACTGCCTGGACCCAAGAGGGGGGGTGCTGCAGGCCCAGAGGCCCGCCTTCACCCGGCAGCCATGGGCCCCCAGGCCCACCTCCATCCGGCAGGGGTGGAGCCACGGGCCCCTGGGCCCGCCTCCAGCCGGCTGCCGTGGCACTTCCGGCTCCTCCCACGGCTCATAACTCATACTTCCGGTTTGGCAAATGTCGCAACTTTGTACATGAGATAAGGCACACCGGACTATAAGGCGCACTTCCGGGTTCGAGGGAAAATTTTACTCAAAAGAGTGTGCCTTATAGTCGTGAAATTACTGTAGTTATAAAATCGCTGACTGACACAGTGCTGCTGAAAGATTGGAGTTCGTCAACTCTGTATAGGATCAGTAATCTGTAAGATTGTGAACATCCCCATCCTTTCAGTTGTTGGTGCTGAAATAACTGGTTAGCTATGGAAGCAAAATTTATAACAGCATATACGCTGCTGTATTTATCAAACTGAACAGCAGATATATGAACTGATACCATGAAGGCACATCACAACTTGTGGACTCAAACTGTAAACATGGCAGCATTGAGCCATTAATATTAGACGAGACTAGAAAGAACAGGTAACTTAAAGAAAAACTTTATTTATTTTGCTCAAGCATGTGTATAGCCTCCATTATGAAATAATAGATTTCTACCTGTTGGAGCTGTAATATAAATAAAACAGCAGAATATATAATTACAGTTGAGATTGATAATGCAATTTTGGGCCTAAAGAGTAATTAAATTAGATTAGACCAGACCAGACAAACAAAAGGGGCAATGCTGATGTTTTCTGTTTTGCTTCTGCATTGTTACACCTTTCAGGATTCCTTTAAATAGGTATGAAAAAGCCCTGAAGTTTTCCTTTTTGCAAAGGGTCATGTGTAACTCTAACATAAAAATGTATCCAATGTTTATCTTTCTGTGTGCAGACAGCTGTGACCAAAGTGCAAAATGTAAAAACCAGTTAGAGGAAGAAGGCTCTGCAAGTGAGGATGCAGAATCGGAAGAAGAGGAATCAGAAGATGGTGGAGAAACAGGTGAGGAAGAGGAACCAGAAGATGATGGGGAAATAGGTGAAGATGACAGTGATTCAGAAGATGATGAAGAAAGTGACAGTGGGCCTGATCTAGCCAGAGGCATAGGGAACATTGAAACAAGCTCAGAGGATGATGAGGATTTGAATGAGCTGTTTCCAAAGGAGCCAGAGATCGAGCACTCGTGGCGCGAACTGGATAAAGATGCCCCTCGTGGAGATGAGGTAACAATACTTTGCATGTGAAAAGTTGCTACGTGACAAACTCAGAAATGTTATGAGTTCATCATCTATGGAACAGTTTGTGGAAGTATTTTTCTTAAAGGTTTTTCAGCCTTTTAGTGACAGAATGGAAGTGATGATGAAATTGTCTGACAATGAGAAACTTGCAGTTTTCACTGGTGTCTCCTCTTCCCTTAAGCACACTTAGCTATACCTGTGGATAAGCTATCTACAACTGAAAGGACAAACAAAATTGACCCTTTCAGAAATTCCAGAATTTAAACAGTACTGCTTTTGTTCATTACTGATTTTTTTTTCACTTTCTGAAAATTTAGTTATTTAACTCACACATTAAGAAATTAAGGCATCATGAGACAGTGAAATAGGATTTTACAACTGGCACAATCAGGGTGTAAGAAATGACAGTACTCTAGTGCTTCACAATAGTGATAGTAGTTGCTCCTGAGACTAGCAGTGCTTGATGATAACAAAATCCTAAGCAATTATGTTGTTGTTGCTGCAGTTCGAATTCTGTGATTGAGGCAATCTGTTCTTTGGTACTTCACTATTTATGTCCTTTTTATGTGCTCTGGTAATTTCTGCTTCTCATCTTTGCTAGTTTAAGTGATAAAAAGTCATGACGACAATGCTGCTTTTATTTTTTTCAGCAAAGTGTATTGGTGACTTTGATTTTTACCACTGAGTCTACTAGAGAATTGTGTGTTCCCAACAGAAGTCAACAATTAAACCTATGAATTTTATGTTCTTTCCTTTCAGATTACAAGTAGATTGGCAGTTTGTAATATGGATTGGGATAGGTTGAAGGCTAAGGATTTGCTGGCTCTATTTACTTCTTTCACACCCAAAGGAGGAACAGTGTTTTCTGTTAAGGTAAGACCTGATTTCTAAAACGAAAAAATAGACTACAAAATAAGAAGTAGGACAGTGCTGTGGAGAATGGAAAGAAATATTAATGTGTTTAAAGAGAAACTGTGATGCAATTTAACTTGCTGTAGCAGTCATGTATTTGGCAGAGTTAGAGGCCAAAGCCATTGACTTCTCATGTTTATGAGGTTTGCTCTCAGTGCTGATTTTCTGAGACTAATACTGAAGTTCTCAGTTCTAGTAGGAGGAGACTACATTTCTTGGATTAGTTTAATATTCAGTGGTGTGGCAGATAACCCAACCTTAGGCCTAAAACCCAGCCTTAGACCTTACTAATAAATTGCTTGTATTCTGACCAATTAGATTATATTTTTCCATTACTAGTGTCTGCCTCAACCCTTGAGAAATTTTAATCAGATACCTCTTTCTGAAAAGGGCCACAGTACAATGAACAAATTCAGGGTTCCTGTTGTTCCTCATCTGCCTCAAAATTCCTAGCTGGCAGTTTGGTTATTCTACTGTCTTTTCCCTATGTTAAAATTAGGGAGATACTCAAGTTTATGGAATTGATCCCTTTACTGATCTTAAATAAAAACTGTAAAGTGTAACAGCCTGGAGAGATTTTTTTTTTCTTAGTTAGTGTACATTACACCACAGTTAAAAAACTAGTTTTGTGTTGTTGTATTTGTAGATTTATCCTTCAGAGTTTGGAAAAGAGAGATTGAAAGAGGAAGAGCAAAAAGGACCTGTGGAACTGTTCGAACTTCCAGAGAATACTACAGAGGATGATGGGTACTTGTTTTAATTTTGTCTTCAAATGAGAGATATAACATGTTGAATTCTTAGTGGAGATCCAAATCAACTCCTGTTTCCAGGAGTTCATATGTGGAAGTGTCCTGTGGACACCTTAATTTTTTTACAACAGGCACTGGTTCATTATAAGTGCATTTAATAAATGCCTGTGATGGAACTTGTGAAGATTTGCTTGTTGATGTGAGTTCAGAATTTTATGATGTAGCTCATTGGAATAATCAATGGAACAAATATGTGGGTAGCTTAAAAACCAGCATTTCTCCTCTACAAATTACCATTTGTGCAGTAAACTACCTTAAGTGCTCACTGTCAAAATTCTTACTGGTGAATCAAAAGGGACCTTAGTCCAAGAATTCCCAAACTGAGATTTCTTGAGTGCCACCAGTAACAGCCCTGGCCTCCTAGGCTGAGCTCCTCAGTCCTGCCATTGTCCTGGCTCCTTCAGCCATGTCTTTTATGCCTTTTTAAAACTTCCAATCAAGGTTTTGCTTTGATATTTTTCCAGAATTTCCAGATGTTTGGCAGCCTGACTGAGGCCAAATCCTGCTGTACTGCCCTATATTTAGAAAATCTAGATGCTTCTAAAATAAGGGCAGATCCCTTTGAAGACATTCTCCAGTGCATCAGGAGAGTGTAAGGTGGACGTAGAGCGTGTTCTGAGCTCACCTGCACTCTGTGCATCAAGGTCCACCCTGAAGTGTTGGATTTATTGCTCAGTGGACTGGAGAGCGTCTGGAATCCAACACATAGAAATCCAGGTATCCTGCAGGTACCTGAGTGATACCTGTGCCCTTCAGATTCACTGAACTTCATCCCTGTGACTTTTCAGTGGAGTCAAGTCCAAATTTTACACTTAATAAAACTGTCAGAAATAGTATTTTTACTTGAAAAAAAACTCAATAATGGTGGAACTTTGTACTGTTTAACGTCTAGTTTTCGAAGATTAGGGGAGTAATTGATTGGCACATGCTTTTAATGAGGTGAATTAAAATTAGTTTCTTCACTTTTGCAGGATTTATAGGGAAAAGCTGCGGGAATACCAGTTTAAGCGACTGAAATACTTCTATGCAGTTGTAGAATGTGATTCTCCTGAAACAGCCAATAAAATTTATGAGGAATGTGATGGACTGGAATTTGAAAGTAGCTGTTCTTTCATAGACCTGAGGTAACTCCACTGGTGATATTTTTGCATGTTGGGCCAGGGAGGGTGAACTAAAGGCAGTTTGTAATAATTTGGAGTAAACTATTTTGACTTTATTCTGTAACCAAAATGAGATAGAAAGATAAATTTGGCATCTGGTGAGTTGTCAGATGTTCCCTTGGTTCTTTGTTCTTCTTTTTGACTATTTTTATTGAAATACGGGAACTTCAAGGGGATCTCTGCATATAAAGTCTATTTTCAGAAAAACCAGATAAAAAGTTCTATTTACATCTTGAAGCTTTTGGTACAATTAAGGAAAGTGATAGAATTCAGAAAAATATTTTTTCTTTTTCTCTCCCCAAGGGTGCAGAATTGGGTCTTTTTTGTGATTCTTTACCACAGGGCAAGATTATTGCTGCTGTTGTCACGAAGCTGCAATAGTCCTTGTGAATGAGCTGATGCTCTGATATTTCAAAAGTCGTGTTTGGGAAAGAAAGGATTTTAAATTATGACTTGGTTTATTGTTAGTATTTCCTTTTGTTGCAAAAAACCCCTTTCCTTCTAAGCAGAAAAGTTTCTAAATCATAAAAAGTTGTGACAAAAGCCCTGTTTCTCTGCTGGGGCCTCCATTATGGACACTCTTGGAAGTCAGTGAAAGTTAAGGGTTTTTTGCGTTGAATCATTTTCTAGAGGAACTCAGTTAATTTGCTTTGAAACATTTTGGAAAAGACATCTTTGTTAGGGGAACATGTAGCTTTTCTTCATTTTAAAGACTGATAATGTTTTACAACAAACACAGCTGTTTGAAATTCTCCAATGGTTTTCCTAATCTTCTGCTTTGTTAAATTTTAATGTTGAATACTACTTATCAGATTATATTTACAAAGATTTTTAAAAATCACAAGTACAGTAAATTCACGAATACAAGCCGCACTGAGTATAAGCCGCATCTCTGGGTGTTGGCAAATATTTCGGTTTTTGTCCATAAATAAGCCGCACCCGAATATAAGCCGCTCTGTCGTTCGCAGCGAGGACCCGCGTGCAATTAGTAACAGAACCGCGGGAGGGCGGGGTTTACTGGCTCAGCTAAGGCTGTGCAGGCTCGGCCCGCTAGGGGCTGCCGACAGGGCCAGGTGGCCCAGCCCGGTGCTGCCGCTCGGGGCCGGCCACCGCTGCCACTGGGCTTGGTCACCCCGGGTCGGCGCTGCCCCGCGGTGGCAGGCAGGGACGGAGCTTCCCCCGCTCCTACGGCAGCGGCGGCAGGTGGGGACGGAACTTTCCCGCGCCCGTGGCGCTGGCAGCGGGCGCGGACAAAGCACCCCGCCTCCTCCCCGAGCCGCGGAAATGGCTGCGTGGGGCTCCCGTCGGCTCCCCGAGACGCGACAATGGCGGCGCGCGCTTCCACCCGCCTCCCCGGGCCACAGCAATGGCTGCACGGGGCTCCCGTCGGCTCCCGGAGCCGCGGCAATGGCGGCGCCCCCCCCGTTCTCCCCGAACCACGGCAATGGCGGCGCGCCCCCCCACCCGTCCTCCCCTGGGCTGTGGCAGAGGAGGAAAGAGAGCTCTCCTGCCTCTCTCCCCACCCCCCGTGCTGCCTGCAGGGAGCCAGGGCAACACAGTAACACTGTAACAATCGCGGAATGCCGGCTTTTACTGGCAGGTGCTTGGATTGGCGCCCTGGCTGGCATGTCTGGGGTTGTAAATGTCAGAAAATTATTCACATATTAGCCGCCCCCGACTATTAGCCGCACTTCCGGGTTTCCACCAAAATTTTTGTCAAATTACTGCGGCTTGTATTTGTGAAATTACTGTAATTTCTTGTGTAGTATATCAAGGTTATTGGTCTTTTTTTTTTTTTAACTAAGGTCTTCAATTGTTATTCATTACTTTGGTCTTTTAAACTTTTTTTTTCCTTACTAATTATA
Organism: Catharus ustulatus; assembly: GCF_009819885.2. Classification (NCBI taxonomy): domain Eukaryota; kingdom Metazoa; phylum Chordata; class Aves; order Passeriformes; family Turdidae; genus Catharus; species Catharus ustulatus. Next base: position 6,691,410 of record NC_046223.1, read on the forward strand.
ATTTTCAAGATGTATTCCAAACCTAAAAGGTTTGGAATTTCTTATTCATCTGTTTCCAAGTCCTGTTTTATTCACTTTTTTTTATTTTTTATTTTTAATTTTTAATATTAAACTTTCTGAAAAGATGGTTCTTAAAACAAAGAAAAACACCCAAAAAACCTACCCATTACCGTGTTTCTACCAGACTGAAAATTGAAATACTTCCCGAACAGGGTGTTGTTATACACTAAAAACCTGTGAAACAGATCTGCAGAAGCCAGGCAATGAATCTTACATGTGTGGAGTACTTGTCCATCTCTTTTGTTCCCTTTTCAGGCTTACCCCCTTTTTATTGGAGCTAATTCTTTTATGATGATGTACCATACTCATGAAAGCTTAGACTGTTTATACTATGCAATTTCCCAGTGTATTTGAAGAATAACACGTTTTATTTGCCTTTAAGATTTATTCCAGATAATGTTACATTTGATGATAAGCCAAAAGATGTAGCCTCAGAAGTGAACATAGCTGTTTATAAGCCAAAGTACTTCACATCTGCTGCTATGGGAACATCAAAGGTATCTTTACAGTGTTTTTGTAATGTTTTTCTTATTTGTTTAATTTTGCTGTCAGCTTATGAATGATATATGTACTGGTGAAAAGATTCCTGATTATCTCCACCATTCCAAAATAACAACATCAAATGTTTTAAAAGATTTAAGCATGCGATGGATTCACAAGTTGCAATCCTGGTTTGGATTTTAAAGGCGATTGGGCTTCTCTGATACAAATTAAGTATTGAATTTTCACCTCATTATATCTCTGTGACAAGTTGCACATGAAATTTCTTAGTTATTTACAGTTAAATCTTTTAATTTTCCTAAAATGGATGTTAGTGTATGAATTAGTAAGAGCTTTTTTGGTAGTAATGCCAGGCTTCAACAGTTGTAGCAATTCATTCCTACCCTGTCTTCCTGACAGCCAAAATTTCCATCTGGCCATGAAATGAACCAGATTGAAGAAGTGATCAGTTGAGAAATCAGTAGTTTCTGCTGGATCATTTTTCAACTCTGTTTCATGTTCTGGTTGAGGGTGCAGTTGCGCAAACACTTTCTTTGTCTCCAATCTGTGTGTGATTCCAGCAGTGAATTGCTGCTGGAAGAGGAAAAGAGAGGGGCTGGTGTCTGCTCAACACCAGTATCTGCTGCCACAAAGGAAATTTGGTTTATAGAGGTTTTGTGTTGTGGGACCTGCTGTTAAAGAGCCATTCAATGCATCAGGAGATTTCTTCTTGTAGCTCAAACTCATTGAAACTGACTGTAGAATAAATTCCGAATTGTTATAATGCAATTCATATTACCAAGTGCTTATGATAGTTATTAAAGAGAGCATTGCTAACAGGTTTATGCTGAATGGAAAGTATAAAATAATTTTCCCTAAAAAGACAGCATTTACAGTGTTTCATTTTAGTGTTCCAGCTTCTACAACTGGCATTCTTCCTTTTAAGGTAGATATCACATGGGATGAGACAGATCATGAGCGGATAACATCACTCAGCAGAACTTTTAACAAAGAGGAGCTTCTTGACATGGATTTTCAAGCTTATTTGGCTTCATCAAGTGAAGAAGAGGAGGAAGAGCAGCAAGGTACTTTGGTAGTAAATGTTGTACACAAAGTCATTAGCTGCAGGGTTTTGAAAACAAGTTATTCAAGTATTTAAATGTCATATCTATAGAAAATGCTTTGAATGTCATCTTTTACAAGGACCAATATTATATTTGTATAATGATTGTGCCCCTGAGCAGAATCACTAAATGGTTCAGACTGGAAGGGACCTTAAAGACCGTCTAGCTCCAACACCCTGCAATGGGCAGGGACACCTTCCACCGGACTACAGTAGCTGCTTTCTGAATAGAAGCTTGCACCTCAGAGTGGAAAATAATTTTCTTGCATTTTATTTCTCCTCCTACTCCCTTTTTTCTCTTTCTTTCAGGGTATTTTGACATCTCTCTGTCAAGTTTGGCAATATCTGCTTTTAATCTGTTCATTTCTGAGATGAATTGTAGGTCCATAGAACTTGAAGTGTTTCCTTTTCAGAGGAAAAGTCCTAGTTTGAAATGTAAGGTGTATAATGAACAGAAACATCTTTCAAATGCTTTCACACACTTCTTAATATAAAGAGAATTTCTTCTAACTGTGAGGTGCATGAGTCTTCTGCATATGGTGCAGCAATGTTTAAATTCCTGATTTAAATTGCTTGTTTTCATTCTAAAAGTCATCCTGCTCTTAATAATATATACAGCCTAGATTACGAGGCAAATAAGATTTCATAAGCCTCAATTAGGTCTTTCAAACAGATGTTAAAATTGATTTATACCACATTAAAGCAGGTTGCTGCCATCAGAGATGAGCTTGGGGCATGCAAAAAAACATTGCAGGTTTAAAAAGCTCAGGTTATAGAATTGGGAAATCTTGTGGCAGCAAACTCATCTTGGCGTTCTCTTGGCAGCAATAATGTCTATTTGCTTCTTAGTTTACATAAAATCTCACAAACGGCACTGTAGTGAGCTTTAGTTTCTCCAGCAGTGCTTAGTGAAGTCCATAAACGGGAGCAGGGGGTGCAGAGTAAAGCATTTCCATCTTCTCTCATTTACAAGGCTACCATGATGCTAAAGAAGGCATCTGTGATAGGGTGGTGATGAAAGCAAATATTCATGTGAACAACACTTCAGGAATTTTAAAGAGTAGAATTCCATTGCTGGGAAGGAAAAAAAAGTGACCTTAAATAATCTTATCACACCAATAAATTTTAAATCTGGAAATGTCTAGATTCAAATGATATTTTGAAAAGTAAGTTACTAATAGAGGAATTATATTGTCCTGTCTTTAAAGTGTTCCTGACATTTTATCCATTCAGTTATGTGATACAAAACAGGGTTCCATCCAGCAGAATTATGTGGTGCTATGCACAAATGGGGAACATCAATGTCAGCTTGCTGAATGGAAATGTAGGAGTCTGATAAGGAGGAAAAAATGTCTTGGACTTCTATTCATAGTTTTCAAACTTAGTAAAATGTTTTATTTATAAATGGGATTTTGTTGGCCTCTTCTAATACTTTTTTTTGTTGAATTTTTCCACTTTAAATATGTGCATCATGGATGTTAGTATTACTGTTAAACAACAGTTCTATAACATCATGGATTGCAATGACCTGGAATGTTGTGGTTCATAGCACAAAATTTCTCCTTTACATTGCTTCTGAATTCTCTGTTACTTTATATCCCAGTTAGGAAGTTTTTGTGGCATTCATCAAATCTGTAATGGCTATTTTGTCAATAAGGACCAGTGACTTAGTGTATGGCATTTTAAATATGCTGCAAAATAAGCACTATGGGGTTTATGTCTAAGCTTTTAATGTTTTTTTTAAATCTTTTCAAGAGCAACATCTTTTCTGCTTTGCACAGCACACAAATACTGAAACAGACTATATGATAAAATACTTTTATAGAAATTTTTTTAATTAGCTGGTCTTGATAGAATCATGAAATCACAGAATATCCTCAGTTGGAAGAGATCATTGGGTTCAAATTGTGACTCCAAAAGAGCAACTTTTAAACCTAGGAGTTATCCAAACACACCAGGCTTGTAGGGATCTCTGTGTAGATCCCTGCTCTCCTCAGTAAGAATCTGAGCAGGAAGCCCAGACTCCACAAAGCCACGTAGATATTTTGTTTTGTGCTGAAGAACACATTTCCCTGGGATTTTGCAGGCTAGTGAGTCCCTGCCCAGGACTGATTCTGATTGTCAGAGTGTTAACCTTGCCTTAGGTCTGGCTGGCTCAGAGAGGTGGCTCTAGTAGTGCCAAGTCACCTCTGCAGAGACAGGTGCTTAAAGGCTGCAGCTGCAAAACTCACGTGGTTTGCAAGAGAATGTTTAAAAACTACATCCCTCAATGGTTAGATTACACAGATCTGAAGGAAAATGCAAAAAAATCTAAGAAAATGTCGTAACTCAATGTTTACCTGTCTATTAGCATTATCTTCTTCCAGTATCTTTTTTCCCTGAAAAATCTTACAAGAAGACATCAACTCTGCTAGGCTTTGAATCGCTTTCTTTTTGTATTCAAATTTTTTCCATTTTTTTATTATCATTGGGATGAACTAATGGGATTTGCACATCTCCTTGTTCAGGAAGTACTTAGAATGTGGGGGAAGTGGGATTAAACTCCAGTGTTTTCTTTGACATTATTTTCTGGCTCAAGACCGATGTCAACATATTCGTTTTTTCCTAGCATGCTGTAGTGTGGTGCAAAAAACCTCTACCTCTGACTTCATTCTTGAACACTGGAGTGTAAATCTTTTAGTTTTAATTCTATGGGTCTGTGTATTGTACGTATTTTGGGGTTTTTTTTATTTTTTATTTATCTGAATTAGAATAACTACCCTGGATAGAATTGAGACATTTAGGGCGATTTTTATGGTATGGCCATCAGCATCCAAGTCAGTAGGTAAGTTTTCTGCTTTACCATTACATCACAGAAAGAAAATTTCCCCTCACTTTGAAAAAATTCAGCTTTGCAGCAGACCTCCTGTCAGATGTTATATCTGCTACAAGTTTTTACTGTCTTTGATTTCTAAGGCTGGGGGTTTTTTTAAAAAAGAAATAATATATTTGGCTATTGCACGATAATCTTAAACTAAGAACGCAATCTCTTCACAATGCTGTGATTACAAGAATGTGATCTCAGCTGATTCAGCTGCTATTTTAGATAATAAATTTTATATAACTTAATATATTGAGCCTCTGCATTTAGTTATAGTCTGTATTAATGTAATCTTTTAAAAACAAATTGTTATATTGGAATGTTTCTGACCAGCCTCATGATTTGAACTTTCTTCTTTTAAAATCTTTTAGCACTTCTGTTACTACTTTCTTTTGAAAACAACAAGAATATACTTGTATTTTCTACTCTAAATTTCATCAGTTTTTGCCTTTCTTCCTTCCCTGGTTGATTGTATTTCTCTTGCAGTGCAGCAGTTAATGCCCCAGAACTTTTTGGTTTGTGTGTTTTGTTCAAAAAGCCTTTGAACAAGCTTTTGGCAGAAAGCATTGCTGCCTTAATATCCATCAGAAAGTGGTTCCTGATGTTGAGCAATACAGCGTGATGCTTGAAAGCCCCTGACAAGGTTATTTGAACTCTGAACAAACTTTGAGAACATACTCAGCTCACTTTCCTTTCTTGCAGCTGTTGTCAAATGTGCTTTATTTGCTTAGAGAATTAAAAGCTCCTACAGTTCTTTTGAAGGCAGTGTTGAACATTTGTTTTCAAACTGTTCATTTTGACAGAAGAAATACAAGTTCTATCTAAATGAGAAAAAAAACGACTATATGCATTGCTACTTAAATTTCTCCTAGCAAAACAAGTGATAAATACTAGCTGGTAGCCCCTTGCCTGGCCAGGTTCTAGGGATCCTCTTTTAGCTTAAGGATTTTGTCATTTCCCATCCACTATGGCTTCTTCTTTCTCAGGACACTAGGAAGAACAAACAACCAAATGTCTTCTTTTTTCTACTTGTCTTCAAAACAGAGTTGCCTTTTGCTTTCTGGATGAGCAGATGCTTCCCTCTCAGATCTCAGCTTCTGATGAGGAAAGTGGAAAAGCAGCTGCAGCTGACTTGTCTATGTGCTGTGTGAAAGATGAGCCGGTGGGGAACGAGCCCAGCCTGACTGAACAGAGAGCTTTGGCTGGAACTTAGGAAAGAAAGGAGGGTTTATGAACTTCGGAAGAAGGGTCAAGCAATTCAGGGGGACTACAAGGATGTTGGGAGGTTATACAAGGAGAAAATTAGAAGGATCGTAGCCAAGCTAGAACTTAACCTGGTTACTGCTGTGAAAGACAAAAATAAATACATTTTACTATATTTTACTCTATAAATACATTTGCAGTAAGAGGAGAGCTAAGGCGGATCTCCATTCTTTACTGGCTGTAGAGGGAAGCACTGTGACCAACAATGAGTGAAAGACTTCTGTACTTAATGACTCCTTTGCCTCAGACTCTAATAGTAATGAAAGTTTTCTGGGTACCTGAACTGGGAAACAGGAACAGGGAGCAAGAAGAAGCCCCCTTAATCCAAATGGAAGTGGTCAGTGTTCTGCTACACACTTAGAGCCACACAAATTTGTGGGGCCAGATGGGATCCACCCAAGGGGGCTGAGGAAGCTGGCAGATAGTATATACTCCTTATATCACTTTCCATCATTTTTGAGCAGTCCTGGATAATCAGGGAGGTCCCAGTTGACTGGAAGTTAGCAGATGTAATGCCCATCTACACAAAGGGCTGGAAGGGCTAGTTTTGGGCATTTGCATTCTACTCTGCTGGAAAGGACTTTAAAAGTAATAATTCTGAGATACAGTGAAGGATGCTGTGTCCAGTCAATGATTTACTGGACAAATTGTCTTTTGTCTTTTCAGATACTCTTTTTATTTCATCTAAATAAGGGAATTCTCAAACAGGCTACTGTGTGGGGAAATAATAGATTAAAATATTTTATATGTTCTTCTGGAAATTATGTGTGTGTCTTAGGTTTATTTCCTAAAGATTATCTTCAGTTGCTCATTTTCTTGAGGCTTTCTGTGATAACTTTACTCTCTCCTCCTAGATGGTGATGCAGCTAATGAAATGGAAGATGACAAACCGAGGAAAAGCCAAAAAGATGATGAAGAGCAAATTGCTAAGTACAGAGAACTTTTGCAAAGTATCCAGGAAAAAGAGAAAAAACAGGAAGAAAAGGATATAGGAATGGAGATTAAATGGGTTCCAGGTAGGGTTTATTTTTTTTTTTTTCTTTTTCTGCCTTGGCAGATGTGCAGTACTGGTCTGCTGACAGGGGAATAGTGTAAGATGCTGAATTTATAGTCACAGAAGCAAACCTTTTTTTCCCCGCATAAATTGAAATCCAGATAGTTTATGGTGAGGGAAATAGAAGAAATAACATGGCTGAACTCAGTTCCACAGCTGTAAGCTTCACTTAATAGATTATTTTTTGCCAGGTTTTTTTTGCACTTACTTTTTCAATTATCACTTTGAAGACATTTCTTAAGTAGAATTCATGTGTTTGCTGTAGAGTCATAAAACATACTTACACTTTTAAAAATGAAAACCAGTATGATTTGGAAACATGGTGTATAATTAGAGGAGAATGGTTTGGAAATGTTGTTTGCATAATACTAAAGATTTGGGGGAGCAAAGAGGGAGAAGTCTGACCATCTAGTGAAACTGCTCTGGGAGGAAGCAAGGTACCAGGAATGATTGGTGACCAGTGAGATCCAGATTGACATCTGGAAATCAGTGCAAGGTAACTTCAGCTTACAGCATCCCAGCAGAGTTTATCCAGAGAGCCAAATACTAGTGTCTAGTTCTCTTTTTTTCTTTCTGACAAAAAACCACTCAGACTGAATGCTTTCCTTGAGGTGTAATGAGCCAGTTTAACAAGTCACTACATCCACAAAGGGAAAGGTTTGCACTGTGGCATCACCTTGATCCTGGCCCAGAGCTCATTGTGTCTGCCTGTACCAGCCCTGGCCCTTGGTTGATCTCTTTGCAAGCCTAATTTTGTTTGTGAAAATCACAGAACTACTCTGGAAAAAAAAATCTGGATCTTTTCCACTGAGTTAGCAAGTCAGATAGGCAAATGTTCAGAGGGTTAAATGTGCAGCTGAAAGGCTAGGGAAGTATAACATTCCCTTCTTGGGAGCAGCAAGGTGCAGCAGGTTTGGGACTGCAGCCTATGTCAGGACAAAGCCCTGTGCTGTTACTGCATAGAGCAAGATCAGACACACACCAGAATCCAGGCCCTTCACTGCTGATGGGTTAATTCCAGCTAGGAATGTATATCTAATGATATGATTTATACAAATATTATTCTGAGTTCACTCAGGTAACTTTAGCTGAATAGAAATTCTGCTTGGTTTGAAATATTCCACTCTGTAGCAGTTCACTGAAATGGACTAAATTTTATTCCTATTTCTTCATCAGACCTGTATTCCAAAAAATACATGGAGATTAAAAATGCTTGTGTGCTTTCAACCATGCTTTTATAATTTCAGTAATTTCTGACTTGAATTCTGTCAAAACCTTTCTGAAAAAGCATGTATCATGCAGCCAGGACAAGAGCTCACTGACACAGTGCTGTACTCCATCTGTCCACAGCGTGTCAGTACTTGCATTCACGATGTTGCTCATTCAGTATTTAATTCGTTGTGTCACTGAGCATTCAAGGCCAAGGAGTTTTCATGCATTGGTAGCTTTATAAGACTTTTACAGAGATTTGTTGTTGCCACCTTTCAGGGTGAAGGTGGAAACCACAGGTGAATCAATTGCTTCTAGGAGTGTGTTTTGTATTCATATATGTTTGTATTTAGGTGTTGTTAAAGCAATCATTTTTGTGTTGGTTTTGAAAAACACATTCACAGAGTTTTCTTGTTTGTTATTTCGAAGAATTTTGCAGACTGTATGAAAGAAGTCCTGTAAATTAAACATTTGAGCAACTTAATGTGGTAGTATAGTCAGGAATCTGGAGCAAACCATTCCTTTTAGGAGATGGAAAATTGTTTTAAGGGAGACCAAAGGAAGCTCTTTAGCCTTGCTTACCCTGAAAGAGCAAGAAGTTTTCTAATAGGCTGTCCTTAAGACTGTACCTTGTATGTTATGAGTAAATTGCAATAACATTTAGTAGCAATGGAGTATTAACTGTAGTAGAGATGAAATCCATTCCCTGATGCATAGGCTCTCTGTTTTTTTGCAATAGAACTTGACTCTAACAGATTAGATTTGTTACATACTTACACCAGTCCAACCCCTTCCCTACTTCACCTTCTTGTAGGACTCTAGGACTTTTGCTATGTCCTTTTTCTTTTGTGGGAAGGATGGTAAAAAAACCCAAACAACCAAACAAAACCCCTTGTCTTGATAAATTTGACTGATTTAATTGGATGTCCATGCACAGAGTCAGGTTTGTTCATATAATTTTAGTTTCAATGCGCATTGTGTGCACAATGAATTTTACATGGATAGTTTATATTATTTGATGTTAATTTATCAACTGTGATTTTATAGTATATGTTAACATTTCCTCATTTCTTATCCTGAAAAAGTGAGAGGTTTATTGAAGAGCTTCTGGAAATCATAGAAGTGTTCCCTTGCCTTTGTTAGAGACTGTTCACCTCCATGAGATCAGCAGTGCTACCTGTGGCTATTGACCCCTGCAATATGGTTTTGTCCAAAACACAAGTTGTAAAAGTGAAAATGGGTGTCTTAAGTTTGTTTTTGAGTCAAAAATTCTGCCAGTACTGACTTCAGGCACCATTTGGAGAAGAAGTCAGCACACCTGAAGGGGATAGTCTTTTATATTTGTTTTTTAAATATGGTGGAGCATAGGCAGCACATGCTGAACAGTAGTTTATAGCTCTGGCAATTTATACACGCTTGAGGCTGTGCTTCATTATGGGAGAGAGGAACATTAGTTGTTATTTTTTGTTGAACAAATGTGCTCTTTTAAATTTCAAAGCCATTTATGTTCACTTAGAGTATTCTGGGCATTCAAAAATAGTTTTTCTTGTAACCTCTGAAGACTCCTTAATTTTTTTCAGAACTAGTTTATGTCTGTTGAAATATTTTTATTATCAAGTTCTACCTTAATGTGCTTGACTTATTGCAAAATGTTTTTCCTGTCCAAATGTTTAATACATGGAAGAATTACAACAGTTAAATCTAGGAAGTTTTTCAATTGAAAGGCAGATATTTGAATTAATTTTAAATTTTGAGTTTTGGCACAGTTATTTACACATGGTTATAGAAAGCATACTTTGTCAATGATTCAGTTATTCTTGAATCATAATAGTTTTAAATAAACCCCAGTGCCAGCAAAAATAAATTAGATGTAGTTCCAACTCTCTTTGGTCTGTTTCTTCTAGGCACAAAATCAGTGTTATATTTAAGCATCCATCTGTTTTCCTAATCATATCTGATTTAAGCAACAATTACTATGAATCCTTATCCAGCTCCCAAAGCTCCCCTTAGAAAGTGAAAAGAGAGAAGACCACAACTGCATTTCTTGATGATATTCAGCCATATGTCTATGCAGTTTTTTGAGCGGGTGGTGGTTTGAACTTAAAAAGTTTTCCTTTGGGATGAATGAGATGTAAATATTTTGCTAGGCTTAGAGGAAAATTTCAAATTTGTTTTGGTCAGAGGTAGAATAGAAGGCTCACATCTGAAGCTGCTACCTGTGGTGGGTTCTCACAGGCACTTTTGCTGCTTAGGAAAACTTGGTTGACTTAACATATTTTATCTTTGGGGGTGACAAATTCTAATGTTATCACAGTATTTCTATTTGCTGTTCCAGCTACCTGCAACAAGGTGTTTAATTTTTCTGGTGAGGCATTATACTCAAGATGAACTTGCTCCTTTAGGTTTCCTGAGAATAGAAATGTATCTTTCTACCCTCTAATAATAGTGACAGTTGCAGGCTGTTAAACTTCCATAAGTTTTCAAAACTGTGTGTTTGGAGAAGTAAAAAATCTGGCCTGCACCCATCCCTTGCTGTCCCACCAGTGTGAACAGCAGTATCTTTAGGTTTGCTGTAGTATTCAGTCCTTTAGCTGAAGTATGATGTCGTTGCATGCTAATATAGATGACTTTTTTCCTCTTTTCTTGCCCTTGTTCGTGAAGATTAAATAAAATTGTGATTCATTAATTCTAAAAAAAACATATATATATATCAATAAGGGTATATAAGTTAGATCTTTATATGGTCAGCTAATATTTCTACCTAAAGTAGACAATTCCTTTCCCCTTCTGCAATCAAAATCCTTTTGACCACTTAAATATACTCTTATTCTCAGGAAGTGGTCTGGACAGTAGTTTCTAAGCCATTCTAATCTGTGGAGAAACTCTAATGCCTTTCATAAGACTGCCAAATACCACAAGAAAGGACTGGATTTTCCTCCAAGTTCTTCAGTGCCAGATGGATCAAATGATTCCATTTTCCAGGCAAATAAATCAGAAATATTGTAACTTCCTTTCAGATTTTGGGTCTCTCTTTAGCTGGAGTTGTGACATATATTTTTTTTAATTCTGTATTTACTGTCTTCAAAGAGAATCCACAAGGTTGTTACCTGACCAGTAATTTTTTCCATGAAAGTACTACAAAGTATCCAAAGTTACAGTGCTTCAATTTCAAGGAATCTGATGACTCTGCTTTCATGGACTTTGAAGATAACTAAATATTTGTTCTTGTTGTATAAGAGTTTCTTAATGGCATTTTTTTACTGAATCTATGCAAAATCCTCCCTTTATCATGGGTCTGATTTGTTTGATGGTTAAGTACACAATTTTTGTGGCTGTAACAATTTGCCACTTACTGTTCATTCTGGTGCCTTTCCAGAGTAGTAGAAGGATTCTTTATCTTGCTTTTGTTTTACTCTTTTCCTCCTATGGTTCTATGGTTTAATATGATTTTAGATCTCTTTCACACTTTGTATTTCAGCTCCCTAGCCCTGGAGTGTCAACAAGCACAAAACCAGGGATTAGTGTTTGCAGTTTTTCAGAAAAAATGTTCTGCTTTTCTGGGGACAGCTAGAACTGTCCATGAAAGCTGCCCCTTTTATTCCATCATGACCATTGTTTTCAGTTCCTCCATACTGAGGAGAGCTGGGAGGAATGATGAGGAATGGGGACTTCGCAACTGAAAAATCTGGGAGAAAGAATGGGATCCAGTTTAGGATATCTAAAGAGGTCTGAGTATGATTTCTAAACAATAAAACTGGGATGAGGGGTGGGAGAGTAGGATGTGGTCAGGTTAGGGCTGGACTGGGATAGCAGAAGAGAATGCTGAATAGAGATCACTGGAAGTAGGACTGGGGAGGAGACAAACAAATATCAGGCTTGGAGGGTGAAGCAGAAACAGGATTCCTACAAACTCCCAAGATAATTCAGTCATTTTTTAGGAGACAATGTTACCTGTAGGATATCTGACTGATTTGTTACAGAAGTTAAAAAAAAAAGTGTGAGTGAATGAAGCCAGGAATTGCAGATAGGAGAAAAATACTTTATTGCCCAGGCTGTTGCTGCCTACCAGAGAAGTGGATTTTCTTTCTTCCACTGAATTGTGTTCCAGTGCATTGCAAGGCAAGTCACTTAATCTCCTTAGATCATGAAATTTTGTTTTTGCAAGTGCCCATCTTGTGAAGAGCAGGCTGAAAGTTTATAAGGTGCATCTGAAATCAGTTTTCATCCTCATAACATCCAAGTGCTCTGTGGTGCAATGAATTTTAGAAAAGTATTCCTGATGTGTGTGGAATTTTTTAGCAAAATTAGAAGACTGCTTCCAATTAAGTGCATATTCTGGATTTAAGTATTCTACATGTAAAATGGGAATGCTTCAGTTATTTAATGGATTCATTTCTGAAGTGAAGTTCTTACATCATTGAATACTGTAATGATGCATATTTATCGAAAACTTCATTCAGTTCTATTTACAAAAAGCTTAAATGTTAAGACACATTTGTCTATGCAGATGCAAGTGCTGGGCATGGCAACAGTGGATGTCTGTGCTAACGTGTGGAATTTAATGTAAACCTGATTAACACATCCAAACTTAACTGTCTGATCCTGTTAGGCCAGAATTATTAAGATGTGTTGCACTCCTATGGGGTGTGCTTTTTTAGAAGGAAAAGTACAGTGGTCAGCAGAGATCCTGCAGCATGTCAGAGTATTGTCACAGAAGCAAAGTTTCAGCAACATGGCTGATTCAGAATCTTAACTAATGATACTACATAAGGTACATAATTAAACCTAATGGTACATTAAACATAAGGGCTCTGTGTATGTCTGTTGGTTTTATTGTGTTGCTCATTCTGGCATCTGTGGACTGCACAGTTGAATGACTGGAGAAGAGACCTTTCTGAGGAACAGCAGGAGTGTTGGGGATCAGATACCACATAGCAAACTCTTTTTCTGACTTGTGTACAGTTTTTACTGAAGGATACTTTATTTGGAAAAACACATCCTGTAAAGTGATCTTTATAAAGATGTATTTTTAAACAATATTTATGTTGTTTCCACAGACTGGTTGAAGAAAAGCTATATTATTCTTTTACAAAGGAGAAAATAGTTGATTAAAAAAAATTCAAATTCATCACATTTGAATTTACTATGGCTTTTTTTTCCTAGGCCTCAAAGAAACTGCTGAAGAAATGGTCAAAAACAGGTTGGAAGGAAAGGATAACCTGACTCCATGGGAAAAATATCTAGAGAAGAAGAAAGAAAAAAGAATTCTGAAGAAAAAGAGAAAGGTAATGTTTATATTGACCTTTTGAGGGGGAGTTGTTTGTTTGTTTTCATAATTTGTTATTAATATTTGTTTCAGATAAACAAAATAAGTTGTCCAGCTGCCAGTGCTGTTTTAAGGTTAGAATATGAAGTGGTCACTCACATGGAAGTTCTGAGAGTACTTCATCAAACCTCTTTTATCTACTTGTGCTGCTGTAAAGATAAATAATTAATAATAATAATATTTGGCTTTAATTTGCATTTTTAATGCTTTAGAAGTGGTCTTTTTGCTACTGTGTGCATATCAATTCAAAGTTGTCATACCAATGATAATTGTATGATAATTAGAAATTTTGGGGCTGAAATAATACAGACTTGTTTCTCAAAACTGTAATAGCAAAGAATTAATAGCTGCAAAGAACTTTTAAAATTTCAAATTGCAGGAGAAAAAAAAAAAAGCATGTGGCATGCAGAACCTAGGTTCTCTAAAGACTTAAATTACTCCCAATGTACCGCACATTGCTGAATTACACTTTTAAGAGTAAACTCTACACCTTGAGTTACTCTGTGCATGTCAGTTAGTTTTAGCTGGCTCTTGATGAGTAACTTCTTTAAGTTGATAAGTGCTCAAAATGGAGTAAGCAGCACTGTTTGGTAGCAGAGCAACTTCGTCTAGCACAACATTCTTGGCCAGTTTGATAAATTAGGTCAAGAAGCAAGGTGTATGACACACTACTACCAGTAAGCAAATCTGTTCTTTAAACCTAAACTCCAGCTTTTTGAAATTTGCAGCACAAAATAAACTTTCTTCCTCAAGTTTGTCCCTAGGCACAGCTTTTGTAGAACATAAAGTAAGGATCCTGTATTTGTTGGCATGGTTGTCTGATGCGTGACAGTTTGGGGATATGCCTAATAAAAATGTATGAAAGAGGGTTGAAATTCTTGAGTTGTCTTTACTATCAACTTTTAGTGTGCTCTGTTTTTTTGATGTTACATGTACAGTATTTCAGTTTTCATCTTCATAGCTACTAACAGAACATCTCATACCAGTGAAACAGTAGTTACATGTTGATTGAAATAATAATGTTTGCGCTTTGTTACAGGCTGCTGCTGAGAGAGAAGAGAGTGAAGATGAACTTCCACCTGATGTTGATCTCAATGACCCCTATTTTGCTGAAGAATTTGAGAAAACAGGTCAGTCACAACAGGCAACTTCTAGAGTAAATCTACCCTTTTGTTAAATACTGAGTTTTCAAAACAAAGTCAGGCTGGACTAAACACAGAGGTAATCTAATTCTGAACATTCTAAGTGGGTGTAATTTGCCTAAAATTGCTGTTCCTGTAAAATTATGGATATTGTAATACATGGAATGGTAGGCAACATTCTCTTGACTTTCACCTGAGACTGTTAGTTATCCAGGTTCTGGAGATGGCTGTTAAAAACAAGCTGCTCCCCTAATTCCAGAGAAAAGAACTCCATTGCTTTGGAAGTCTTTTTCTTTTTATATAGGAAAAGCCATATACATATATATATTGGTCCTTTTGGAGCTTGGGTCAATTACAAAAACATCAAATGTTTTTGCATCATAAACAAAGTTGTCTCTGAGGAGAAATTACTTTTCTCTTAGTCTGATACACGTTTTTACTGGAGTACTCTTGGCTGCTTAGATACCCCATTAATGAAATGTAATATTTTAGAAAATAACTTGCCCAATGTAGATTTTTAGGATGCCTTTTTTACAAGTTTTTTTATTCTGATGTTTAAATTAGCTTATGCTATGGTAGCAGCAAATTTATTCTGAGTGATTTTGCTGAGTAAAATCAATAAAGGTAAGTTTCTTATGTTCCATACTTTTAGGAGCCAGATCCTAAGGGTGGCTCATAGTATTGTATATTAAAAGAAGAAAAATGACATAAAAACAAAAGAAGAAAACAAACATAAAGTAGATAGCAACAGATTTACTAATATTATTGTTTGGTTGAGGTTTTTTGAGCATAGAAGTGCAGATCCAAGTTCCATTTAAAAGGGTAAGTTACTTTTAATTTTATACTTGCTAGCACAGGCTTCTGTCCTGAATGTTAAAACCTATCCTAGGATAAAATAAATAACTAAACCCCAAAATCTGGATGATTTTCTGCTTAATAATCTGAAATAAAGAACAGTAGAGTGAGTCCTGTCCAAGTTTTAGAAAAAACCACCACAGTCCAAAGTGTCGTGCAGTGCTGTTTTCTGCCCTGCTTTCTGTGTGGCCTGTGTATAGGTTTAAGTAACTCATTGTAAAGATAACCATTCCTTCCACCAAATTGTTTAATTTTTCTTTAATAGCAAGATTACCTAGGTACTCTCATATGATGTGTGATGTTCTCTGTGAAATCTCTGAAAAAGTGTTTTCTTCTGTATTATTGTGTCCTAAAGAGGCTTGGCAGAAAATGAGCTTATTTGCACATTTTTAAACCTTGTCCATAACATGGAGAATAGACTTTAATGTTTGTGGAGTCTTTGAGGATAGTTAAATACACATAAAGGTTGAGAAAGTGAAGCTTTTGTCTTCAAGATTACTGATAATTACTGAGATACAAGAGAAAACCAGAACGTGGTTAGCCCTGGAGAAATTCTGAAGGGACAGTAAAGTGGCTGGCTGAGAGCAGTTTACATTTTAATGGTAATTACACAGCACAACTTTGGCTTTCACCAACTTTACCCAGAACAGCCTCTGTGTCATAGCTGGGGTTGCTTTTAAGCACAACTTATCCAGTGAGGGAAAATGGGTTACAGTCATCTTTGAACTTAGCTGTAATTCTGCCAGCTTTGTATTTAGGATACAGGCAGCTTCAATGACCATCATTTTTTCACAAACCTTCCACAATTCCCCTGGAAGATTGAAATTTCACCCTTAAATTGACTGTCAGATTATTTTAGATTATGCTGAAAAAGCATGTGCCAGGGTTAATTACAGACTCATGTGGACCAGTGCAGAAACTGAAGATGCAGTAGTGCTGGATTCAGTTTTTAGCTGTAACATGTCTTGTGTAGCTTGACTTCTGTCAAGCTAAAGAATTGAAGGGAAGCAAGAGTGTAAAGGAGCTGCTAAACCAAGTGCATAAAAACTCTGAGTGCTGTGAAAGGAAAAGTGGAATTTATGGGAAGTCTCCTAAAGCATATGTTCCTCAGGCATGTCTTTGTTCCTGATGAGCAGGCAGTGATTCTTACTTACACTGTGGGTGCATCACCTTGGAAGAGGCATGCTAGAACAATTTCTTTGTACCTGCTATGCCCCAAAGCTGCCTGTGTGAGATTCATGGTAGTACTTGCTTTGCACAGTTTTCATGTGACTTTTTAGTAGTACCACAGGCTAAATGTCAAGCTTCTAGAATGCTTGACTCTAGTTTCATATTGTCAAGAAAAAAAAATCTGTCACTCTCATTTTACACTGATGCCCATACTGTTTAAAATGCCTTGCAAGACTTGGGTTTGGCTTGGCCAGTTTCAGTGTTACTGCATCAGCTTCTGTGGGGTCTTAGAGAAGTCAGAATGACTCTTGTAGCCTAAACTGTTTAATAGCTAAATAGTGTAATTGCTTATTCACCTGAGAGTAAGGTCCTGCTTTTGGAGATCACTGAACAGTTTGAGAACACATCAAACTATTAAACATAGTTTCTGTTGTACCTTTGAGGTATTCTTCACACATTATTGTAACTCCTATTAGTTCCAAACCATTAGATGCCTCCTTGTGATCTAATTTATGATGTATGTAGGAATTGATGCCTTTTTACAGCCAGAAGGGAGCAGTACAAGTGCAAGGACCTGAAAGCTTTACAACAAAATCAGAGTACAGTTGTAGAACCTGTACTTGAAAGATAAAGTAGATTAAAAGATTCATTTACTGTGTCTCTTTGCAAGGCTTTTGAGACTGACTTAGGTTTCTGACTAAGGCAGAGGTTTTGTGAGAAGAGTTTTTGATTTGGGGTCAATTTCTGTGCCTGAAGTCTCAAAGTTTTGAATAGCTTTTACTGTCAGCTGCAAAGTTGTTGATGCACAAAGTTAATGTTGCAAGCAAAATTCTTGAGCTGAGAAACAGTCAAATAGCAGCTTGAGTGGGGATTGCAGCAGAAACTGGGCACTTTTTATTCTGGCTTGTGGCAGCTACCAGTTAGTTCTGCATCACACTGAAGTATCTTTTGCTGTAGGTGGGACAAATCTGATTAAAAGATGGCAGTGGGGATGAAGTGCTAGGAAAAACCAGAGGGTTTGCAATCAGTTTGCTTTAAGTGTGCAACAAGTGTGTTGGTGGGGCTAGCAGAATGTATGTGGGAAGAGAGACTGTGGCAGGAGTATGTTAAAAATAGAGGAAATTTGTGAATTTTCAAGCAGAACCATTTTTAGTATGATACAAATTTTTGAGTCCCAAGGGTGATTTTAGGTCCCAAACTGGTTTTATTAGCTGCATAGTGTCAAAATAAGAAATAAAGGATTTACTAATACATTTGTTTTCATGGAGAAGAGCTCAGTTTGGTACCAACTCCTTGTTCAGCCCCATCTGCAGCCACAGAAAATTCTGAAGGCATAAAGATCCCTTCTGTGATTCCCCATAGAGTGAAAGAGGAGGGAAGGTGACTTGAATGACTTTCCTTTGGGAAACGTGTGGAAAGAAAATAAATTTACTGATCTAACTAATCACATAATTGTCTCCAATTGTATCTCTGTGCTCCTTTTCTGTAGTTTAGCCACTTCTGAAAGATAGATTCCATAGTTGTTAAAGTTCTACAGAAGACATTTATTTCTCCCTTCTACACAGTAACTCAAATTGTGTAGTTTAGGTAACAATATCATATTGAATCTGATTTTCCTGCACATTTTCTGGAACTACTAAATCAATAGTTTAGTTTTTGAGCTGATGACACTGTGCATCAGGATAGTTTATGTTTTCATGATGTGGTTTGTTTCTTCTGGAAATCCATTTCCAGTTTGGAATCCATGTAGAAATAGTCAAGGGAATAGCCAAGCTAGAAAAAAACCTTCCTCAAGAATTACATCATTTTTCAGGGTATCCTTAGTGATATAACTTGACATGTGTCTGGCATGTCTGTAATTCTAGTCTGAGTACAATCCTGTCTTACAAAATGAAACCAAATATCTTCTTAACAGTACCCCCAGTGGACTGCAGTAAATTGCCTGGGAATGTCATTACAAGCTCATAGGTCAGATTGTGTGGTTCAGGTCAGGAAACCTTCTGCTTTTCCTGCTTTTTCTTGATCAAGATCTACAGGCATTCCAAAGAGAATCATTTGATTTGGGAGGATTTATAAACAGGTCTGTTTTCATTAGAAATTAGGTTTGATTAATGTCTTATACTGTTCATTATGTCTGTCTAATCAGCACTGTGTCTCTGAATGCTAAGGGGGTAGGGGAGCTTCCTCAGAACACTATTCAGTCTGAGCAGAGTCAATCATATTTTAATTTCTACTAGAAAACACCCTGGGAGTGGTGTGATGTCACAGTTTGCTTGCAGTATCGTGATACTTCTCTCTACTGCTCTATGAAAAATACAGTAAAACCATAGTTTTGAGTTATTTATGCCATTTCAATGTTGCCTCCTTAAACTGAACAACTATTCAGTGGATTTTTATTGCTTTAAGTCTTCTTGGATTTCCTTAACTTGTAAATACTGACTGCAAGAAAATGAGATGTACTTAGAAGTTCTAGCTGTAGCTTGGTTGAACGTGTTCATGCCCTGTATTTGCACCCAGGTTTAAAGAAGAAACCAGAATCAGTAGAAAGTACCTCAGAAGGTGAAGTTGAAAAACAGAAGGTAAAGTGATATAAAATGTTGCATTGCATGAATTCTGCAAGCATTTGGTATGTGTTTGTGAGTGGAACTGCAGAACTTCATAGGATGGCAGTAGAATAAAACTATACCATTTTAATAGTGAGAGCTTTTGGAACAAGAACTCCCAAGAAGAAGTTCGTGTGTTGGGCAGTGCCAAGGTTTTATTTTTTTAACATCAGTATTGTATTAAACATTTGTGAGTTTAAACCTTGTCCTGTGTATTTTTGTCCTTGAAGATTGAGTTATTTGCTATTTTGTGTTTTCATTCTTTCTCAGAACTAGAGAACTAGAGAAATTGCTTAAATCCAGATATGTTAGTTTTTATCTTGCTATTGCTTAAATCCAGATATGTTAGTTTTTATCTTGCTATATGAATATCAGTATTCAATTGTATCCATTAGTTATTTCTAAGCTGTAGTGTGCAATTTTCAGATGAGATTATTACTGTGTTTGAAAATGGAATGTGGATATTTGCATTTATTTTATATCTAATGAGAAAGAAATAAATTTTTATTAATGCTGCACCTCAAAATGTTAAAATAATAATGTTTTTAGGGATGAAATAATACTGCCCTGATGACCCTATTTCAACTTATTTAAATAAATGTAGACTCATACAGGCTTTGCTAATGAGATGCTGAATTTTTTCATAGAAAGATTTCATTGTGTTCATGGACTTTCTTATTTTGTAACAGGCTGAAATGGCCCTACTGATGATGGATGATGAGGATGACACCAGAAAACATTTCAATTACAAAAAGATTGTAGAACAACACAATTTGAGCAAGAAGAAGAAGAAACTTCTTATGAAAAAGAAAGAGTTAATAGAAGATGACTTCCAGGTAATTGTGCACTTCCTGACTTTGTGACTGGAGCAGTTCCAGGAATCTCATGAGCTGTGACTTCTGAAGCAGCTCGTGTTTTCTTGGCCTTAAAAGCTTTGCTGTCATGGGAAAAGTTCACCTAAAATAAATGCTTCTTTTCTCCCTTCAGGTAAATGTTGCTGATACAAGATTCCAAGCCATGTTTACTTCTCCCTTGTTTAATTTGGATCCTTCAGATCCAAATTTCAAGAAGACAAAAGCAGTAGAAAAGATCCTGGAAGAGAAAGCTCGCCGAAGAGAAGAAAAGGAGCGAGATCTTAGGGAGGCAAACAAGGGCCTGGAGAACAAGGTGGCAAAGAAAGGAGAGGTTGCCAAGAAAGCCATAGATCCTGCCCTATCAGTGCTAATAAAATCTGTCAAAAATAAAACTGAAGAGTTTCAGGCAAGGAAAAAACAGAAGTTCAAATAACTGAATTTTGGTTTTACTCAGACTTTACTTTAGTCCCAGCTCTTTTAACTGGAGACATCTTTTAAAGCTACTGCAGCCTGCTCTAACTGTCCACCTAAAATGTCCTGAAAAGTCATTGAACTTATGTTGGTGAATTTGAAAGTGTTTAGAGTAATAATCACTCTTTTCTTCTGCAACAACAAATACAGTTTTGCACATATGCAAGGAAATTATGGTTTTGGGGTGGTTTGTTTTGTATCATGTCATCTCTTAAAAATAATAGGAGTGCTGAAGATGGCTACAAATACCATAATTATGTGTTTATTTATAAATATTAAAACAGTTCTGCAGAGGTTTATTGCTGAGATGAAGTGGTTTTAAAGTTTTTAATTCCACGTAAGTCTGTAAACATACCTGTCTTGATAAAGAAGATAATAACAAATGGGAGAAATTTTGTATACAAGTTTTTTGTAGATTTTTAAAAGATTGCATAAATCCTTTATTAATTTTTCCTTTAAATACTTGAAGGTAAAAGAACTAATTAATGGAAATCTTACCATTTAGAAGTGTTTCATTAACATACTTTGGAAATAAATAGTTTAAATTGGCCCAAAAGAATTTTTGGTACTAGCTGTGTTTTTTTCTTTCACGCCTAAATGAAATTACATCAAAATAAACTTTTTGCTATTGTTATTATGTTTCTATGAATATGATACTTCCACAAAGTCTTCCAGCATTGCAAGTGTTAAAAAAAAAGTTGGGGAGGGGGAAAGGAAAAAATCAAAGGCAGATCTAGATGATACAATTTTAGAAACTATGTTGTTTGGCCATGTTAGTGTTGGTAATGAAGGTGTGGGTTGGGTTGTTAGGATTTTTTTAAAGGTTTGCTGTATCAACTCTAATGGAAATACAACTTTGTGTTACAAGACTGAAAACTTTGGAAACAAGGAACTGGAAGGTATTTTCCATTTCAAAGACATAATATTTAAATTCTAAGATATTCTACTAATCTAAACAAAGACTTCCATGACAACAGAGGTTAAAACTATAGATAATCAAAGCCAGTGTTTATATCAAGTAAATTTATCTCAGTACATGAAGGAGGTAAGAGAGCTGGATTAGCACATGGGCGGCTGCAGAATGACCAAAACAGCCAAAGGTATTAAGGAACATAATATACAAATACAGGTGGAGATGGATTTTACAAGAGTGCTTTGCAATGATGTGCTTGTGGAATACATCCAGACCTTGAGTGTTTTAAATGTACAGTAATTTCACGATTATAAGCCGCACCATTTTGACTAAAATTTTGGTCCGAACCCAAAGTGCGGCTTATAATCAGGTGCGGCTTATATATGGAAAAAGAATGAAAAGTTGCTGTTTTAGTTTGGAGGACAGGTGTCTGCTAAGAAAGGCAGGAGCTTCTCTTTGAAATGGAGAATGTAAATCCCCTCCCTCCAAATTACTGTAATTTTGAAATCAAGGGGCTTTCAGGCAAAGATATGGGAATTAGGAATAACAGTTCTTTTCCAGGGAAATTAAAATAGAAATACAGTGCTACAAAGAAGCAAACTCCAAACCCTGACAAAGTCAGAGTATAACCTGACACCCCGTCAGGCAGGGTGTTGGTAGCAGTGCCATTAAATGGTGGCTGCATCCTCCTGCAGTGGCAGATGTGGCTCAGTTGGAGCAGTGCTCCTGCTGAAGGTGCAGTTTCCCTCTAAAGGTCCAGTGGTGATGTGGAGAAATCCAGTTTTCCTCTGGAGTCCAGTGGAGAAAGGGGCTCCCTTAGTGTCCCAAAACCTCTGTTTTTATCTTGGTAAGAAATGTTGGGCTCTTCCCCCTGGCTGGAGCAACTTCCAATTGGATGAAGTAATTTTATCAGTCACACAGTGGGACTCAATGGGCCATTAGCAGAAAATGACTCGCTGGAGGAAGGATGGGTTGTGAAAAGATAAAGAACAATGCCCTGCCTGGTTTCAATGGATGGCCCATGAGCAGAATATCTGCCGTTGAGATAAGGATCACTGTCCCCACCCTCAACAGATGGTGATAGAATAGATACCTTTTATCACACTCCGTATTGTAATGTGCGGCTTATAATCAGGTGTGGCTTATATCTGGACAAAGAATGAAAAGTTGCCGACACCCAGAGATGTGGCTTATACTCAGTGCGGCTTATAATCGTGAAATTGCTGTAATTACTCTCCATAAACATTGGAACATCTTCAGCATTACTTTGTTTTAATACTGGGTCTATCGAGACTCTCATATAACTTTGTTTAATAATTTGTATGGAAAACAAATTTGTCGGGAAATGAAAGGCAGCAACAAACTGCATTGTCTTTGGAATCCTCTCACTCTGCCAAGTTCCACCTTATTGGAGCTTTACTTTCCAGCTTGATGCTTTTCTAACTGGAAGGCAGCATGGAATTATTGGATCTCTGCTCCTGCAGATTGCCCAGATATGCGGAGTGACTCACTGGTACAAAACTCCCCACCAGAACTTCTGTACTCCTGCAGTGCCTCTGTCCTTGACACGAACTTTGCTGGAGGAGGAATTTGAAAAATCTGGTTATAAAATTAAAAAATCACAAATTGTGAGGGCTTCTTATTGAAATTAGATTGTATAAATTATATTGTGTCTTCAAATGGATGTATGCTGGCTACTTTCTCCTATTAGGAAGCCTGGCCTCCACTTGGATGTCACAGCAAGACAAAATGTATGGAAAGATGAAGGCAGACTTCACAGTGGTTTTAATTATTGGTTGAAATAATTATTTTTTTGTAAGGTAAGATATATTTGGTGTTCTGTAAATGCTTAATATATGATCATTTTATGTAATCAGATGTTTTTGTTGTTGATTTTATTCTCAAGTCACCGAGTGCTGAGGGGGCATCTTAGGTGGGAAGAACTGGAGAACTTCAGGATATGTCCTAGCATACATCTTAGGTGGGATTTTTTGTTTATTAATTATTAGCCCTTAAAAAAAAAAAAAAGTTTTAATTGCTAATTAGTAAATCAAATCACATCATCTAATCTCCATGATTCCAGATCAATGAGAGCAAAATCTGACACACTGTGTCTCCAGCAGAAGCATCTCTTAAAAATCTGGTAAGAATCTAGAATTCGCTGCAATACATATCCCTTGGTGTAAACAAAACAAATGATGGTTTTGACCATCTCATTCTTTTAAACGTGAAAATAGGATCTAGAAGTTCCTACTTCTCAACTTCAAAATATGATTTTCCTTTTGACTTTCACTAGATGTCATGCAACCAGCTACAGTGAAGTAAAATAACACATTAAAAACTGGGACTGTTGAAAGTGAGACAAATAATTTTTCTAGCAATTTATGGAGGTCTGTTATAAAGTAATTTGTCTCCAAGTTGGCAGCCAGCAGAGCTCATGTTGAATGTAAGCCAGGCCTTTAAAGCTCTAATATTACAAGTGGAAATCACAAGAGGGTTTGATTTATTTAAAAACTGGGAAAGATCAGACAACAAGAGATGAAGAGCGATGTACGTTTTCAATCATTCCTTCTGTCTAAAAATTAAATGTATTATTTCCAATTAATAACAAGTTGGCTTTTTGTTCTTTTCATATTTTGATAATATCCAAAAATAACAGTAAGTTGTGCCATCACATACTTTTTTAGCAAACAAAGCAAACAACCAAAATACTGCAGGTTTTCTAAAGAAGGTCTTAGAGACTTACATTATATATGATCTATATTTAAAAGTACTAAATTAATTAGTTTGCTTTGCATTTGTCTTAAATCATGTTAAATGCCTTAGTCAGGTTTCGTAGCTGGGATAAGAAAAACAACACTGGTACTTCTGATGGCACAGTAATTTTCAGTAATTCCTAGAATACTTTAAAGAACTGTAACTTTCTTAATGTAAAAATGGACCTTTTCATGTAGAGGACTATGTTACTGCATTCCTGTAAGAAGCAAGACAAAGTGGCAGAAAGGTCTGTTCTGAAGTTTTCTGTCTTTAACATACAGCATTATAAATGAGAGTATTCTGGTTCTGGACCCAGTCTAGATGAGTGTCACCTAAGGTCATTACTGCTTTCTGTCCCTCTTATCAGTAACATAAGAGAAATTCCTAATCAAGACTGTTCCAGCTCTGTATTTCACAACAGAGAACACTGCTGAGTTTTAAACAACATTGCTTGTAGCCTCCAGTAAGCCCACTGGTAAACCCTGTTCCTCTCCCATCCTCACAGACACCTGATCTCATGGCTGGTTGCCACAATTTCTTGGGCAAATGCTCCTGGACTGCGTCCCATGAGCTCCTTGACACTGCATAAATCCCTTGGCTTTGCATTGAAATCCTGCCCAGTGCACTTAGACCTTCCTCCTTTTGTATTTCTGGGACAAGGAAAGAGGGAAAGGACAACTGAGGCAGTTGGGGTTTACAGTAATTTCTGACAGTGGGCATTGTAAATGTGAACAGAAAAACCGCCCAGTGCAGTCAGCAATGGATGTGGCTGAAACACTGCTCAAAGGGGCTGGCAGGTTGTCCATGAAAAATGGAAGTTAACAGAAGTGGTTACCGAAAGGACTGGGAATAGCAAAGGAATGGTTTAGGGAGGCTGTGATTGCTACAGGTGATTAGGAGTTGAAATCAGTTCTATGGAATGCAAAACCTTCAGGCTTAAGCTGCTTCCCTTCCTCATTGCCCTGTCTGCTTTTCCCCTTAGGTTAATGCCTGAGCACTCAGAGCAAGCAGTTCATGAGCTGGCCCAAGAATGGATGCCTTGGGCTTTGGAGGACTTAGGGACAGGTTGGTCCTTTTTCTCAGCAGAAGTAACAGCAGGAGTGTCAGCAGGGAGAGAGCCTGAGAAGATGTACAGTGACGAGCAATGCCTCTGGTGCTGGCCAAGAGTTTAAGGGTGTTCTTGCAGTTGGAGCGGGGAAAGGTCTGCAATTCTTGAATCAAGCAGCAGATTGACATGTTTCTTGTTTGGAGAATTTTAGAGCTTCCTATGAGGAAACTAAATACAAGTGGCTAGGAACCAAAACCAGGTCAGAGAGAAAATCAAGCACAGGACATGTGAAATCAGCTCTGGCATTTGTTGCAGTTACCTAAGCAGATGCTTTTCTTTAAGCGCTAATCTGACATGAAAATACCATGTTAAGGGAAGCAGTCTTCATTACTCTATACTTTGCTGTCCAAGTGTTCAACTTTGCAAAATAACTTTGACAAATTTTAAAAATGACAAATTTTAATAACAAATTTTTGTCAGGAGGGTATTAACTTTCACTTATTTTAATGAAACAAAAGCCATGACCTTTATGCTGCACAGAAGCTCATCTGTCTCATGGATGGATGATCACCTCAATCCAGACAAGAGACTGGGCACTTCAGTGAACATCCCAAGCGTTAGCAGGGCACAATTCTGTGCTCTGTATGCCCTCTACAGAGGAGGGCATACGCACGGTGGTGGCCATACAGCTACTGCAACACTTGTAAATCAAAACAGGAGTAGCAGACCACACTTATGAATCTATCACTTAAGTCATCTGCTTCTCTTAAGAGGCCCAAAATTCACCTTCGATAGCAAAACAAGTTGCCTTGGTAAACAAAGATGATTTTGTCACAGAATAACTGCTTTGTTTTTCTGTGAGTTACATTTTCTGAAAGACAAGAAGGTACAAAATACAGGAAAAGAGTAACAGTAATTTAGTTGTGTATTAAGATGTAGTTTAAAAATGCAAATTCTGTCCTAAGATAAACCTGCACTGATTTTTGTACTGATCTCAACTTCACCAAAATACTAATTCACTGATAGAACTCATGAGCTTGTCTGAGGGATGAGAACAGATACTTTTTTCCCTCATTTTGTAGCTTGAAGATCAGAAGTTTCCCAGTAAGAGAATGATTCTGCTAATTATTCTTAAATTATAGAGAGCTTAGGAATCCTGAAGTTTCTCTGTTGCAATGGGATCAGTATCACAGAATTTGAAGAGTAGGATGCTGTGAAGACTGCACTACTGAAATTGTATCAATACTCTGAGTATAATAAACCAAGCTCTGCTTTGGACTAAATCATTAGCCATTGAGAACTGCAGAGAGCAACCACATAAGACAAAATTCACAACAATAATGAGATAATCTAACCTCTGGAGAAAGCCTAGTTTAGAATTACAGTAATTTCACGACTATAAGGCGCACCGGACTATAAGGCGCACCCCCCTGGATTCGGCAAAATTCGCAACTTTGTAGATCAGATAAGGCGCACCGGTCTATAAGGCGCACTTTTTTTTTGCAGCGAGGCCCCGCCCCCAGCTCACCCCGTGTGGTTGCTGGCCGAGGCCCCGCCTCAACCCGGCAGCCGTTGGCCCCCGGGCCCGCCTCCACCCGGTAGGGGCGGTGCCACGAGCCACCGAGCCACCCTGGACCCGGCAGCCATGGGCCCCCGGGACTGCCTGGACCCAGGAGTGGGGGTGCCGCCGGCCCCCTAGCCCACCTTCATCTGGCAGCCGTGGGCTCCTGGGAGTACTTCCACCCGGGAAGGCGGGTGCCGCGGCCCCCCTAGCCCACATTCACGCGGCAGCCATGGGGCCCCAGGACTGCCTGGACCGGAGAGGGGCGGTGCCTCGGCCCCTTGGCCCGCCTCCACCCGGCAGGGGCAGTGCCGTGGGCCTCCGGGCCCGCCCCCAGCCGGCTGCCGCGGCACTTCCGGCTCCCCCCACGGCTCTCAGCTCACACTTCCGGTTTGGCAAATTTCGCTGCTTTGTACATCAGATAAGGCGCACCGGACTATAAGGCGCACTTCCGGGTTCGAGGGAAAATTTTAGTCAAAAGGGTGCGCCTTATAGTCGTGAAATTACTGTACTTAGTCGCCAACTTGACCTGTTTTGCCAAAATATGTGTTTTTAAATTGTCATATTTAAACCTTCACCCTACTTTGTGGGCATGAAGGAAAATGTTCTCTGATTCCGAAAACCACTTTTCTGCGAGTCTTGGCTTCCTGATTTCCTGTAGCTGTCATTGGGAGATGACTGCCCTACCTACTGCAGTGGCCAGTATGTACCCAGAACACATTTAACTCACTTTCCAAGGAATAAACACAAAATCTTGCAGGGATTTACTACTTGTGGTTATTTTGGCAATGAGTGATGGACGCATTTTTGAAGTTGCGTTTCTCAAAAGTCCTGTGTCTTATGATTTGCCCCCCCGAAAAGCTGGCTGGCAGATCACAATCACACCGAGCTAGAGCTTTCTGAGCTGCAATGGAATGAGCTTTGGAAATAACCGCGCGTGGGTGTTGAGCAGCGGGGAGTATGTGGAATGCTAGACAGGTCCAGGATGCTAGAGAATTTCCTCATCTGAAGTAGCTCATTATCTGGAAAAAACATTATTTTGCTGGCTGGAAGTCAAAGAAGGGGTCTCTTCACATGGAGAGGAAGCAACAAGCATGCCTGGAGAAGACTGCAGGCTTATTTATGCTACCTGCAAGGATCAGCCAGTCTTTCAGGGGGATTGATGATGTGGTGTTCGAGTGGATTGGCTCCAGCCTTCAGTTGCTATTCCCCTCTTGCATGCCATCACCCAGATAACAGTTCCTGTTTGTATTTACTGGTGCATTCAGTTTCTTTTTCTTTTGATAGTAGAAGTGAGTTGCAAAGTTCCTAACTGAAGCTGGAATGGTTTGCATAGGGCTGTATTTCTGTGCTTGCCTTTTTTTGTTTTTTTTTTTTTTTCTCTGTTCCTCATGGCCACCTTCCAGACAAATCCTTCATTAAAGCATTAAAGTTGTCTTGAATGGATTGTTTAAGGGTGTCCTCTCACCTGGTTAAAAGAGATGGAAAAGAGATATGAGTCTTCTCTTCTCCTGCCCTTTCCCAGCATCTTTGTCCTTACGACGTCTCTGAAAGCACTGAAACCTCCCAAACCAAAGGTTTAGGTATTTTTTGCCTGGAATATCTTTTGTGAAACCTCACTGAAATCTAAGGACTTCAATAGCAACTGTTACCCAGGATAAATTAAAGGAGCAGATAAGCTCTTTATCATATTAGGAAGCAAAACCAGTAGAGTGTGCTTTAAAGACAAAATGCAAGAAGAAATCTAAAATAATTAACAAGAAATAGAAAAAAAAAGAAACAACAAAACCCACAGGCTTTAAAACAGCTGGAGTTTTTGTAAAAAAAAAACCTCTCACTTCAAACCTGGATTCTGAGGAATGATTTACAGAATGAGATCTTTTTATTGCAGTAGCAACACAAGTCTACAGAAGAGTAAGGACCAGAGAATAGGAAAAAACCCCAAGAAATATTTGGCCAGTTTGAAAACTGTCACCAGCAGCAAAAGACAAGTTAAGTAAAGGATTTGAAATTCAGTTCTGGAAGACTGTATGGGACCAAACATTGACAAGACTTTAGCTTCCTCCCCTAAAGAAGGAAGGGCTCTGTGATATTGTCTATCTCTCAGTACAACAACCCTACCTTTGTAATTGGAACCTACTTCAAGGAGATTTGACAGTCAGGTCAAGTCAAAATATGTGCAGCTGAGAGTCAGACACATGTGCTGCCTGTTTCTTAGCCACAGATGTAGCAGCTGGACACAGAAAGGGAAAATGGGAGGCAGAGGGTGCACAGGAACTTACACAGGACAGAGAGGTGAATGCACAAGGTCAAATCCAAGCTGGTCTGAAAATCAAACCACTTTTGTGATGGCCAATGCTGCACATCAAAGAAAGGATGCAGCCAGACTTGCAACAGTTGCACAAGACCTTCCTTTTCCCTCAAATCAGTAGTCCTAGCTCAAATGTGCCTGTTGCCATCCGAGAAGCTAAAAAATGTATGTACTTTGAGGAATCTCCTTAGTTCACTTCAGCACTGGGGCTTTAAATAAAACAAACAAACAAAAAAAAAAAACCCAAATAAAATATGGCAACAAAACAACTCGCAACTGGGATTTAACCTCAGGTTAAAATCTGTGAAAGAAGGCCAAAGATTTCCTGAGGGTTTGTGGACTGTGTGTCATTTCCTTGTATTTTGGTCCAACAGAATAGGAAGCACCTGGTAATGTGGAAGACAAAAGCTGCTCTCCAAAAGCCACATAGTTTTGTGTGCCAAAAAACTTGTGCTGAAAAAGACTTGCATTTGTTCCTGACATATTTTGCACTGTTAAAAAAATATAAGGCTGGTCTTTGAAAAAAGAAGTCAATAATGCAAAAGTGGAAGCACATTTTTATTGGGAAAAAAGCCATAGAAAGGGTTTCTGTGACTATTAGGCAGGCCAGTAAGGAGTTTTCTGAACTCCTGGGGAGATCCTGTGTAGGGTGATTAGGATGTGGTGGAGATGGAATAAAATCTGGGGGTGAAAAGTTAATTTTCAGATGTCCCTATGCAGAGCAGGAATGTTTGAACTAGATGCTCTTCAAAAGCTCCATCCAACCCAAACCCTTCTATGGTTCTATGACACTCTGGTTCTTGCCAGTTCAGTGCAAGACATTTAATTCAGTGCTAGCATTTAGTACACAATATAACCCGTGTTCACCACAAACATGAAAGGAAAAGGTGCTTCTCTTGGTGAGGCAGGAAGCGTAAGCAATCTGCCACCAGTTATTATTTGCTACAAAACGTATTTTGGCTAGTGAATGAAATTGGTGTTTTTAAGAAGTCCTATAGGAAGTGCTGCAGAAACATAACTTGTCAAAATTCCCTTTAAAAACTAAAGTCAGGCGAGCTAGCTCCTCCCGGCTGCTCCTGAGGGGAGCCAAGGGCGCTGAAGGCAGCGCCCTGAGGGGGCCGCGCGCAACCGCTCCGGGTGACGTCACGGGCCGCAGCGGGTGACGTCACGAGCCGTGAGGCGGGAGGAGGAGGCGTCCCGGGGTCTCTCGGCGCGGCCGGGTCAGGCCTGGCTGTGGAACCTGAACCTGCTGGGGAACAAACTCTGCTGGCACTGACAAACGGACATCGGAGCGTTGGCCCCTGCCTGCTTAGGATTTATTTTGTACCGCAGTCAGGGCTTTGGGCACCTTCTCCTACCCCAGGTTGCTCAGAGCTCCGTCCAACCTGGCCTTGAACATTCCCAGGGATGGGGCAGCCACAGCTTCTCTGGGCAATCCGTGCCAGTGTCTCACCACCCTCACAGCTCGGAACGTCCTCCTAATATCTCATCCGAACCTACTTTCTGTCAGTGTGAAGCCACTCCCTCTTTGTGCTGTCACTCCATGCTCTAGTGAACGGTCCCTCTCCATCTTTCTTGTAGGCTCCCATCAGGAAGGTCACAGCTGGGTCACCTCAGAGCCTTCTCTTCTCTAGGCTGAACGCAAAATCTCAGTCTTTCCTCAAGGAGAGCTGCTCCATCCCTCCGATCATCCTGGTGGCTTCCTCTGGCCTCACTCCAACAGCTCCATGTTCTTCCTGTGCTGGGGACACCAAATCTGGACACATCTCTGCAGGTGGGGTCACACCTGAATGAGGCAGAGAGGCAGAATTCCCCCTCACCTGCTGCCTACAGGGATTTGGATGCAGCCTGGAGCAGCGTTGGTTTCTGGGTGGCCAGAACACATTGCCATTTCCAGTCTCCCATACACCAGCACCCCCAAGTCCTTAAATAATTTTTATTCATATTCTTCAGGAGTCACATTACTGTGTATTCCTCCACTACTGTTTCATTAGCTATGCAGATGTAGAACAGCAAACTGTATGACAAGGAGGGTCAAGATCAGGACTGAGGAAAGGATGACAGCCAGGAAGGAGAACTGATAAATACTAGGCGAAGCTTGATGGTGAAAGGATGGGTCCAGTGTGGTCTTACAAAGTAGAAGCAACAGTTTCCTAAATTTAATGTAAATG